>NW_026562386.1:13707613-14182613 GCF_027474105.1 Poeciliopsis prolifica | reverse complement strand
AGAGCGAAGCCTGAATTTAGGGTTCAGTTTGGAGTATTTTTGCCACCAGCAATCATCTCTCCTCAGACGAGGAGCCTCTAATTTCACGAGCTCCACAGCTGGTTCTGTTGGCGGCAGCAAACGGGTTCAAACGGGTTCCATCTGCTGTTTGCATTTCTGGGTATTTTAAGCCTCCGCGTCGCCGTGTCCGTAAATACTGAAGCTTTTTCTGCAATGCAGCGCAGCTTCAGGGCAGGGGAGACGTTCGTTTATGTTAATCAGATTAATGATTGTGAGTTTGACACCGGAGCTCATGAGGTCCGGTCCGTCACGCCCTCTTCTTCCTCCTCCTCCTCCTCCTCACTGGCCTGACCCACTTTTCAATAAAGCAACAAGAATCTCCGTCTGCGCCAGCTTTCTCTCCCGTCCAGATTGTGACCTGGAATCGGTTCTGATCCTCTTTGCTCTTCTGATCGGCGGTGATTGTAAAATTACCGTAATAATAATTCCGTAGATTTAACTTGAAACTGCGATTCACACTGCAGAAACACATTGTGAAAAGCTCTATTGGCTTTATTCCTGCATTGATCTCAACTGTAGGTCAGTAATTACACTGCAAAACAGAATTTTACCAAGTATTTTTGTTTAGTTTCCAGTGAAAATATCTTAGTTCACCTGAAATAAGACAAAAGCCCTTGAAGTAACTGTTCAACAAGACATAGGAGCTTGTTTTAAGTAATTAAACGTTCAGTTCCACTGGCAGATTATTTCACTTGTAGCAAAATATTTTTGCCATGTTCAAAGTTAAATAATCTGTCAGTGGTGCAAGTACGTCTTTACAAGTTCTTATATTTTGCAGAAAAGTTTCTTCCGAGTTAGTACACTTAAAATAAGATAAAACTAAGATATTTCCATTAGAAAATAGACCAAAAATGCTTGATAACATTTTGTTTTTACAGTGCATCAGGCTCTTCTAGATAAATTTGTTGCCTTTACGATTCAAATGTTCAGAAATTTATTTGTAATGAAGAAAAATTGGAGGCCACATTTTGTTTTCTGTGAAATTAAAGCAAACATAAAGGCTGATTTGCTTCACAGAGAGTTGTTAGCTGACATGCTAGCCTAGCGTTAGCATGTCTCCTCTTGGTCTTCATACGACTTGTTGAGCGTTGAGTTACCTGATACTTTTGCATGAGTTACTGCATCAATGCAGCGTAGCATGGAGATCAGCCTGTGGTTGTGCTGAGGTGGAGAGGAAACCCAGGTGGCTTTGATCACAGCCTTGATGTCTGTTTTCCTCCAGACTCCCGGATCCTGATTTCAAACTGAAAAGGAAACTTCACTTTCTTCTGAAAAGAGGATTTTGGACCTAACATGAGCTAGCTAGCTTCGAATGAACATTATGAGGCAAACAACTACGCAGAGTTGGTTAGCTTTGAATACAAACTGGTTGAGCACAATAGCTAATCTTAGCTAGCTAGCTTTCAACACAAATAATAACCTGGTGTTGGCTAATTTTGGAATACAACTGAAATCAACTGCTAATCCAAGCTAGCTTTGAAAACAAATTAGCGGAGACCAACAGCTACTCTAAGCTAGTCCACTTTGAATGCAAATCATCTTTGGCAAACAGCTACCTGGAGTTAGCAAGCTTGAATACAAATGAGCTCAAGCAAACAGCCAATCTGATCTTGCTAGCTTTGGACACAAATGAGCTGAGGTCAACCGTTGAGATGAACTAGCTACGTTTTGATAACAAATTAGCGGAAGCCAACAAATAATCTGAGTCGGCTTCCCAGATCACATTAGCTGTTGGCCTCGGTCAATTTAAAGTGGCACAAAATAAAAACTGCTTTATTAAAAATGAGTGAGCAGCAGCCAGTTTAGACGCCCACACCTTTTTAAACAGCTCTGATTTGTTCATTCCTGTTTTTCTAGCTCCCTTTGATTCAGTTGCTATTAATACAAACAAACCCACTGTTGCATAATAACGATTTGTAATTTCTCCCAGTGGTTGTGAATGAGTTTTAACGTTTTGTGCCGCAGTGAGGAGCGATCCATGGTGGAGGCAGTGGCTCATCGTCAGGTTCCAGCACGTTGCAGGGAGAGGTCTCTGCAGCTGTTGGCATATTTTACACCCATCTGTGGAAAAACACCCACTGGGCCGTGGGTCTGTGAGGTTTACCCTCCGTCTCTGAGGCATGATATGTGCAGCCTGAGCTTTTAGGGATAATCTTAGATGTCACATGTCTGCGCAGATACAGACACACCTATGAGTCACGGGTTCTCGCTTGTGGTGCCACATTCTTTCTGCCGCCGATTGCTTTTGTTGTAGCAGAACTCATGAGGAGCATCCGCGTTTATTTACAGCCGCCGGCGCATTGTTCCCTGCAGATCCTCACCAAGGTTACGCTTCTGCACCGAGGCTGCTCCCAGCACCGATGCAGTTATTTACAGTGAGAGGGAGCGTTGTGAAACAACCGGGAAGTCAAGTTGAGCCTTGCAAAACACAATCTCATGCAGAAACTATTCGACTCAGACAGTAGCTTTAAGAAGAAAGAGAAACGGAAAGACTGGGAGCCTTTGTTTTTTCTATAATTGAGTAAATTGCTGCAGATTAACGTCCTGCCGCAAACTGAATAGTTGTTGGCCTCGGTTAATGTATTCTCTAAGATAGCTAGCTCATCTTAACCGTTGGGCTTAGATAATTTGATCCCAAAGGGAAATTAAGTGTCGTAGCTCATAGAAATTCAGATTATTCACAGACGTATTGTAGAAAGTGATGGCTGTTGACAGGAAAGACTTCTTGTAACTGTCTGAATTACACAGACTCTGAAGAAACCAGTTGGTTTTAAATCATTTGTATCCAAAGTTTATCAACGATTACCAACAAATATTATGTATCATCCATGCACATCAAATATATTTATCTACGTTCTGTTATTATGTTTCAAGAGCAACTCTACACAGGTCGGGTTTTAGCCTTCATTTGAAAACTCTGTGTTTTGACTGCTTTGTGGTTTTCTGAAAGTTTGGTCCAGATTTGTGGCACATAGAGGCTGAATGCTGCTTCTGTTTTTCTGCAAACACAGATATTTACTGAAGCTTAACGCCACAAGGAAAATGAACAGAAACAGAAATGCTACTTTTTCCAAAAGGATTGTGTTCTGAGCAGGGAGTAGATTAGGATTAGCGTCAGTCAAAGGCACCAGTTGTACCATCATACAGACACTAAGCTGCGATAGTCACTGTGGTGACGCTCTTCTGGTTTTAGCAGAAGTAAACAAACACTTAAGATCCCTTTTAAAATGCCTATAGCTGCCTGTTTCAATGGTTTAAACACCAAATATGCCCTGATATGCATTAATAAGCACAATCTTTGTTCTCACACTGCAAAAGAAAAATTATTACAAAGTATTTTTGGTTTAGTTTCTACTGCAAATATTACAACTGTTAGACATACATCATATAAAACATAATCAATATTTAAGTTTTTTCTCTTTTCAGTAATTTACCACTTTATTTTTTCCTGTCATATTAGAAATCACTTTAAATTTAGTGTTAAAATGTGAAAAAGTTTAACATTGTTGCAAGGAACGTTCCAGGGATATTGGATCACAGCAATTTGTTGACGATTATATTCACCTTAATGATCCTTAAGGAGTTTTAAACTGCTTGTTTTGATTGGAAAATGCCTTTTCTTTGTAGAATCTGCTGGTTTGCTTTTCAATTTAAAGCTTTTTGCCTGTTTCTTTGTTTTGAAACTCCTTCCAGGTTGATCTTTTTACGTTTTTACTGTTTAAACCCTGAGGCTCAGCATCACAGAGCTCTTACCAGGAACGTTGTGCTGCTGTTGAAGCTGTGAATCCCTTTCGTTCTGTGCAGTCTCGTGTGCCGCCGCCATCATTCTGTGCTGCAGGGCCGACACCAACATGTCTTCCAACGGAGACGTCAGCGACCTCGGCAGCTCCGACAGCTTCTGGGAGGTACGAATACAACACATTTAACATTCCTGCTGCCTTGCTTTGCTTTGTTTGTTGTGCAAAGTTCAGATTTTGCATGTTTTCATGCTTCCATTAGGGTTTCTACTGCTTCTAAAAAGGCAACCTAAGTGCTTAGAAAACCCACTCAGTCGTTAATTTGGAAGAAAATTTATTTATTTCAAAAACTTGTTTAGAAAATCGTTAAATCTCATTGCCCATGCACTGTGCCGTTACCAAGCAGCCAGAGCCTAGCTTGGCTCATAACCTAGCAACCCAAGCACATTTGGTCAGCTGGTTTTATTGCTGTATGCGCTGTACAATGGCTGCTTGTTGACATCCAGAAACCCCTCGATGCATTCCTGTTTGTGCAGGAGGCGCCACTTCTGCTTTTCAACAATGTACGGTTCTATAATTGGTCATCTGCTTACAGCCAGTTTCAGTGTAGATGTTGAGTTAGAGAGCGTAAAATCTCATGATACAAGAATGACATGCAAAAAAAAAAAGAACTTTTTGTATAAATCATAGGCGGATGCTAACCTGTTCATTACCTTTGACTTCTGGGTTTTGCATAAACTGTGGCTTCCTGATGTAATTTTATTTCTGTGTCTTTGTTCTTGTGCAGCCGGGTAACTATAAAAGGACGGTGAAGCGGATCGACGACGGCCACCGGCTGTGCAACGAGGTCGTTAGCTGCTTCCAGGAGAGAGCCAAGATCGAGAAGAGCTACGCTCTGCAGCTGAGCGACTGGTCCAAAAGGTGGAGGGGCATCGTTGAAAAAGGTCCATCATCTCAGTAGCAATGACGGGTTCAATGACAGGAATGCGCTAGTAGCATTACCGCTAAATTTTAGGGCTAAATTTTAGCTTAGCTCTTTTTGCTACCTTTGCTTCCACTAAATTAATTTTTTCTGATAAACTTATCACATTGTTTATAATTTGTGTTAAATTTCTTAAAGTAATTTTATTTTCTTTTTAGAACTGCACTGAATAGTTTGTATTGTTGGGACTGCTTTATTATTTTCTCCACTTATATTTAGTGCTTTAGGGTTAGAACAGCTAAAGTTATAGTTAACGATGTCCACCACTAATTAATGGAAACTTTTACCCTTTTTGTTCAGAAATGCGCAAAAAGATAAATCGTTAGCTTAGCGTTTTTTCCTCCAACAGGGCCTCAGTACGGGACTCTGGAGAAAGCGTGGCACGCCTTCATGCAGGCGGCCGACCGCCTCAGCGAGCTGCACATGGAGCTGCGGGAGCAGCTGGCGGGCGAGGACTGCGAGAAAGTCCGCGACTGGCAGAAAGACGCGTTCCACAAGCAGATGATGGGAGGCTTCAGGGAGACGAAGGACGCAGACGACGGGTTCAGGAAAGCTCAGAAACCCTGGGTCCGCAAGCTGAAGGAGGTGCTTCTGTCTGTCCACCCGTCCTTTCATTCAGCCACTTGCTTAAAAAACAATAATCTACCAAAAAACTCTAGATTTTACATTTGAAAGAAAAAAACGTTCCTTTCAAATGTGCATCAATCTGTGTGCATCAAGGTGGAGTCCAGTAAGAAAAGCTACCATCAGGCCAGGAAGGAGGAGTGGACCGCCGTTTCCAGGGAAACGCACGCCAAGGCTGACCCGTCCAAATCCCAGGAGGAAGTCCGCAAATTCACGGTCCGGGCCGAGCGCTGCAACCAAGAGTCCGAGAAGGTACAAAGCTGAAACGCACACACCTGGAGTCCAGTTTACTCTGCTTCAGTCCAACTTCAGTCCAGAAAGTCCGGTCCGTTTGGGGAGCTGTGAACACGCAACCGACCCAAACATAAGTGAACTCTGGTGGCAAACCTTGGTGTTGGTTTGGTTGAAGTGAACTCTTGTCTGGTTTTAATTTTTGTCTGAACCACACAAGAGGGTCACATATCAAACACAGGAAATGGACTACAGCACAGAGCATTCTGGGAAAATGCAACCAAAACAAACATGGCAGCCTTTTTTTTTTTTTTGCACAAACCATGAAGAAGAAGATGACAGGAAGTAGTTGGAGGATTATGGCGCTGCATGTTTTTTAATTACGTATCACATGAACAAGTTTATTCACTCCGGATTTTAATTGTATTGTTAAATTTCATTTAAGCACCACAAGTGAAAATTTGTGTAATTGACAAAGTTTCATTTCATAAGTGGTTGTTGGTGCAGTGCCCCCACAGGCGAGGAGGGGAACAGGCTTTTCAAATGCTTTGGTTGGTTTGACACAGAAAATGTAGCAAATATTGGTCCCCAACTGAACTGAGTCTACCGGACATGAAAACACCCTTAGCATCCCGGGAGGAGCCCCAGCCGTCCCAGTCCGGATGTGCCAGTGAGTCCAGTAAAACAAACCTGCCTTGTCTCTGCCTTTTAAAACACGACTGGGCTTGTATCGCCTTGGTTTCGGCTCGGGACAAACCCAACGGCGGGACGGAGAAACTGAAGAGAGGAAAGAATCTGATGAGTTCAGACTCGGCTTGGTGACACTTTCCCTCATCCTGACGTCACTTAATTATTCTGAAGCTAAATCACAAATGGCTGAATAGAATTGTAATTGCAGCAGTAAGAATAGGAGAGTTTCAGTCTGCAGCGGCTGTGAGCCACCACACCTACAGCCCGATAAAATGAAACTTTAAGAAGAACTCGGGTTGTTTACACAGCAACGTTTGTGGTTTCTAGCAGCATAAGGGGAATTACAGATCCTTGGCTGCACCTTTCCTCGGAGGAACCTGCTAGAGGATTTTGAAACCTGAGTGGCTATTCAAATAAACTGATATAACCACAATACTTCCCATAACAGCCACAATAAAATAAAATGGTAATTGGAAACCTCTGATCAGCCTGGCTGGAAGAAAACAAACGGACCACAAAATGACGGGTTGCATTTGATCCAGATCTTCAAATTACATTTATTATCAGACACATTTTGTGTTTCCAGTGGAAATAAAGATTTCATAAATCTATTAGTTTAGAAGAATCTGCAGAATGATCGAGTTGAGTCAAAGTATTTTAGATGTTTAACTAAAGGTGATCAAATGGACCCAAATGTGTTTTAAATGGAACCGATCATCCAGATGTTTTAATCTTCAATTTATGTGCTTATTAAAGCAACCAGTTGTTTTTTTGGTGTCTGGAAGACGAGCCACTTCAAAAATGTCCTGGCTGTTGAGTTACCTAGCAACCCCAGCCGAGCACAGACCCGTTACCTAGCAACCCCAGCCGAGCACAGACCCGTTACCTAGCAACCCCAGCCGAGCACAGACCCGTTACCTAGCAACCCCAGCCGAGCACAGACCCGTTACCTAGCAACCCTTGCGGACCTCCAGCACATTTGACCAGCTGGTCAAAGAATTATGCACAATTCTTGCTGATTGTGCAGAAGGTTTGACTTCTGCTTTTCAAGGATGTACGCATCTGTTTTCAGCCGTTTGTATTTTCGGGTGTCAACGTTGAGTTGGGGGTCGCGGCCAGCAGCGGTTTGAGTTTGAAGTGACAAACGGCCATAAAAAGACTCAAACCAGACTAAGAATTATTTTGTAATGCAAAGCCTAATATGTCACCTTTTAACTAGGGCTGGATAATAAATCAATAACAATATAGACACATGGTCAATATCAATACATCGATTGGAATATTCACTGAACTCTGATCCAGAAACGCACTGCTTTCTGGGAGATGTAGGCAGAGGAAAGACTTTAGCGGCTCCAACGCTCAGCTAGCTTAGCTGAGAGCTTGAGCCTGACTCTCTCCCATCCTTTGGTTGCCTAGCAACTCTCCCATCCTTTGGTTGCCTAGCAACAACCTGTTGAGTAACTGGCGCAGCAGCAGCTTCAGTTTTTCCACGAAAGCCTCATAACTTGCTTGAAAATAAAAAACAACAGTGTGGGTTAAAAACTGGACAAAATCAAAAACTTTTGTTTTATTTCAGTTATTTGAAACAAAAAACTAATCAATTTTCTATATCGACTGATATTGAACGTTTATATTTTTGGGGGGTTTTTGTCCAAAAATTTGCGTTTAAATAATGCTTTCAAAATAAAAAAGCAGCCATTTGCTGTGAGTTTTTATTTCGACGTTTTAAATGATTTCTAACTTTTTTATCTTGTGTGTGTGGAAATAAAAAGGTTTTCCATCACCGTAGCCGGTGTTTGGTCGCTCAGAATGACAGTGTTGTGACTATTCAGACACTTTCATTCTGAGGAAGTTTAGTTGTGTGTTTGTTTTGTAGGCGAAGGATCGCTACGCGAAAGCCCTGGAGGATCTGAACCGCTGCAACCCTCGCTACATGGAGGACATGGAGCAGGTGTTCGACCTCACGCAGGAGGCAGAGCGGAAGAGGCTGCGCTTCTTCAAAGACGTCCTGCTGGACATCCACACGCACCTCGACCTGTCCGCCAAAGACAGGTGGGAAGACGTTCACTTCCTCTGGGGCCGCCGACTCAGAGCGAAGGCATGCAGCTCCTGGTGCATGTGGGAATATGTGTGTATGTACACAGAGGTTAATACAAGACCTGAACCGTCGTCCATTAACTGTTGACCTCTGGTTTTATTTAAACAGGCTCAAGTTGCCATGGTAAAGTCCGAGTAAACAGGACAAAGTAACTTTACAGTATTTCAACAACTACATATTTTCAGCAAAGTGCCTGGTTCTGCTTTTCATGTCCTTAATCTTGATGCATTTTAAAATTTCTCTGGAGCTGTCATGTTTTCTGATGCTCTCTTTGGATTTAATCAGAAAATTTCTGAAGCAGGTGCATTTATTTAAAACGTTTAAACTGAAACCTGAAGGCCTCTCTGCTGCCCCCTACTGCATGCTTATTTTTCAGGCAGTTTCAGAAAAGGTAACAGGTGATTAAACTGTGGCTAACTTTAGATTATTGGGGTCACAACTCAAACAAAAGGGATTTTAGATTATATTTCTTTAGTTTATATGAATCTGCAAAAAAAAAAAGTCAAGTAATTAATATGGTTAATTTTTAAATGTTTTTTCTAATTTATTTGCAGTTTTTGGTTAAAATTTGCCTGATACTAGTTTTACTAAGAGTAAAACTAGTTTTAAAGTGAAACTTCCTCAGTGCTAAATAAATGCCCAGTCATATAACTTTCACCAAAAACACTTTCTAGAATCAAAGGTTTTGGAAAAATATATTGCAAAATGAAACTCAAACTTTATCATCAGGGACTTGGATAATTTTTAAGAATGTATTAAAATTAAATAGAATAACTTTAAAAGTCTTGAAAATATTGAATAAAAACAACAAATTTTGAAAAAAAGACCCCTAATCTCTTACTAAGACTTTAGAAAAGTGCAAAAAGACAAAACCTTGGTTCAGATTAATCACAGGAAGGACTTGATTGTAATGGCTTTATGGTTTTAATCAACAGCTTTAAGAACCTGCACCAGGATCTGGGTCAGACCATCCGAGCTGCCAACGATGCTGAAGACCTGCGGTGGTGGAGGAACACCCACGGACCGGGGATGAGCATGAACTGGCCCCAGTTTGAGGTGTGGAAACACACACAGATACACACACACACACACACAGAGAACTGTGAAAAATCGGGATGCAAACAAGTAATCAACTTGCAACCATTTTATTTTTTATTTTTTGATTAATGGTTGGTTAGATTAAAACTAGTTCCAATCGATTCACTAATAACATTCGCTTAGACCTTAATGTCGATGTTGTAGTTTGGCCTCCATCCAGCAGAGGGCGCCGCTGCTCAGCCTTATTAGCGCAGCTGTTGATACAGAAACAAAGATCAGAACAGAGAAGAGAAACAGTCTAAGAGTCCAATATGGGACGAAAAATCCACTTTATTTGGTTTTATTTTGAAACAAACTCTCGACAAGCTGCTTTATTTTAATAGCGCTTTATTCAGACGAACTGCATGAAGGAGGAGCAACAACAAACTACTGTTGTGCTACCTGTTGACAAAATATCAGAGGAGGTAACGGAGAAAATGTAACATGGGAAAAAAGTTTTAACATTCCTTCATATCTGTCTTTTAGTGGGGGATTAAGTTGTTTTATCATATTTTATAAATATTTCCAAGTTTAATAATGTGAAAAAAACAACATATGTATCCAGTCAGTATTTAATACAGCTGACACAAAATAATATATTTATATTTTTTAATTTAGTACATTGTAAAAGAAATGTATCTCTTTATTTAATGGAAAGGCTGTCAGCCCTCTTAATGCCAGAAAATACAAAAAATTTTAAAATGTCTGCTTATCAGTTAATCTTTAGCCGATCAATAAGATGAATAAACTTCAAATTAGCTCAAATCCCTCCAGGGGAAACGTTTAAACTAGTGGTTCAGCGGGTGTTCGGTAGTTATCTGTTCGATGAACCGGGTCTAAACCGATCCCTCCCCGTTTGTAAACTGAACGTAAATAAAGAAAAAAGTTCTGCGTCGACCCGATCCAGAGTCCAAAGTGTGTTTGTGTGCAGCAGGCTGAATATTAAACAGGTTTGCAGTGAATGCCTGGTTTTATAGTGGAGAGCATTGAGTGGGGTCAGGAATGTTGCGCACACACACACACACACACACACACACACACACACACACACACACACACACACACACACACACACACACACACACACACACACACACACACACACACACAGTTTCAGATTTATTCATCCTTCTGTGAAAATCTGCAGATTTCACCTAATTTCTGCAGACAAACATTTCAGCACAAAGACAGAAACTCCTTACAGACAACTAGCAATAATCCTCCTTAGAGGATTTTCTCCTCTGCTCCTGTTTTGGTTCCCAGCTTGTAGGCAGTGAAACATTATTCTTCTTCCTTTGTGTTTGAGGTGATTTGCAGTTTTGGTTGTTAAAGTGCATCAGGGATACGGTGACCTGGATTCCTGCCTCTCAGCCTCCACGCCTCCGACTGGGGCTGTTTTAGAACTGCAGCGTCTGATTTCAGAGAATCAGATGAAGCTGAAATGTTTACGTTTCTTCCAGTCTGTTTCCTGCTTTCAAAACACTTGAAGAGAAGATTGTAGATTACTGAAAGTGCATCATGAAGCTAAACATACTCCAGGTTTCTGGGTCTGAGTACGGCAGGTATAAACAAACATTTCTGACGCGGCCTTCTGACGCGGCCTTCTAATTTTCCAAGAAAAGGCAGTTTGTTTCTTAAACACACTTTTGACTTGTTTGAGAAATAAACTTATTTATTTCTAGCAAAAATATAAACAAAATAACTAAAAAATGTCTTAGAACTTAGATGTAAACAGACCATCTGACAGACCAAGATTAGATTAAGTTAACTTGATCTAATCTTGCAAATAAAACAACATGGTTAAAAAAAATTCTTATTGTCGTCATAGAGGACATTTGATGAGCAAAACACATCAATATCACTAGTTTGGTTGCAATTCCAAACTTAAGTATATTCTAACTGCCTAAAGAAAAATGCTAAACTGGAGCTTATGATTTACAGAAAATTCAACATAAATGGCCACAGCTTCAAATTTGTGCTAGTAGCTCTGGAAAAATAAAAATCTCCTACAACTTGGATATCAGGGAAAGTTAATTCAATCTGATCTTACAAGTTCAAAATGCGGTAAAACAAAAATATCCTGTTGTCGTACCAAACAAACAAAAAAACATGTCCAGAGGGAGAAGTTGGCAGGGAGAGACGGACCGCTGTCCCCAGAGGAATCTCCCAGTGTTCCCACAGAGCTGCCGCCATGCAGACAGAGGCCCATTGTTCACAACACACACACACGCACACACACACACACACACACGCACACGCACGCGCACACGCACACACACACACACACACACACACACACTCCAGCAGCCTTGCATTTCGATCACTAGGAACAACCTCACCTCTTTATCTGTCTGGAATTCAGATGTTTCAGCCTAAATCTGTTCTGATTTCAGGAAACATTTTCACACTTTAAAATTAACATTTTGCTTGTTTTTCATTTTGTCTCAATTGCTTCTAAAAGAACGACCTACACACATTTAAAAAAAGGAAAACAAATATCCAGCTGTTTTCTTGGCAGTACGTCGTTCTCCTGACGTTCTCCTCCGTGAATTTCCATGGCAGCCATCTTAGTAGGCGGATGCTATGACGATAATAAACAAGAAAGCTTAGAACCAGCTCTTGTTCCGATCTAAACTAACCTTCACATGTTGTTCTTGTACCTGGAGGCACATTTAGTTTGTTGCACACACCTCCTTCAGAGCGAGACAATAAAACCGGCAGTAACTTCATCCGGAGCTGCTCCGTTTCTGCCCTGTTATTATAGCGGGCGTCAGAGACTCGGATCTCTGCTGTTGTTTGGCTTCGATTCCCCATTACAATGAGAAGTTGATCATCTTTTGACTTTTCTGCAACACAAATTAATTGAACATTTGCACTAAAGTGCAGAGTAAAAAATATATTTTCATTTGAAACATAAAAATCGGGTAAAACGGTGAATAATTTGCTGACCTGACAGAAAAAGTGTGTTTATGTGCAGGAATGGTCTCCAGACTCGAGCCGCTCCATCAGCAGGAAGGAGCGAGGAGGAAACTCTGAGGAGAACGTCGTCACCCTCACCAACATCGTGTCGTCGGGTGGAGGAGACGCACCTCCCAGCCCCATCACCATGGAAACGGGCAGGTGGGAAAATCACCTGAAGTCTGGTTGAAACCACAGAAATCTGCAATGGCTTATAGAAACGCCAGGCCAAGCGCTGCTGTTCTTTTTATTAGAAAAATTAATAATGCAAATAAAAAGTGATTTATTTTTTTAAGTTAAAGTCAGATTGCAAGCGTCTCTGTTGCTCTGGGCGTTTCACTGGCGGAGCAAATTTATTTAAAAGATAAGTTTATAGTTCATGCATTTAAAGCATAAACTGAAAAGCTGGCGGCTCTGCTCCGGCTGCGCGCCTGTTTCCACTCAAACTGGACACAGGCTGACGTGTGTGGATATTTACATCGACCCCCTGAGAGGAATTATGTCTGTTTAGAGAACATCAAGGTAAGATGTTCTTCAAGTTGGGCAACCAAAACAGTTTCTGTCTATTGAAAAACTTAACAGACACGAAATGGAAGAGCTACTAAAGCCACATTAGCAGCAGTAATTAAATAATCCATTCGTTGAGCTTCGCTGTGGTTTTCACTCCTCATGCAGGGCCGGTCCAAAGCTGTATGAGGCCTGGAGCTGAATTTAACTGGGGGGCCCCTTTTGTTGCTAAAAACATCTCCAATAGTTTCTGTGTTGGATTTAATTTGTCAATTCAACATCTTTTAATACAAAAACACGGTGGACCGTCGGTGGGCCTCCTCAGGAAAAACCCTGAATCTGATCCGAAAAACCCACAAACTCAGACTAAACGTTTAGGCCGGGCTGCAACTAACGGTTATTTCATTAATCAATTATTCTGCCGATTAATCAAACAAAACAAAGGCACTTTCTGCAGAATTTTTTATTTAGCTGCTAAACATTTTAATGCAATAAGAGAAATGCATAAAAAGATGCAAAAAAACAAAATAAATTTGTCGTTTTTAAGTAAGAAATATTTTATTGCCTAAAATGAAATGCATTTGTTTAGAAAACCCTGAATCGTTTATAGGAAATGATGCATGTGAAGCTTGTAAATATGAGAAGTTCAGCCCATTTAGCCTGAATAAACGGTGCAGCACTGATCTGCTGATTATTATTTGGATTAATAATTTATTAACATTTTAATAATTAAATAGAAAAATATGTTTTTTACAGAATGTGAACCGGGTCAAGATGAAACTCGAGTTCTGGGTACAAAATATTTACAAACAATAATGTTTTTTATCTTGAATGAGAATATTTTATTAGTTTTACAGGAATTGAAACTGACAGAAAATGGCCTTTTTTGAGTCTGATCGTTGAATAAGTTGGGCTGATTAATCGTTTCCATCCTAATGAGATTGTAGGTTTTGTGAATTGAGTGAAGGTTTAGTTGCCCAGGTTTCCTCAACATGTTGGATTGCAGGACGTCTCTGCAGTGGATTTCTCTCTCTGCTGCAGACGGCGCAGTTAGAGCTGCTGATCTCCAGGAAGGTGTGAATCAGTCTGAGGTTGGATTTGATTCACTGTTTGCTAATAAACTGCCGGTTAAAACTGATCCAAACTGGGAGTTTTCCCACTTCGTTTTAAGGAGCTCAGCTTTACATCCTCCCAGTTGGATTTAAGAGTCGGTTGTAGCCGCTGCTGTTGTCGTTGTGTAAAGTTTTGAAACGACGCGTTTCTGTGGGCTGTTCAGTCCAGACGTGAACAGAGACTACAATTATCCCTGAGCGTCCTGAGGGCGTGTGAGAGAGCCTGCGCCTGTTAAACCTCCCGGCTTCCCTGGAGGTTTGTAAACCAACAAAACGGCGTCTAATGAGAATCTGTGTCCATGTTCTGCCCTCTCGCTGTTTCAGGATGAAGATACAAGTCAGATATGCGCCGTGTCAAATTTAAGAGCTCTGAATGTTGGGAGAATCGTGCTGTCAGTCTATTACAAAATTTAATCAGATTAATCACTTTAATGCTGTGAGTAATCGTTATTAATCACGTTGGCGAACTTGTACAGTGCATGCTAAATAAAAATCTGCTTTGGTCCCCAAAAAGTCTTGAGCCGGCCCTGCATGAGTCAGAATAACCAGATTTGTATCCTTTAGTGACATTCTGTTATTAAATAAATTAGGTTAAATGGGAAAATCTTGCAGAATGTGCCAGTTTCTAAAACCTGGTTAATTGTTGGAACAATTGATTTTTATAACATTTAATCATAATTTTTAGAACATTTTAACTCATGTAGAGTAAAATGTAAACTATTTAATTGATTTTGGCCTCATTTCAGTTTCCACATCTGAGCCTTTAAAACTTGTGGTTTTTATTTTTTGGCAGGAAGTTTGTGTTGCAGCTTCAGTGCTGCAGGTAAACTCTGGATCTGGAGTTTTTCATGGGTTCTCTGCTTGACGTTTGTAGTTTTTGTGTCTCGGTCCCATCCAGGGTGAAGGATTACTCGTCGGACTGGTCAGACGAGGAGAGTCCCAAGAAGGTTTTGGCGGTGAACGGCGTCAGGGAAGCGGAGGACAAAGAGGAGGAGGAGCAGGCGGAGGGCGTGGCGGTGAGAGCGCTGTATGATTACGCGGGCCAGGAGGCCGACGAGCTCAGCTTTAAAGCAGGTATGAACCCAAACTAACAGACTTTTTACCACAGAGACTAATCTAAAGATGAATTTCTCAAAAATCGTCAAAGAGTTAACGTTTTTTTGGTGTCTGGAAAAAGAGCCGTTTCAGTTTTGGTCAGCTGCTTTTGCTGCTTTATGTGCGTTACAATGGCTGCTGGAAGAGACAAATTGTTTTATTGTGGACTTGCCACCCGGAAACCTCTTGTTGGCTATGCAGGATGCTCCACTTCTACTTTTCAAAGATGTATGGCTGTATAATTGTGCATCTGTTTGAAACATTTTCACATACGAGTGTAAACGTTGAGTTTGTTGAGCTTATTTGGATTTAAAGTGACAGGACACCCCAAAACGTCTCATTCTTTTCTTTTCCTTCAGGCGACGAGCTGATGAAGCTGGGTGAGGAAGACGAGCAGGGCTGGTGTAAAGGACGGCTGAGGAGCGGCCAGGTGGGCCTTTATCCCGCCAACTACGTCCAGGTCATCGCTTCTTGATGGTCCCGCCCCCTCTGGTCAACTGAGCCAATCAGAAAGCTGCACATGACCCGTTAGGAACAAGTGGAGGCTTTCCGTCCTGACCCGAGCCCTGCGGTTCTTAAAGTCTGTTTTTCTCATCGGAAAGAGGAGGACAGAACTACAATATCTGTCAGCAGAGTCCTTCAACGCTAGCAGGAAAACCACGAGTTTCTGATCGGATCATTAAACACGCAAAAGAGGATAATAAATCAGCAAGAGACGCATCAAAACTGGATTTTTCTTTTCCGTTTCGTCATATTGGATCATTTCTACCAATTTAGAAGAAAGGATAAATCAAGGCTTAAGGCTAATTAGCTTAGCTTAAAAAATTGTTAAGCATCTCTGCTAACTGCAAAATTGTGTGAGAAGCTTTAATTAGCAAATGTTCCCATTTCCTCACATGCTCAACATGTCTGTGTATGTTTCTTTCCAAAGTTAGCCAAAGTTTTTCTGAATCCAGCGCCTGGTGGCCATCAGTGGTACTGCATGTTCAATATCTTTTGAAAGGAAAAATAATTTTTTTACATTTGTAACAAGTTTATCAGTCAGTATTTTTGCTTACAAAAGGTTGAAGCCAGAACAATTTTGATTTAGAGAATTGAGATAAAACTTTATGTAAATAGAAAAATAAAACGCACCATGCTAACTATGATGAAGCATTTGCTGGAAATGTTACTTGTTGGTTAAATACCTGAACTCTAAGGTCCAGCTGTTTGCTTGACCTTCTTTTTAGATTTAAAAAGTCTTAAAACATGAACATTTCTGATACCTATAAAATGTAAGATATTGATTACTGATAACTAGCTCACATAACCCCATTTAAAAATAAAAACCTAAGAATTTCCTTCTAAATGAAAAGCCAAACTACAGAGTGTCAGTGCCTTAGATGAAGAGGCCAGAAATGTGAGTCGCCCCCCTGCTGGTTGACTTGTGAAACTACATCCTATAAATCCACAACACCGCTCCTTGTTTTATATATTTTTTAAAATGTACGGTAAATACGTGGCACAGGTTTTTTGTTACTCTGACCTACCAAACTGTAAATGTCCAGCACCGCCCTTGTGTTAGACTGTGGAACTACATCCTGTAAACAAACAGCGCCGCCCTTCGGTTTGGCCAAAGAATTGCATCTTTATATTTCCGCTGCTCTGCTGTTGAACGGACAGAAGAAGAAAAAACATTATTTGGACTCCTGAACATAAATTAGACTTATTTTTAGCTTTTTGGGTTATTCTGATTTTTGGATGCAACATTTTCTTTGTTTTTTAAAAGAAGAATTATAACAATAGAAATTTGTTTATATTCTATATAAATTGTTGCCACTTCTTTGTTAGATTTTTTTATATTGTTTATTTTCTTTTAACTCTTCCAGTTTCTTTCTAAAGTCTGTTTGGCTGTGAAAACAACAGTTTGACCTCAGTCACATGAAATGAGTTGAGATTTTGCTATAGTTGTTCTTGGGGTTTGGTTTTCTTGTTTAAGTTCTTGTTTGTTTCTGAGGAGTTTTCTCCATCCTGCTGATCCGAGCGTAGCTACAGCTAACCTGCATAAATGTTTAAATGCTAATAATAAGAGATTTAAACGCACCTGTAGCATGTACAGCTTCAAGTGGGAGAAATAAACAACACGAAACTTTTCAGACTCTTATTGCCAAAAGTTTGTTTTTGACATTTTCATCTCAAACGTTTAAGTATCTTCACTGCATTTTATGTGACACAGAAACACAGTGATTCATAGATGTGAATTTGACAAATAAGGATTCAGCATTTTGACTTTATACTGCTAAATATTTGCAAAGTGTGGCAGTTATTTTTATTCACTCAGATTTTGACTCCTATGGCAAAAAAATTTGGGTGCCTTTTTTTAAATAGTAAAATCAACAATATACTTTTTTTTTGGTAGAATAAGGATTTAAAAATTGTAGATGAAATATAAAAATGTATTTGATTAAAATTGGGTCAATATTGGTGGTTCTAGTTGCTCCAAAATTAAGACGAATGCAAAAATTGTAATGTTTAATATTACAATTTTAATATAACATTTTAGAAAAGTTATATTAATATAAATGTATTATATGTATCTGTAAAAAAAACTAATTCCCTAAAATGTGAAAAAGCATCCATCTTCATTAACTAATTATGATAGCAGGTAATGGGTGGCCACCCAAAATCCTTCATAACACCATAAATGGCCCATGGACCTCAGTTTGGACATCCCTGTTCTACTTTGATTTCTTCTATTTAAGTTGATGGAAATTTTAAGTCAGTAAATCCTTAATTTTGATAAAAAAGTCCAGACTATTTTACTTGTGTTTTAATGTCTGAAGCTGATCTTTTATTTATTCATGTCTGATTCTGTAATTTCAGGAGCTTTTAATTAGTTATGAGTCACCGAGTAATTTCACACACTGAGAAATTGTAATTATTTGTGTTTCAGACCAGTTTTAATGGAGTTTTTCTCGCGTCTCTCTGGCATTTGTTGCAGTTATAATTCCACAGCGCCTCCTGTTGAGATGCAAATTTGTGTTGCATCCAGGATTATTCTGGATATGAAGTTGGGCCCTTTCTGCAGATATTATTTTATCACTTAAGTTTGTTATGCAATATTAGAAATACTTAAAAAAATACATATAATAAATTAGAAAATTAACATTTTATTGCCTAAAATGCAGCATTTTATTATTTAGAATCTTTTTTCTAAATAAAGATTCTCAGATTAATCTCCAAATTTCTGATTTGTTTTTGGCTGAACTCTTTGTTTTACATCTACAACAGAGTCGAACGCTCTAGACACACTAACAATTTCACTAATCATACAAGATATTTGAGGCAAATATTTGAAAACTGCAGACATTTTTTTATTAAATTGACAACTTCAATCTGTACAGCAAAATAAAACGTCACAATAATAAATCTGTTCTCCATAGTACATGGCATATTAAAAAAAACTGCTCACCATTTAATCTGTACAAGCTGAAAATAAAAAACTGATTAAGCATTAGCTTCCAGCTAGCTTCCCTCTGAGAATATAGACCAGCTTACATGCTACACATCCACCTAATCCCTCAGAGAAATTAATGTAAAAAATCTGCAAATATTAGCTACAAGAATTTAGATTAAAGCATATTAAACATTTGATTTTTACATTTTTATTACAATCCCCAGTTCCAGGCTGTTTTTATATCATAAAATGGTTAATTAAGCTAATTAGAAGGCTAACAGGTTTTTTTATGGTGAAAATCAAAACATTTCAATCTAATTTTTGGTTCGCTTCAGTTATTCCACTTTTGTTCTTCCATATGGCCAGAAGAAATATTTCCACACTCTCAAAGAAAAGTGCAACATCAGAATATATGTACTAAGGCCATTTTAGTTTGAAATTGAGCTCTGAAATTTTCTCGTAAAAAACCCATAAAAATTCAAAAGTTGAACAGTGTACACTAGTAAATTTTGAAAATTGAACATTTGCAAGAAAAAATCTCAAATTTTGAGCTGAATCTCAGAAATGTTGTAGAAGAAAAATGGTAATTTCTGAGTTTCAAAGTTGGAAATGTTTGACTTTGGAATATTTGAGATTCAAAAGTTGAAAATTTGCTAGAAGAAACAGAAATTTTGAGATCAATTCTCAAGAAAAAAACAAGGAAATATCTTTCCAACTTTCCAAAAGTGAATTTTTTTAACAAAATATGAACATTTTCTGAATTTCAAATATCAATTAAAAGAAAAGTAAACTTTTGAGACTAAGAATTTTTCTGAAAATTTTCTGAGCTTAATTTCAAAATGTACTTTTTTTTGCAGAGATGTATTCCTTTTTTCGTACGTAAAATGGCCCTAATACGCCGTCATTAGAACACTCAATAAATTAGACACTGAAGTAAAAAAGTGCAGTGAAGTTAATGTTAAATTAAACGGAGTGATGTTCATGAAGGCCGGCTCGGCGTTTCTGATCCTGAACCGATGAGATTTGCTTCAAACAAACGCGAATTACGCAGCAGCTGCGATAATAGTACCAAAATAAATCGTCACTGGGCCAGAACCTCAGCCCAGCAGCAGTCCATCGTCACAGCAACAGCGTTCATGGAGGAGTTTAAATAAACGGGGCGGCTTCGTCTCCAAAAAGCCACACCAGGCGTTCAGAGAAGTCCAAACGGAGGCTCAAGCATTTGGTTTTCTACAGAGGAGAGCGGGTTGGGAAGAGGCGTTGGCACTGTTAGCGGGGGCTGAGGGAGACGGAGGAGGAAGAGGAGTAGGAGGAAGAGCAGTCGGTTCTACCGGTCCTTCAGCTCCCGGGTCACTCGCTTGGTGATGCGGCCGCACAGCAGCCCCACCAGGAACAGGACGCACACGCTAAGCGCCATCACCAGCAGGATGTAGTTCTTAGAGGGCGACGTCATCACCTGCACCGCCAGGTCCGAGAAGCCCTCAGCTGGCGCCACCTGCAGGCCGCACGGGAAACGGCAACAACCTTTTAACAGGTGGCCACAGGGTATTAGGGCCAATGTGCAGAAACATAAAAAGAAATGCAAAAAGTAGTACATTTTGGCCAAAAGATTTTCAAGAAAAAAATATTTTAAAAAGTTAAAAATGTGCTTATAAAAAAAAGAAAGATATTTTTTAGAACGGACTTGGAAATCTTTGAGATTTCTCAAAGCTTGAAAAGTTAAAAATTTGCTAGAAAAAAATCCTCAGAAATGTTATTAATTTCAGATATTTTCAAGAAAATCCTTTTTGAAATTTCTGAGCTTCAAAAATTTGTAGGGAAATACATTTGAAAATAATTTCCTTTTTTATATTTTCAAGAATGTTTTTTTGAAATGTCATATTTTTTTTAACTCAGAATTTTTTTGGTTAAGCTTTGAAATTTGCTATTTTTAAAAAACTTATATTTGTGAGTTTGAAATGTCAAAAATTTGCTAAAAAAACATTTTGATTTTAATGTCAGCAATTTTCTAGAAAAAACTTGAAATTCTAAATTCTGTAAATTGAGCTCGTTTTCATGTGATTAATTGATTTACTGATTATTGCAACAGGTCTGTAAATAAATAAATTACTCATTCATGTTTCTGTCTCCAAAATGCTTTAACTTTTTAAAAGTAACAACTACAAACTGATTTCAGTGGACAGCTCAGCAATCCCTCCAGTTTGTTGTGATATTTTTTACAGCCTAAATTTACAGAATTTTTCAAAAAGTTGCAAATTTTTTTCAGCTTATTTTTGCCACATCAGAAAATGTGAAATGTCTGCACAATCCCTCCTGGTGCTTCATTTCCTCTGTATCTGCTGCACGTTTCTGCTTTTGAAATGTTTCTGCTGTGTGAACCTCTGCTGTCCCGTCATCAGATTCTCCTCCAGTCTTTTCTCATCTCTCTGGTTCGCGTGTGAAAGCGGCGCCGTTACCTTGGCGGCGTAGCTCCACATGTCGATGCGGTCTTGAAGTCTCTTCTTGCACTCGGGTTGCAGTCGGATCCTCTTGTCCTGCAGCGCCTCCATCAGGCACGACATCTCTGCAGCCGAGAAACGGGCGCTTCCATTAAAATGGAGAACATTGCACGTAAAGACAGAATAAAAATCACCCACGTCGCCCCCTGCCGGGCGTGATGGCGGCGCAGTGGTGTTTGAGGTCCAGGGCGCAGGCCGTGTGGAGAACCGGGTCGACAAAAATGTCCGCCTTGCTCTCCTTCAGCATGTTCAGTACCTCCTGTGAATCAGGCTGATTAGGAAACGTTCTGACAGATGGACTCTGCTGCGGTGGTTCACCTTTTTGCAGGCTTCCTGTTTGATCTTCAGCAGGTTTCCTTTCAGACATTCTTCCACCTGCCCGGTTTGCTCCTGAGCAGCCGCCTCCTCCGCGCACAATCTGGAGATCTGCAAGAGAAAAACATGGAAAATCTGCTTCGTTTCACCTTTACTGGCACTTCAGAGAGTTCCTGATAACATAACAAGACACCCAGGGCATCACGGGTCCTCCACCGTACTTAACAGTGCATGTTAGTAGGGCTGCAACCAATGATTGCTTTAGTAATGGATTATTCTGACGATTAATTAATTAATCTGATTAAAAGCACATTTAGCTGATTTGTCATTTAACCACTGAAGACTTTTTTACACATTAGAAATACATGACAAATATAAGAATATTTGAATAAAGTTCTACTGTTTGGTCTATTAAAAGAAAAGCTTTTGGGTTCTACTGGGAGATTATTTCACTTATAGAACAGAAAAAATGTTTTGTTACAAGTGAAATAATCTGACATCAATACAAAGAAATCACTGACGTAAAATAAGCTTCTATTTCTTGCTGAAAAGTTCTATATGTTAGTTTTGTCCTATTTCAAATGTACTAAGACAATTGCATTAGAAACGAGACCAAAAATGCTTTAAAGTTTTTGCAGTGCAGTGATTAGAAGAACTTTTATGCATCAGTTTGTGGTCTGACCTCGTCTGAGCAGTGCATCTGCAGCTGTGGGTCCAATCTGTAGTCAAGCGCCGACTCCTGGAGAATCACCCTGATCTGGTCTTCACAATCTGGAGACAACCTCTGGACCCAAACCGGGTCAGAATCACAGGATAACAGAGTCAGACAAGTGAACTTGTTTCTACTGAGTCATTGTTGAGGTGATGAGTTGGGCTCACACCTGGTCGGCGTATTTGAGTTTGAGGCAGGCGATGATCTGACCCTCCAGCTCGCTGTCCTCGCTGGCTTTGTTCAGGATGGATTGGCAGAACTTGGGGATGTCGGCTCGGCAGGCTTTCCTCAGCACCGGGTTCAGTCTGTAGTCTGCAGAAGGGCCAAAAGTGAGACGGAGAGTCCTCCAATCTGACTTATCCTCTCTGTGATCTTACCAGTGTTCTGGGTGATCTGCCTCTTGGTGATCATCTGCTTGCACTTGGGGTCCATCAGCTCGCTGTTCTTGTTCTGCTTCAGGCACTGCAGGACGTTCCTGGCATCCGCTTCAGTGCAGAAACGCTGCAGGAAGGACCACAGAAATACTGACACACTAACAGATCTCAAGTTTTTTTCACTTTTTCTCACACTGTAACCACAAAGCTCCAGGTTTTTCTAGGAAATCTAAATGCAAACAATGAATTACCTTACGATTAGATGTCAATATTAGATCAAAATTAATTCCTATCAATTAACTAATAACGTCCCCTTAACACTCTTTCAGTGTTGTAGTTTGGCTGCCATGCAGCAGAGGGCGCCGCTGGTCATCTTCGTTAGCAGAGCCGTTAAGACAAGAATCAAAGATGGCGGCCACGCCAGAACAGTAGAGTTTTGTTAAATTTTATAAATATGTTTAAGTTTAATAACATTAAATTTGTTCAGTCAGCAATTAACACAGCTGACAGAAAATGATGTAAAGATTTATTTATTGTTTTTTTTTAAATTGTTATTCAGGTTATTGTGAAACATTTTGGGTCGATGTTATGAAAAGCTGGTTGGCCAAATTATATCAGATGGATCAAAATGACAATAATTTAAATAAGTATATAATATATATATTTTAAGTTACTGAATTAAATGTAACTGAGTAAATGTAACTAGTTACTGCCCAACTCTGACTGTTGACATCATCGTGACGTCATTTCCTGTCCACGCTCAGCTCACCTTGATCATCTGCTTGCAGACTCTCATGAGCTGGTAGTCGAGCTCCGGGTCGCTCATCTCCACCTCCTGCAGCTTGAAGACCCTCTGGTGGCAGCGCTGACTCAGCTGCTTCTTCTGCTCCTTCAGACACTCGATCATCTGGGAAGACATGGCTGAGAGGTCAGAGGTCAAGCATGTAAACAAAGAGGCAGGCAGTGTTCTGGACATGGTACCTGGGCGTTCCCAAACGCCACGTTGGGACACAGGCGGCTGATGTCGGACTTGCAGGGTTCGTACAGCTCCGGTTCCAGCCGAATGTCTTCAGACTGAGTCAGAATGAACTAATTATTTACATTTTACATTATTAACATTTTTACTTTTTCAAGGCAAAAAGTAAAAAACCAAGAGTAAAAAAAGTATTTGGTAAAAATTCTGCTCAAGTAACTGATCAATCATTTAATATCTAAAAATGATCTATTACTTAAATGATCGATCTAAAAAAAAATTATTTTAGAGACCAAAATGAAAAAGAGTTCATCTAAATAACACAATTACAAAATAAAATTTTTCAAATCAGTTTCTTTTAGTAAAAACTTTATGAAACTTTAAGAAACTCCAGGTGTGTGTCTGTCTATTCATTTTATAAAAACTCCCAACATGTTGAGAAATATAACTTCACAACATCTTATACTTTGGTTTTTACAGATAAAGAAAAACTTAATCTTTTAACACATCAGTAATTATTACCAATTACAGGATTTTGAAACAATTGTGCAACAACTGTCTATTTGAAGAAAGAATCACAGAGACTGCGTTGATCTATCCGGGGGTTTTTTCTAATTAAAATGACTTTTTTTTGTCATTTTAAAATGTTTTTTTTTTTCTGGTAAATTTGCCTTTTTATGCTGCTAAAATTGTGTCTAAATTCTCATATTTAAACAAAACTTCTTGTAGTTTGGCCCTTATATTTTGTTGTGCAACTTGCATTATGGATTATTGAAATGAGTCACTTTTGACAATATTTTCTGTCATTTTTTGGAAAGAAATCGGATCTGGTATGAAAAATAAACAGATTTAATATTTTAAGCTCATCGCTCAGGCTTGCAACCTTCTAATGAAACTGTAAACATCCACAGATTGAAGCTGGGATTGTGCAGAATCTCTGCGAACACACACTTCCTGTCTGGTTGGATAGAAATGAAGGTGACAGCAGGTCCGGTTCTGTCCGGTTCTGTCCGGTTCTGGTGTTTACCATCTCCAGCTCCTCCACCCGCAGCTGCTTGCGACATTTCAGAGACACTCGCTGCTCTCTGACCTCCTGCAGCGTGTCGTTCCTCACTGTGGTGCTGAGACAAATGACAACATCCACCCTGCAAGGACACGAACACAGAGGCTTAAAAGATGCTCTGGAAAGCAAATTAAAGGCTTTTATCAGCTTCTGTGTTATGTTTTATTTTTATTTAAATATATAGCAGAATCTGAATGCCATGTTAGTATAGGTTGGATAAAATGACACTCCATATTTCAAAACTATGAACAGGGCAGGTGTAAGTAGCCGCAGCTCATGGAGGGATGAAAAACTGTAGCATAAGCCTCAAATGCTTAATAGTGATTAAGCAACTGATTTAATAATCGATTAATTGTTAACTGAACTGTACAGGCTGCAAAAATGCCATTTGCTGAAAAAATAAATCATATTTAGAGCAGTAATTAAGCCAAAATTGAAACAGAAATAAATACATTTTGGATAAGAGATTAAAAAAAGAGCCTTTGTTTGTAAATATGTTTTAACCAAAACTCTTCAAGTGTCAGTTTTAGCTAAACCCAGTTCAGATTGTTGCATTTTAGGCAATAAAACATTTATTTTTTTATTTAAAGAAGGAATTAAATTATTTGTTTATTTGCATATTTTAATGTATTTTAATCATGTGTAAAAAGGCTTTAGTGGTTGAATGAAAAATCTGTAGAACGTGACAATTTCCTGTCCAATTAATTGATTAACCATCAGAAAAATCGATTAATAGAATCATTTGCTGGAGCCCTACTTTACAGTAAAACATAAAGTAGGGTTATTTCCAGGATAAATACAATATTTATGTGTCTATATGGTTACTATGAGTTGTGAAGTTGCATATTTTCCTCTCACTTCTTTTTAATATTGGGACACAAGCGCAGAACGTCTTCCTTGCAGGCCATCTTGAACTTGTAAGAGAAACGGAAATCCTTCATCTGAATCTGAAATTAGACAAATGAAGAGTAAATAATGAATTAATTGACAATGTTTATACACTTAACAACAGAAAAATTAAAATATTTTTAAGACGTGCAAAATATGAGAACTTTTATTTCAGTTACACACATCAATAGTAAATATTCATTATATTGAAACAATCCAAACTGATACTGTCAAGGTAAATTATCTTCCTGCACAAATTAAATTATCAAATTCAATATACAAAGAAAGTTACAAAAATATCTCATTAATTATATATTTTCTCGCTTTTAATCAAATGGAGATTATTTTGGTAATTCAATCGGGAGAGACTCAGATGAGAATGAAAGCGATTAGAAAAGTTAGTTAAGTCTTTGGCGCTCGGGCCCCGGCTAAGGACATCGAGCTGACGCGATAAGCTCGGATGAGCATTCCCGATGCTGATAGGAATGACATCCCCCCAAAAAGGGAGGCTGAGGCCGGGGCCGAGGCCGGAAGTGGGAAAGTAGAGAAAACGGGATGAGCTAAGCTAACTCAGGATTACAGGCTGGGACCATGTGAAGCTTTTAGATGAAGGCCAGTGAGGGGACACCACGGGGCGTAGAATGGCCCGTTGATTCATCTACCGGGAACTGGTAGATGAAGGCCAGCTAGGAACGAGGAGGGCGCAGGTTGCTGCTAGATAAAAGGCGGCAGAGGGCACGGCAGCGTGAGGGAAGATAAAATGCTGGTGGATGAAGGCCAGCTAGGGAAAGCCAGCTAATGAAAGCGATTAGAAAAGTTAATTAAGTCTTTGGCGCTCGGGCCCCGGCTAAGGATATCGGGCTGACGCGATAAGCTCGGATGAGCATTCCTGATGCTGATAGGAATGACATCCCCCCCAAAAAAAAAAAAGGGAGGCTAAGGCCGGGGCCGAGGCCGGAAGTGGGAAAGTAGAGAAAACGGGATGAGCTAAGCTAACTCAGGATTACAGGCTGGGACCATGTGAAGCTTTTAGATGAAGGCCAGTGAGGGGACACCACGGGGCGTAGAATGGCCCGTTGATTCATCTACCGGGAACTGGTAGATGAAGGCCAGCTAGGAACGAGGAGGGCGCAGGTTGCTGCTAGATAAAAGGCGGCAGAGGGCACGGCAGCGTGAGGGAAGATAAAATGGTGGATGAAGGCCAGCTAGGGAAAGCCAGCTAATGAAAGCGATTAGAAAAGTTAATTAAGTCTTTGGCGCTCGGGCCCCAGCTAAGGATATCGGGCTGACGCGATAAGCTCGGATGAGCATTCCTGATGCTGATAGGAATGACATCCCCCCCCCCAAAAAAAAAGGGAGGCTAAGGCCGGGGCCGAGGCCGGAAGTGGGAAAGTAGAGAAAACGGGATGAGCTAAGCTAACTCAGGATTACAGGCTGGGACCATGTGAAGCTTTTAGATGAAGGCCAGTGAGGGGACACCACGGGGCGTAGAATGGCCCGTTGATTCATCTACCGGGAACTGGTAGATGAAGGCCAGCTAGGAACGAGGAGGGCGCAGGTTGCTGCTAGATAAAAGGCGGCAGAGGGCACGGCAGCGTGAGGGAAGATAAAATGCTGGTAGATGAAGGCCAGCTAGGAACGAGGAGGGCACAGGTTGCTGCTAGATAAAAGGCGGCAGAGGGCACGGCAGCGTGAGAGAAGATAAAATGCTGGTGGATGAAGGCCAGCTAGGGATGTTGCGCAGCTAGAAATGATAAAATGCTTGGAAGTAAAGAAGGCAGCCGGGACGTTACAGTGAGGGATGATAAAATGCTGGTGGAAGGCCAGCTAGGGATGTTTGCGAGAGATGATGAGCTGGTAGATGAAGGCCAGCTGGGGATGTTGCGTGCGAGAGATGATAAAACTGGTAGATGAAGGCCAGCTGGGGATGTTGCATGCGAGGGATGATGGAGAGCTGGTAGATGAAGGCCAGCTGGGGATGTTGCATGCGAGGGATGATGGAGAGCTGGTAGATGAGGCCGGCTGAGGATGTTGCGTGTGAGGGATGATGGAGAGCTGATAGATGAAGGCCTGCTGGGGATGTTGCGTGCGAGGGGTGACGGAGAGCAGGTAGATGAAGGCCGGCTGGGGATGTTGCGTGCGAGGGATGATGGAGAGCTGGTAGATGAAGGCCAGCCGGGGATGTTGCGTGCGAGGGATGATGGAGAGCTGGTAGATGAAGGCCAGCCGGGGATGTTGCGTGCGAGGGATGATGGGGAGCTGGTAGATGAAGGCCAGTTGGGGATGTTGCGAGGGATGATGGGAGCTGGTAGATGAAGGCCAGCGGGGATGTGCGTGCGAGGGATGATGGGGAGCTGGTAGATGAAGGCCAGCTGGGGATGTTGCGTGCGAGGGATGATGGGGAGCTGGTAGATGAAGGCCAGCTGGGGATGTTGCGTGCGAGGGATGATGGAGAGCTGGTAGATAAAGGCCAGCCGGGGATGTTGCGTGCGAGGGATGATGGGGAGCTGGTAGATGAAGGCCAGCTGGGGATGTGCGTGCGAGGGATGATGGGGAGCTGGTAGATGAAGGCCAGCTGGGGATGTGCGTAGCGAGAGAAACGATAAAGTGCCAGAACGCTGAGAGATGAAGGTCAGCGAGAACGCAGCAGAACCAGAGATAATAGATCACTGGAAAATGAAGGCAATCCGAGAACGCGGCAGGACGAGGAATGATAGAACGCTGGTAAATGAAAGCCAGCCGAGAACACAGCAGAACGAGGAATGAGAGAACGCTGGTAGATGAAGGCCAGCCGAGAATGCAGCAGGGCGAGGGATGATGGAACGCTGGTAGATGAAGGCCAGCCGAGAATGCAGCAGGGCGAGGAATGAGAGAACGCTGGGAGATGAAGGCCAGCCGAGAACAGCAGAACAAGGGATGATGGAACGCTGGGAGATGAAGGACAGCTGAGAACGCGGCAGAACGAGGGACGATGGAAAGCTGGTAGAGAAGGCCGGCCGAGAACGAAGCAGAACGAGAGATAGAAGATCACTGGAAAATGAAGGCAAGCCGAGAACGCGGCAGGACGAGGAATGATAGAACGCTGGTAGATGAAAGCGAGCCGAGAACGCAGCAGAACGAGGGATGATGGAAAGCTGGTAGAGAAGGCCAGCCAAGAACGTAGCAGAACGAGGAATGAGAGAACGCTGGTGGATGAAGGCCAGCCGAGAATGCAGCAGAACGAGGAATGAGAGAACACTGGTGGATGAAGGCCAGCCGAGAATGCAGCAGGACGAGGAATGAGAGAACGCTGGGAGATGAAGGCCAGCTGAGAACGCAGCAGAACGAGGGATGATAGAATGCCGGGAGATGAAGAACAGCAGAGAACGCAGCAGAACGAGGGATAGTAGATCACTGGAAAATGAAGGCAAGCCGAGAACGCAGCCGGACGAGGAATGATAGAACACTGGTAGATGAAAGCGAGCCGAGAATGCAACAGAACGAGGGATGATGGAAAGCTGGTAGGGAAGGCCAGCCAAGAACGTAGCAGAACGAGGAATGAGAGAACGCTGGTGGATGAAGGCCAGCCGAGAATGCAGCGGGACGAGGAATGAGAGAATGCTGGGAGATGAAGGCCAGCTGAGAACGCAGCAGAACGAGAGATAATAGATCACTGAAAAATGAAGGCTAGCCGAGAACGCGGCCAGACGAGGAATGATAGAACGCTAGTAGATGAAAGCAAGCCGAGAACGCGGCGGAACGAGGGGTGATGGAAAGCTGGTAGAGAAGGCCAGCCGAGAACGCAGCAGAACGAGGAATGAGAGAACGCTGGTAGATGAAGGCCAGCCGAGAATGCAGCGGGACGAGGAATGAGAGAAAGCTGGGAGATGAAGGCCAGCTGAGAACGCAGCAGGACGAGGGATGATAGAATGTTAGTAGAAGAGAGCCAGCTAAGAAATAGTATAGGTGGTAGGGGATATCATGCCCCCATAAGAGACAGCTGAGGTCAGAGCTGAAGCTGGAATTAGAGCCAGAGAAAGTGAGAAGAGATCGAAGCCGGTAACTCGGGGCGTATGGGCAAAGACTTGAGTAAGAGGGAAGCGGCAATAGAGCGATAAGAGCTTATGGGAAAAGCTAGCTGAAGTGATGGAGAGGCTAAAGAGGTTTTAGCTAAAGGAAGAGAGGCCTGAGCGATACTTAAGATGACGAGAAGAGGATACAAAAGCAACTGCCTAGAAAGAGGGAAGATGGTTGCCTGCTACTGGACATGAGGTAAAAGGGCTGGGATTAGACGCACGAGGTTACGGATAGAGTAGGTGGGCGGGAGAAGAGACCGTTCTGGAATGGGCCCAACAAGAAGGGTGTGAAGAACGAAAGGGGGGAAATAAAATATATATAAATGAAAACATGTATAACATTGGCAGGTGAGAGCATGCATTAGCATGAGGTTGACCAACCACCACCAGTAACGCGCAGTGCTTTAAAAGGCACTGAGAGAAGTAACGACTGGTTAAACATGATCCAAAGGGCTTAGGGATGACAGATAGATTCTAACTTCGATGTGCAGGAAGGAGGGGCTTGGCAGGAGCAGGAGGTCCTGTGTGTTCAAAGTAATCTATGAGGCTTGACGACGGAAGGAAACGGGGCTACTATGGAGTGGGGACGTTGTGGAATTAGGTGATCCACCTGGCTCTCGCTAGGCGTGATGCTACTATTATTGGGATGTTTAAGCGTTCATACAGGCAAAAGTCCTAAAGCATCAAAACGCAGCCAGGGTGGCACATACGAATAAAACCCGCTAGATCGGGAAGGGATGGATTAAATGGACGATTCGCGTTCTTAGCATTTCAAAACATGAGAAGATACGTCTCACCCCGGAAGCCCGAGGAGGGCGCGGCATGATGAACGAGGGAGCTCGTTCATCATGCCGCTGCTGGTGTGCGGCTGATGAGCGGCTGGGAGCAGCTGATGAGTGGCTGGGGGCGGCTGCGGCTGGTGTGCGGCTGATGAGCGGCTGGAGAGCGGCTGAGGGCGGCTGATGAGCGGCTGGGAGCGGCTGATGAGCGGCTGGTGTGCGACTGATGAGCGCAGCCTCGGGAGCGTCTGATGGGGAAGGAAGGGTCGAGGACACGGCAAAGCAGCTGTACGCAAGGAATCGCCAAGAAAGGGATCCGCTGGGATGGTTTGCTGGGAAGCTGGGACATGCGACTGAACGTGTTGAGCGCAGCAGCGAAACGGGAGGCACTTTGGATGGACGTCCTTATGAACTGAGGCGTGGTCGGTGATTGGCTGCGACATGGCTAAGTCTAGCGATGATAGGTCGTCAGTGATTAGCGGGAAGCGCCTACTGAAAGCTGCGGGAGGGGCTAAAGAGTCTTCCAGATTGAATTTACGCCTAGGCTTCATTTCTGACATAAAACAATTTAAAATTTGGTCTGAATTAACTTCAGACAGTGAGAAATAAATGTCTGTTTTTTATTAGTTGTTTGTAAAATATCTGGTTTTAACTGAAATTTCACTTAATTACAAAACTTTCCAATCCTCAAAAACACCTAATTGAAACTGAAGAATTTCAAGCATCTGTACAAAACCTGAGTGAAATTTATGAGCAACATGAATCGATAAATATTGGAAATAAATGTTGAATAATAAGAAATAGAAACGTGGCTCAGGCTGACCAGCTGGAAGTGCGTGACGCCGACGGCACACTTTTCGTTCATGTCTTTCTGGTGTTTATTCTGGACCAAACACTCCATCAGGTCTCCGGTATCGATCTGGTTATCAGCTACGTCCTGAACATAAATAAACGTAACAACAGGTGAGTGTTTTAAAGGTAAAACCGAGGAGCTGTGATTGGCTGTGTCGCCGTCCTCACATGGCAGTAGCCCTGGATGATGGGCTCACAGGCTCTGATCAGCAGGGCGTCGATCTGGATGTCCTGAAACACACACAGATTTACATCCATCCAGCTTCTTCCACTGGTTTGTTTTATAAAATACATGATGTGAACTCTGACCTCTGACTCCAGCTCCGTCAGGTTGCCAACAACCTCCCTGCAGCTGGACACCAGGTCCTCCAAATGCTCCTGCAGACACTCCAGCTCCTAAATGCAAACAAAAACAGGTCCCAAAAAGATTCATTTTACTTTCTGGTAGAATTATTCTCCTTGCAATTAATCAAAAATGCATCATTTAATATTTTAAAGGGACATTATTATCCACCTTCTAGGAACAGAATACCATTTTATAGCACAATCAAGTAACTTTGTTACCTTCAGTTGTTAAAATCAAGTCCAATTTCACATTCAGAGTCCAATTTGACTCTGAATGTTTTACTCAAAACCACTCCTGTCATCATACTTTAGACCTTGCACTCACATATAGCATTGAGCATGAATAAATAACAGTTCTCCTGCTAGGTCACCATTTTAATGACCTTTTAGTTTATTATAATTGAGTACTTCTTAAGGACCAGTATTGTGTATGTGTCATTTTATAGCACAATCAGTCCCGGTTCAGGTGCGTCTTACCTGTCCCGTGTCCGTCTTGTCGCTGCACCACTTGCCCAAGTCGGTCATGCAGCGCTTCTGCAGCTCTGGGTCCAGCTTCACATCCAGCGCCCTCTGGTGGAGAATCCTCTGAACCTCCACTTTACAGTCCCGAGACAACTGCAAAAACACACACGCACACACACACACACACACACACACACACACACACACACACACACACACACACACACACACACACACACACACACACACACACACACACACACACACACACACACACACACACCGTAAGAGAAGACAAACATAAAAACTTGCTGCAGCCGTTCCCCACAAGCCCAAAGCACCATCCTTCCACCACCATGCTGATGAATGACAGAGTTACGATCTTAAACTTTTACTCTTTCTCTGGAAATGGCCGTTAAATATTTTCAGTCAAACCTTTCCTGAACTGACGGGCAGCAATAGTTGCTTCTCTGATGTCACTGCAGATTTCCTGCAGCCTTCAAACACAACCTGCTCTTCTTTTAACTCTTACTTCTTCTATAAACTGTTGTCAGGTATAAAAGCTTTCACAGGCATGAATCTACAGAATTTGATAACTTTACACCAGTACAGCACACTTAAATGCACCAATAACTTCACAAGTTTGGTCAAACAGGTAAAAACAACTTTAATTTGTTCAGTCAGTGTAATACGGCCAATGTAAGATCAATAATAACCTGAAAATGACAACAGTTTGACTATCTTGGTAAAATGTAAAAATAAACTACAACAAACCTGTCAAATGGTTCAGAAAGTGCAATTAGGAATTAAATATGTAATATAAAATAAATAATAAAGCATGATGTCGCTCAGAGCACAAAGCATAGAATTAGACTGATACCAGATCTAATTCATTAAAATACTGAAACTGATACAGATATTAATATCGGATTGGCAAAGATTTAATTAATTGTTTTTAATCAAGAATAATTTTCCTGATCTGGTTCAAAGCGTCTGCCAGCTTTTAATCTCAGTCAGTGATTCGTTGTGATTTATTTGGCCCATTTTAAACAAAATCACCTTTTAAATCAACTTTCAAATTTACACAAAAAGGCAATTTGCTCAATTCTTTCTTCCTGGCAGCCATGTTGTCCTGTTAGCATCGCCCCTTTCAATCAGATTACCACCAACCTTCTGCAGATGTTATTGTTTTAACACAACATGCGTGTTGCAAACAGCTCGGGGCTTTGAGAATGTGATGCCATTTTCTAAGGCTCCAGTTAACATAAAATTATTTTCCACCTAATGCTTGCACACTGCTCCAGAGCAAATTAAGCTTTTAGCTTGTTAGCTCCAGGTTTCCATGCAGTTTGAAATTAAAAGGCGGCGCAATCTGCTATGCAAATTTGCTAATTAGGTTCTCTTAGTTTAGCTGCAAACTGTTAGCATACAAACCCTCAGAAAATGTACAAACTTTTCATTGGGTTCATATTGAATCAAATGCAAACACACAATTAATTGTAAAGGACTATTGCGTGATTTACACTACAAACCAGAAGTTTACATACACTGAATACAAAAACAAATATGGCTTAAACCAAGAGACCAAACTTCTCTTGGTTTAAGCCAAAATATTCCTATTTGCTAAACGCCATAATAATGAGAGACAATGTGTCCGAGATTTAGTTATTAATGCCTTGAAAATCTATTTAAAAAATGTCGGGAAGCCCAGATGATAATAAGGGTTCCTCTGGTGTATTATAAGCCTGGCGGGCCACCAGGCTTTACTTAATCCATGTTTTCTGTTACTGGTATATAAAAAACCCAATTTAAAATAGGCAAACTATGCTTAGCCTGGTGGAGGGGAGTAAAGCCTGGGGGCCCGCCAGGCTAATGATACTCTGGGGGAAACCTTATCATGTCATGGGGCTGCAGGAAGAACTAGTTCATAAACTAGATGGCATCATGAGGAAAGAACATTATGAGAAAATATGAAAACATCAGCCAGGAAGTAAAAGCTCCAGATGGTCAATGACCCTCAGCATCCAGCCAAAGTTGTTAAAAAGTGTATTAAGGAGAATAAAGTCGGCTTTTCTAGCAGATTGCAAACCTGTCCCAGTGAGACCAGTTCAGTCAGGAGGAATGGACCTGAACTGCAGCAAACTGTTGGGAAAAGCTTAAGGATGGGAAGCCAAAAGGTTTAACCCAGTCTATGAATGATATGGACCCAATGGATGTCCAAAAGACCTTCTTTTTATATTTCCCTGCATTCAGCAATAGGAATAATTTTGGTAAATTTAACTAACCTACAAAAAGAGAAGAAACAAATGTCTGTTCTCTTATTTTTGTATATAAACTTCTGGTTTCAACTGTTTATTATTGATAATTTATGAAAAATGTAATAAAGCTAAAAAAAAAATCCAGTTTGACGTTTTTACTCATCAGGCAGATTAAAAGTCAGATTATTTTAGCCCTTCACCTGATTTTAGTCGAGCCTGAACGTCTCTTACCTGCTCATCTGGTCGCACCTGGCGAATTTAAAGACATAAGTTCTAAAATTATCACCCAGAACCGCTGAGTCGCAGTGAAGCTGCGTCTGTTTGGAGGTCGGAGTGTTGCTGTTACCCGGCGACCCTGCTCCTCTGTGCGGTAAGCGTGGCGGTACAGGCAGGAGAAAATGGCGCCTGGCGGCATCAGCTCGCTCGTCTCGTTCCAGCCGAGGGTGTGGCAGAGTCGGGCCGCGTCGCCCTGACACTTCCTGTACAGGGTCGGGTCCAATCTGCAGAAAATACAAAATGTAAGCAAACGGACCAGATCGGATTCTGTTCGGGGCGAAAAGATCCAAATTATTCTACAACACATTATTCTGGGTGATGAATTGTCTGATGTTATTGCGATAAACGATAACATTGTTAGCTTGAAATCATTTTCATGTAACATGATGGTAATAATAGCATAATAACCCAAAAAGAGATTCTTAGAGATCAATAAACTTTAAATTCTAATAAGCATTTAAAACTCCAACTGGAAAGACATTTTAAAAATCAAATATAAACAAAGAAAATAACTGAAAGTGCTGGTTTTACCTGCCTGGTAATAGAATATATAATATGTTACAACATTAGTATTCCTGAAATATGAAATACTGGCATGAATCAACAGATCATCAGTTAGCTAACATTATCTGAGGTATAATGAAATAGGAAGTTAAATTAAGCAAAAGGGATTGGCCAGAAAATAAGGAAATACAGAAAACGGTCAAATTTCTAAAAAAAATTGCGAATGCTGAGTGAATTTGTGTTAATAGTTAATAGAACTTCCTGCAGGGTTTGGTTAAGGTGTTGCGTCCTTCTAATGATGCAGCTAACAAGCAACTCACTTCCAGTCTCTGGATATGAAATACTGCAGCTCCAGCAGGCGATGCTCACAGTCGCCCACCATTTTCTCAGTGTACAGATGCTCCATCAGGCAGGAGAGGATCCTACAGAAACACAAACCCATCAAATACCGAGGCGGAAACAAGAACTTAAGACGTTCAATGTCAGACTCTGCAAGCTCGCATTTAATACAAAAGAAAGGAGGGAAAATTACAACGTAATTCAGTCGAACTTTTGGGAAATTGCTGCAACTGAAATTAGTTTTTATTTTTTTATCAAACTTAATTTCATTTCTTGTTTCTATCATTTATCTGCCCGTGATTGTTGTGAAGCACTTTGATCTGAGGTTGTTGTAAAAACATTGACTAACAAAAGTAATTATGTCGCCTTCAGTTATAAAAAATAATAAATATACCATTTAATTTAGAAAAGAACTAAATGATTCTTCAGACATGCATGAAATAATGAAATGTTTATTTTACATTGTAGCATGATGTACAGCTTAAAAAAGTTTGTTTTACACAATCCCTCCTTTTAAAATTTGACATAAGTTGCTCACATTGGGTCTCCGCTGCGGATGTGTTTGCAGGCGGTCTGGATGACGGATTCGCAGGCCTCGTTCAGCGCTCGGTCGATCCGGTAATCGGCTCCCGGATCCGCAGACTGGATCAGAGTTTGCAGCTGTAGCAAATCAAAAAACTTAGAAAAGCCAGGAATAATCATTTCTGATTTCTTATTTGTTGTGTTCGTACCGCGTTCTGGCAGACGCTGTCGACGGCGCTGCTGCGGTCGCCTCGGCCGAGTCGCATCAAGCAGTGCAGCGTCCGGCCCTTACGGTGCAAACCGGAGCACTGGGCCTCGATTTCCGTCCGGCAGTGAAGGACGATCTCTGGGCTCAAGGAAAAATCCTCCATCAGCATCCTCCTGAAGTCCAGCATCTCCCCCTGACACTCGCCGCTCACCGGACGGCCTGCGCAACACAGAAACCGAGAATTGTTCTTTACTTTTGAGAAAATAATAGTCATAACATTAGAAAATAATCTTAACAGAAAAAAAATTCTTAAAATGTAGAGAAAACAGTTTTTTAATGAGAAGAAATCATCAATATAGTTATCAAGAGCCAATTCGATCGATCCAGTTGTTTGAATGTTCTGCTCTGATATTTATTTATGTTTGCATTTAGCAAAGAGAAATAAAGTTTGGTGATTCTGTCTGACCTGAAACAAAATACATCACGGCTGATTTAACTTCAGACAGTGAGGAGAAAAATGTGTGTCTGGCTTTTAACTACTTTAAATATCTGGTTTCAACTGTCAGCAACACTTTTAAAATTTGTTATATTGCACTTTATTACAAAAATGCAGAGTTTGAATATGAACCACTTTCAAGGACCTTATACAGAAATCAATTTGAATTTGAATTTCTACTTGAAATTCAAAAATTTTCAAGGATTACAAGCATCCCATCTCCCATCAGCCAGATGGGATTCTCGCTGAATCCCATCCAGCTGTTTCCTGGATGGGATTCTCCACCCCCTCCTCCACGAAGGGGATGGAGGAGGGAACCTGTGGGGTCATCGCGCTCTCACCTCGGTGCACGGCGGCCTCCAGGCACAGCAGCAGGTAGGACAGCCGCGCCTCGCGGGCACGCGGCAAGCTGCTGTCCAGGCTGCAGCGCTGCTTCCTCAGGTCCAGCTTGCAGGCTTTCGCCAAAGAGTAGCTGACTCTGTAGTCCTGGGAGATAAGTTTCTGTCGGGTCGTCAGGGCGTCTCTGCACTGGTGAGAGGAACATGAGGATTAACACAGGATGATTCGTGACGTAAGGGTCAGCAAAGTAATCGATCAGTAAGAGATTCCCGCTTCTAAGCCTGGCGGTGGAGGCGCTACTGCAGCCCACCGTGTGTTAACACCATTTGTTTTAACACATTATAAACACAATCATAATTTTCTGAACTCCTCCTCCAACATAGTTCACTACTTAGTGAGCAGGAAGAGGCTTACAGAATGGAGGAGCTTCATAGCCTGAAATCTATGGGTATAAACAGTTTTTCAACAAATTTGTAAAAAATGTACAAACTCTTCATATGACATAATAACAAGGATCTGGTGACTGGCAGAATAAGTTCATGTAGTAACAAACACGCAAGCTACATGTCCGTCTCAGCTATCAGATAAAAGCTACATTAGCAAAGCTAAAGCTAGTTGGGCAGTAAATACTGCAATACTTATCACTGATATTGATCTTAGTACTACACAGAGGCAGGTGTTTCTAAGTTAGACAGAAACAAAGCAAGAAATAGTTCTATCTAATATTTATGTGTACATCCCAAGTCAGTAACAATCTGCTGACTCTGAATACCTTTTCGGACATGGCTTCCTCAAACTTATGGTTGAACAGACACTTGTAGACCTTCCCTTCTCCTGCCTGGACCTGAACAGAAATAGAAATCTGCTGTTTTAAAAGTGAAAACTTGATTAATTTCCTCTGGTTGTTCTTTGAGAGTCTCCGTACGTTCTGGCAGAACCTCTCCCGGTCGTCTCGGCAGGCGAAGTAAAGGTGCCTGTCCAGGTGGAAGTCATCAGACGACAGCTCTGCCACCCGGAGGATCGCTTTCTGACACTCCTCTTTGATGGGATGGACTCGCTCCTGCTGCTCCGCCTGCCTCACCAGCGCCCTCTCCAGGCAGGCGATCACCTCGCCCTGCGAGTGCATATCCTGTGGAGAGATACAGGGTTTCCCACAGCAAAATTAAAGAATTTTTCAAGCATTTTCAAGGTGAGTTTTCAAACATTTCCAGTGCCACACTTTAGAGTTAAAAACAATTCAATACACCATTATATGTTAGAATTTATTACTACTAAAGGAACAGAAATAATCAAATGTACTAACTTTAGTTTTGAGAAAAACTGGTTTTCAAATTATTGACATTGAAAAATGTAAATAAATTTCCTTTTTTCTGGGTTAGTATTTACAGTGTAAAGCACTGGACACACACTCACTCTCACCTTCTGTCCTACGTTGATGCTGCCGCAGCGCAGGCTGTTTATATCCTCTTTGCATTTATCCATGAAGCCACAAATGAGCCTGTAGTCGCTGAAGATGATGCTGGTGATCTTGGTGATGTACTGGTTGCACTGGTACTCGCTGATGTTGCCTCTGTGATCCACCAGGCAGGACACCAGGTAGCCCCGCCCTCGCTCCTCCTCATTACACTCCTTTATCTGCAGGTGAGGGAATGAGAAGTGTCAACTAAACGAACCGGGGCAGGAAATACCGTGTGAAAACACGCTACAAACCTCAGTGATGGTGCTCCGGCAGACCTCTGTGGCCACAGACTCAAACTTTGGATCAGTCGTCAGGTTCAGTTTGTAATTCCACAGAAGCTGAGCACAATAAGGGCACAAAAGGTTAAAAACCCACGAGAAACGAAGCAAAAAGCTACAGTTAAGACTTCAATATTAAGAAACGTTCCAGTGTGGGACACTTAAATTTATCTGCTAACCTGAAAACAAATTCATTACTGCACAATTCAGTAAATATTTAGCCAAATGAATATTTAAATGCACAATTAGATGTAAATATAATGTAAAAAATGCATCAAAACAACAAACGATTTGGATTAAATTGATATAATTGAGTTAAACTGTAACAGTTGTGATTGGTTTAAATATTAAGAGTACATCGACTGCTTGAAAACTTAGGAAAAATACTCACATGGTTGCAGTTGGGTGCCAGCTCAATTTCCTGGACAAAAAAAAAAAACAGAAAAAAATATTTTCAGACAGAAAATAATAATAACCGCCATTTTCTTACTGCAGATTGAGTTGCACAGGTGAAATAGACTATCAGTGTTCTTCCTTTTGCAAGTCAGTTAGTGATCATTTGGTAACATTGTTATGGTTTCTCTGAAAAAGAAAACCAAACAGAACAAGTAGAAGATCCAAGATGGCCGAATGTGATGCCACCATGTTCCTGTGTTAAGCTGTAATGTTTTACTTTGAAGAAGAAAAAATAACACAAGTTGTTTCTTTTTTGACTGAAAATGGGATGAGAATTTGTACATTTGAGTTATGAATTGATTATTGTACTATCTTACATGTAAGAACTTTTTCTCTAATCAACTTTCTTCATTATTCAGTAGTAAATTAAACCTTTGGGTGGTTTTACAAAAAGCCCTGAAAACAATTAAGGAGCTGCTGCATTCAATGACCGCAGGAAATTCCAACTTTCCAGACCAGATACAGTAAACGGAACCAGAATTCGATCAAATTTCTAAGTTAAAAATGTTTCATAGAGGGAAAGACACGCTTTGAATAAAAATATAAAAAAAATCAATAACCAGGTGCCAAAACTGTGAGAGACACGATTGAATCGGAGTAAAGCGCTGATCTGACAGAAACCTGACAGGAGCAACACAACGTCCTCTGACGCCGACATTCAGGCGTCCCAGTAGATTGTGGAGCAGCGACTCAAACTCTGCTGCTGATTCTGGTTTTCCTCTCCTCAGATTTACAGGAGCCATTAGCCTGCCCAGGAGGCCACAGCGGCTTCAAAGGCAGAGCAATTATCTCAGGATCGCTCATGGCTGCAGAGTAAAGGTGAAGAGGAAGGACGACAACAAGGAGATTAACCGAAATCTAAAAAAATCCCCCTTTTATTTTGTTCTTAAAAAGAAACATCGATACTATAAATATTAGCATGATATGCAGCCATGTTGGTGAGGAGCGTACATAACTCCTCTATAAATGTGTTTCTGAGAAAAGTGGTCAATCATTGTCATTTTCACTTCACTGTATTGTAGGGGTGAAACGATTAATCCGACTAATCATGATTAATCTGATTAATAAAGATAATTAATTAATTTAGTAAGTAATTGTTAGTTGCAGCCTGATTGTAAAAGAAAGATAAATGTTTTTACAGTGTAACAGGGGCTCTCTGTATGTCGAGTAAAACGGAGAGAGACCTTGTGCTGCCACAAAATAACAACACTTGAGTAAATGTGCAATAGAGAGAAATAGTTTTATAGCACTCTTCCTCCCAATAAAGAGACTTTTTTAAAACTTCACATTACAAAAGAAACCAAGAGCTTCAAAATGTGCTTACCTTTCAAACACGCTCATAAAGTGCTTTGCAGTTTGTATCTGTACTGCAGGGAAAGCCACTTATAGTCTCTCACACACAAATGCAGCACAGATCTTAAATAAAATTCACTCTAAAGTCTATAAATAAACCCACAAAAGCTCCATCGCAGATGCCACAGGACTCAGTTAGCATCTTAGATGTCAAATTTCATGACAATGCAGTTAGAAAAAGACTGGAAAACATTCAGGTTGTTATGAAACGCAGTATATCAGCACCTTATGCCATCTCCAAGCTTGAGGAGGGATGATTTGGGCTTTCTTTTCCTTCTTTTTGCTAAATTTTAGTTAAACCAGAACTCTTCTGTTTACAAAAATATCCTAAAGTCAGCAGTAGGCCTGTCGCGATAAACGATAAGTTAAAACTATCGACCTCATTTTAATTATCGGCTATATCGTGTCATCTCACTGGTTCTGGGTAAAACATATTTACAAAGAAAAGCTTGGTTTTGGTCTAACTAATACTACTAACTAATAGAGTGTTATTCTTTTAGCAAATTGCCTTTTTTGGGGACTTTATACTGCAATTAACAATTGATCAATTGTTAAGTTAGTTTACGATATTTCCATAGTTGATTAGTCATAATTAATCACAATTAGTCCAATTAATTGTTTCCGAAAATTTGTTGGTTCTGCTCTTTTTTTTTACCAAATTGTGGAAAATCCAGTTTTGGTTCTGGAGCTTCAGGTTGCAGACCCCTGATCTAGACAGTAAACTCAACAGAGAAATCCAATGCAACAGAGGGCATCCAAGAAAACAAGCATAATCATATAGATAGTGGAACAATAATGTTTCCACATGAAAGAATGGGAAAAGCTGAGCTGTTAAAGCTTTTCTCAGTTGGAACAAACAGCCACTGTAAATCCTTTGACCTCTCACGGACAAAGAAGCAGCGCAAGTCAAAAGGAATGTGAGCAGAAATATGGAAGGATTTTTTTATCATGCAAGAAAAAAAGCTGGCAGGATGTTTGGTTTTGACTTTGACCTTTAAGTCACCTGACAGCTGAATGACTGCTCAGTTACAGTCTAACTAAGTCAATAATTATTTTAGAGGCAGAGACACTGCAAGCGACAGAGCTGAGCAGAGTCCAGGATCCTAAAACTTCTTGTATAACATGGAAAACGCCATGAAAAAAGAACCAAAAATGAAGAAGTTCTTCCACTTTTTGTAGATTATTGATTACTAAATGACTCTTTGGAAGTTAATATGCTGCTAAAGATGTGTGTCTAAACCACCAGTCTGTCTTTTATGGCTCTGGATCATTTCCTCCTCCAGCTATACTCCTATTTGCCACACACACATCGCCATTCAGTGCCAGCATAATCAAACCATTGTGAGTCAGTGAATTTCTACTGATAGATAAGCATTTTGGACAAAATACTGACATATAAAAAGCATACAAATGCAAGAATCTAACAAACATCCATTTATTATGAATTACTCTGGCTGCAGGGTGCAGATGGCAGCAAAAAGATCCTGGATATGTAGGATACAGCAAGGTTCAATACTGGACCCCTTCAAATTTAATATCTACATGCTACCAAAACTATACAGATAATGCACAGCTCTACATGACAATGTCACCAGCTCACTCTGAGGCCGTTCAGCCACAGATCCTCAGAACAAATCAATTTGTGGACGTGCCATAACTTTCTCCAGTTAAACAGTGACAAAACTGAACCAATTATTTTTTAACCTCCAGAAAAATGATTACGAGCCAGCGCACAGCTTCAGTTTTTACAGCTGGAAACCAGAAATCAGACTCCCTAAATACTGCAAAGGTAACTCCGAAGTTATGGGAAAATGATCACCAATCAATGCATGTTTTGAAAAAGTCAGAGAGCTATTTCAAGAATAACCTCTAGAAAGTAACCAATAAACTCATAAATCACCCGACTCGATCTACTTTAGTGTGAGGAAAGTATGACCAAGTTTAAAGGAAAGGTGAAATGCAAGTTCAGGGTAAGGAATATACTATTGGACAAAAGTGACCTCTACCCATCTGTGGTTGTGACTCTTACCAAAAATTATTAAATTGAATGTTTTGCTTATGTTTAAAATATTTCAGATAATCTAAAAATTATATAATTTGCTTCTCTAAGTTTATACTGTCATAGAAATCACACATAAGAATCAGCCTAGATTTTAACTAAGGCTTTGGATGTACATCTTTTTAATTCGTTTTCATTATATTTCATTATGGTTCCTTGTGAAGTAAAACCATCTAGAATGTGCTAAAACTTTATTACTTGTTCATAACCCAGAGCCTTGTTGTATTTTCATTTATTCAGAATAATTTGTTCTTAGGGGTCTGAGGAGTGTTTTCAAGAGGAAAACACAGATTTCGGGCCTTGTGAATGTGTTGACGGTTTGGTCCGGGTCAGAACCCGGCAGCGGGTGGTGAGTGGACCCCTCTGCCTCGATGTCACGTTGACAGCCGGCGTCTCTTTCAGCCACCAACCGGGGGCGACACACCCAGCAGATGCCCGTCATGTTTATCATCACCTCCCGGTGTGAATCCCCGCAGACTCGTCCACCAGCCGCTTACCTCTCTGCGGTCCTGAAGGCACTCCAGAACGGCCAGGTTGTTGGACCAGGTCTGCTTGGGGCACAGGCGGGTCAGGTCCTCCCGGCAGGCCGCCTCCTCCGCCAGCTTCCAGCCGCTCGCCCTTCGCGGCTGAGAGGCCCCGGCGGCAGCGGCGACAGGTGCATTCTTATCCGGATGGTCGACGGTTCCGACATTGGCTTGTTTGGGCGTCTCGGGCGGGGAGTTCGCTGCCTTCAGGCCCAAGACGGTTACCGAGCTCCAGAGACACAGCGAGGAGACGAGCAGAAGCAGCGGCAGAGAGCGACTCTGAGCCGCCATCTTCACATAACTGTCGAATTAGAGCTGATACGGCAAGACACCTTCACTTCCGGTCAAGTGTCTCACAACAAGAGCTCACATGCAGTGAAGAAGACACAATTTCCGGAAACTGTTATCTCATAAAAATAAAAGCTTTATCATCATTTTATATATCCATCCATCATCCATCCATCCATCCATTTTCTTACATCCTTGTCCCTAGTGGGGTATTTACATATGTACAGGCACATATATATATATATATATATATATATATATATATATATATATATATATATATATTATATATATATATATATATATATATATATATATATATATATATGTATGTATGTGTGTGTGTGTGTGGTGAGTGTGTGTGAGCGTGCATGTGTGTGCGTGTGTGTGAACAGAAGTAAATAAACAAAGCGATAATTAGAATTTAAACTTAAGAAAATCAAACGGAAGTCCCTAATGACAGTTATTGGGGCCCACAGCAATGCATGCCAGCCACCTATTGTTCTACGCCCAATAGATTGTCATTTATTTGTTTATTTTTAAAACTTTATTCACAGATCCACTGTATAATGGCAGAGTGAAACATTTGTTATGCCTCAAGAAAAACAAATACAGATAAACAGTATTCAAGAAAAAACTAAGGAGCTTCAGTTCCCAACTGTACATTCAAAGCAGTACAGATTTAAATTGTTTTGATAGCTATTTTTTGTCAGAGTCTTAAATGAAACGTAACTTCAGATATAAAACGTCCAGATATAAAACATAACTTCATTGTAAAATTCTGCAAGGCATGGCTTTCCCTACCTGGAACAATGAATATGATATTTAACTTGTGACAATAAAGGATTTATGAGAAACTCAGAATAGTTAAGCATGCTTTTGATTGAGGCCAAGTCAACTAAACTTAACTAATAGTGTCTTGTTTTCTTTTTCAACATTTCACAGAATTGCATCAAACAGACAAAGGCATCACCTGATCATAACAGCGCTAAGAGCCTCCTCCTGTCTCTGAATGGTTATTTCTAGTCAGCACTGGGAGAAGGCACAGACAAATACTAAAAAATATATACTTTTGGTGCATGTGTTTATTTAGCACATTAGGTCTGAAAATATTTATATTTTCAGATCTGCATTCTACAAAAACCTTATCTGTGGAGTTTAATTCCATGCATTGGGCTGCAGAAGACAGCAGATGGCAGCAGTAACATTTCGATTACAATGACTGCAGCAGCAAAACAGATTTGCCTAAATATGCTCAACTCTCAAATAAAACAGCCTTTGCAGAAAATTTCAGATTGTTTGTCTTGTGGAAACTGTGAAAATTCGGTCTCAGCTTTTTCTAACATCTAACCTTTGAGAACAAAACATATAGCACACATGTAATAGATTTATGACTCTGCACATATGCGTGAAAACACTTTGCCAGCACTTCACCTCCACCAAGCTGCTTGAGCCAGCTTCATCACACACACAGCCCTTCAACACAAAATAAAACTCAGCTGCTGCATGCCAACCATCTCATAAATAGTCACAATAATTTTATTTCGCATCAATCAGGATGGGGCTTGAAGGCCATTTGGAAGGCATTGTTAGTTTTCTGTTTATGGTTATTAATTTGAACAGCCTTGAGCAGTGAGTCACTCCCAAGATGCTGCGGTGTAGAACAGGATGGGAGGAAAAGTCTCCAACATCTTCAACAATCAGGCCACCTAATCCAAGTGCGTTATGGTAAAATGAAAGCAGATTTGTTCAGCTTTAAAGCTTTCTAAAGGAAAAATATTTTTGGACTATGTCGTGACCAGAATTGGATAGTAACTAGTTACTTAGTTACATGTACTTGAGTAAACATTTTGAAAAAAATGTACTTTTAGGAATACTTTGATCATAATGTACTTTTTACTTCGACTTGAGTAATTTTACTATGATGTATCTCTACTCTTACCTGAGTAAAATTTCTGAATTTTCTTCCATAAAAATCCAGACATTTTTGTCTTTCACGGAATGAAAAACAAATGTTTTGACCAAAAATCCACCAGATACAGAAACATAGCTGCGGTTTTTGTTAAAGTTTCTTAAGTTTTTTATTGAAAGAAATCAGGCAAATGTTCTTTTGCCTGATTTTGTTATTTTTTGTTACTTACATAAATTATTGTCATTTCAGTCCTTAAAATACCAATATTTCCACTTTATATTTTTGGTCTGTCTGATTATGTCATTTTGAAATATGAAATGCTAATTCTTATCAGTTACTCAGTTCTAATAGACTTTTTACCAAATACTTTTTTACTCTTATTTGAGTATTTTTTACAGCCACGTTTCACTTGATAAAAATTATCTACCAAATATAACTACTTATTTACTTTTAAGTAAGTAGCAACTACTTGCAGTTAATTGACTAATTAGTTGATTGATGACTTAGTGTAGTCAATCATCCTTATGTACTCACTGCTAAATGTGCTATTGGCTGAGAGACAACTTATCGTTACAGGAAAGGTTGGGATGAGCATGGATCTTATAGCATGACTGACAGTCTCGCAGATATACCTGCTGCAAATCTCCCCCAAACGAAGTATAAAGAGGAGCTGCATAAATATACACTTCAGATTTTTGTGTTAAATAAATAAGAACATTAATCTTTTTCATTTAATTTCACAATTACATGGTTAGTTGTGCTGCTCTGTTAATAACATAGATTGAGGAATTTTAAGGGGGACTGATTAAATTAGCATTTTACTCATTTTTGTACTTCAACTTGGGTTTCTACTGCTTCTAAAGACAAACCAAGTGTGTAAAAAAACTAAACACCCTGTTGGTTTTTGGAAGTAACTTCATGTTTTTTGGTGTTTCAAAAACCTCCAGATTGTTGAGTCACAATCGAACCAGGCTAGGGCACAGCCCACCCTTTTACCTAGCGACCCCAGCCAAATCCCAGCAGATTTGGACAGCTGGTTTTACAGCTGACTGTGAGATACAATGGCTGTTGAAAAAGACAAGTGTTTTGTTGTTGATTTACCATCTAGAAACCACTTGCTGTTTTCTTGTAGGTCACACAGGAGGCTCCACTTCTGTTTTTCAAGACGTACAGTTGCATAATTTGACATTTATTTGCAGCCATTTTTGCAAGTGAGTGTAAACGTTGATTTTGGGGGCGGGGCCAGCAGCAACTTGTTTGGATTTAAAGTGACAAGATACCCTAGAGCAGCTCAAACATCAGACTAAAATCTCATTATCTCTGAAGGATTTTGAGCAAAATATGTGATGAGCATGTTTTGTGTCGCTGGTATTCTAACCTGTTCAAGCAAGCATAATAGGCCACCTTTGAAAGTGAAAAGCATTTAGAGTGTGACGACTTTTAGACTGCCCATTTGCCATAATGTGAAAAATCATTTTATTAGATATTCCTACAAAACTTCATCCCTCTACACTTACTTATTATTGTTTGTCCTGCTTACTTCACAACCGCCAGATGGGACATTTTTACACATCATTTTTTTACAGGCTCCAAAATTAATAATGGAAAAACTTCTGTTTTCTGTCATGATGGTCTATGCCAAACATTTGGGTTCATTTGCTTTGATGCAGAATGACAAGTGAGCATGAGAAAAAGCTGTCCTCACTGTCTGACGTTTTCCCCAGCCCTGTCTGCCCTTGTAAAATGCTCCTATTTTATTTATCTGCTCTGTCTGATGCACTTAGTCCAGAAGGAGCCATGGAAATTCTGGCTGTGCTTTGAAATGTTCTGCATAAATGACACAATCCTGCAAATCTTTGACTGATTGGGTTGTTTATCCTCATGAGACACGGAACAATCCGTCACTTTAAAGGAGGAAAATCAAGTTTAAGGGAAAGTATTACACAATCTGGGTTTACATCATTAATTAAACCCAGAATTAGGTCAGTTTCATTAACAAATAGGATTTGAGGTAATTTAATTGTCAGCATCAGGTAGATTATGTGAGCTCCCTCCTGCTGGGGGAAAGTGTGTGTATTTGTGTGTGTGCAGTCAGATGCTGGGGACATAAATTACTCAGCTTCATCACTTTACTTTGGCGACAAAAAATGTGAGTCACCAGCTAATAAAATATTATATCTGCAAATTTCTCCTCATTTGCAACAGTACAGCAATTCTGAGGCTTGTTTGGACTAAAAGCATTGTGAAAGCCTCCATTTGGGTTGCATAAATAATGATTAGAAATAGAAATGTTAAAGAAAATAAAAATAAATAAATAATGCTTGGTGTTTTCTGAGTGTCTGGAGCTGCCTTCTTCTTTGTCTTCAAGGAGCCAGACTTTATTGTATTTTTAAGTGGTAACAGACTTCAGAAAGTTTTATTTTTTGCCTCACCCTCAGCTCTTGTTTCTAGCCTTTTGAGAAGAAAAACTATTCTTTCTAAAATGGTCTTTTAGTCAGCCTCTAGTTGTTTCTGACAACTAAATACAGACTTGTGAATTATTCTAACAAATTTCTGACAGTTTCTATGTAAAGTTAGTTTAAGTTTCCTTTAAAATATGTGGAAAAACGTCATTTTAAAAGCGTTATATCCCAGGTAACGACATTAATCATAGAGATTACAGCTATTTTCTAAGGTAATGTAGGTTTGTTTATCTAATGAATGTTTTGGCTCAAAAGTGACTTTTTACAAAAAATATTATACTACTTTATTGCTCTGACGGATGGTTTGTAATTTATAAAGGTAAATGTTTTACAGAACATTCAGCACACTGACAAGGATAAAATAAATATTTAAGAAGAGGATTTGCAAAAAAGAATAACAAAGAAGAAAAATTAGTTGATTGAATGCAAGATTCTGCTGTTAGAAGGGAGTTTTCTTTTCCACTGTTATCATGTGCATGTTCAGGATGAGGGATTGTGGTAAAGTCACCGACTACTTTTGCTACACTCATGTTAAGGAGGAGGGATTGCTGCAGTCACTGACTAGATGCTTCCTTAAATCCACTGAAGTCACTGTAATATTTTATTGCCGCTTAGAAACTGAAATGTACATAATTAATTTTGATCCCGAAAGACGGATTCTCTGAATTTTTATAATTCAGGAAGGGTTGTAAATATGCCTTAAATAAACTTTTGGATGTTTCATTCAATACTGTGTCCAAATATATGCATTAAGATTAAGACTTTTCATTCAACTGGTGCAGATCATTGCTAATCTGGACATGATCCTCCACCAAAGCTGGACAGGTAACTGACCTGAGATTATGCTGCAGCTGATGGACCACCAGATCAATAATTTAAAAAAATTATATCAAGTAGTTGCCTTAGAGATTTTAAACTTGTCTTTCTGATTCTGAAGAGAACAATAAATCTACTTGAGATTGACACAATTTAAAATATTTATGTTATAAATACTGAACACATTGTGTTCCTCCACAAGCTTTAAAAGTGGATGGTTTTCAGATTGAAAAAAAAAAAATCCCAAAGTACAATCAGAAAGAGATTGAATTTATGTTTTTGAGAGAGAATGTCATATTGTTGAGTTTGAAGACGAGTTACTGGAACACCAGAACAGAGGATATATTTGACAGAAACCAACGACATCAATCAGGAAAAAGAACCTTGAATTGGAAGTGTTGGGGCTTAAGTTGCTTTGCTGCATCAGGATCTTCATTGATTACTGTGTAACATTGGGTGGCTTAGAGAAATGGATCAATAACGGTTTGCTTTTTTTTCTTAATGAATAAAACAAGAAGTTCCCAGCAGAATTTATTTGTAAACCAGAAGGACGCAGGTTTAAAGAGTAAAACGCTGAGAAGCTGAGGGTATAGGGCACCCCTAACACTCGCACATTATACTCGCCCCTGTGCCGGAGGGTAACTGGGATGTCCTCTGAAGTGATGTAAACATGAACGTGTGTGTGTCGGCGGACTCCCATCAAAACCAAGATGGCGGCCGAGCGCTCAGCCGGCTCGGCTCCGTGACTGACAGAGGAGGCAGCCGCTCTTACCGCGGGAGTAACGGAAAGACTCCCAGGGAAAGCAGAACAAAACCGACCGCGCGAGCAGCGCACCTTCACCCCGCGGCAGAAATGCAGCTGCTCCGGTGAACCACCGAGTGAAGTTCCGTGTGAGGACCGATTTGACGTTTCACAAGCGGGTAAGTAGGGACTGATGAGCCGTTACTGGGAGACTGTGGAGGGATTTACCGAGCAGCTGCCGCCGCGGCTCAGGACGAACGCACGTTATGCTAGCGATGTCGGTTTGTTTGGACGTGTTCATCGTGCCGCTGATTTTATCCTCTTTACATAACGGAGCCCTCTTTTCTTATGTTTAGCCTGGAGCTGAACGTTAATCCACAGGTTGTTTGAATTGAATCAATTAGGAGAATCCAAATTTCAATGAATTTCATAAATTTACCACATCAAACCCGATGCCACCCGGTTTAAAACCCGCTAAGCGCGCAGATCAGAGCTAAAAATAACCCCAAATATTCCCGTACCCTTTCTACACTCCACAACCTGAACGTCTCTTCATGTTTTTCTTTAGCTTTCCTATCAGAGAATGTGTAATCCCCTGCAGAAGTTGCACTGATTGCATGTGTGGAGTGATTTGTTGCTAAGACTGTAAGGTATGTGAGTGGGAAACAGTATTTTTTTTGTTGAGATTTTTAAAGCTCTCAACTGGTGTGGGCTAAAAGGAGCGATGCTTTACGAGGCTAGAGTTTATTCAAATTAAGCTTAGTAAATAGTAAGCATGTGAAAGTTGAAGATGTGTGTCATATTAGCGCTGCAGCAGAACAGAAACTCATCAACTCCATCACTCAAGCAAATCTAGAGCAGGGGCGGTTCTGACATGAATGGTGCCTTGGGTGGGCTGACCTCTACTGGCCCCCCAGACAGCCAAACACATTCCCACTCTGCAGCTTTATTTGTGCTTTATTAAAATTTGATTTGATAGACCAACACAAAGCAGTGTGTTATGGAAAAGTGGAAGGACAATTATTAAAAAATGTAAAACATTTAGCATTAGCAGTAGCATTAATGTAGGTAGTGACTAATATTTGTCATTTCAGTATTGATCTGACACCATGACATGGTGGTGCTTTTTAGCTACTTTTCTGTCCGATCACTACCCAGTTACCCATGACAAAAACCTGCACAAGATTCCCAAGGTGGATAATAAACTGTTACTTCACTCAAAATCCATAATTATTTGCATCCCTTAAGTCAGTTCATGATGATTGCAGAACAAGTTAAGCAAAAAATACGTCTGTTCCCCTTTTTGGCCGAGCTAGATGTAGCATGTAACTAACAAAGGTGTATTTAATCTCTTGTTGTGTATTTATTTATCTCTTAAACTTAAGTAAATCTTTGTCACCAAGTTTCTTTAAATCTCTTCTTGTACCCATTTGTGACCCTCCTAATCCTTTTTCTATTCAATCATTTGTCCAGTGTCTTGCAAATTGAGTTTCAGGATTTTTGTGTATTCTGTTGCAAGTTGCATTAAAAAATCTAAAAATAACTGAAAAAAATCTATCAATCACATAACTTGGTAATTAATTTTATGCTGTGAAATGTAACAGAAAGCATGCGAACAACATAGAAAACAGGCAACTTGAGCTTGAATATGGGAGCTGGAATCTACCACAACGTTTAGTAGAATTGTGCAACACAAAAAAGTGTAGTTTTTTTCTATTTATTGAATAAAAATAAACCACAAAGAACCAGATAAAGTTAATCAAAATGTGATTAGAGGATCAGAATATAATCAAATCTGTATAAAATAACGCAGAATAAGAGAGAAATCCCCCTTTTCCAGCCACAATTTAAAACAGGAACAATGTACTGTAACAGAACTGGCTCAAAAAGGAAGTAATACTATAATGTTATTGGTAAAATATGAACAAAGTATACACATTCTCTAACCCAAAGGGTTTTTCCAAAGTATTCGAACTCTGGGACTTTTTCACCGTTTCTGACTTTGCAGCTACCAATTTTACTATATTTTACTGCGTTTTTTGTCAAAACACTGTATAATTGTGACATAGAAGCAGAAAAACAAATAATTTTTAAATGTATTTATATTCCAAAAGACCCACTGTCCTGGATGACAGGAGCTGCAGAAAATATCCCATCTGTTTGATGCATCAGGCGTCACAGAAACAGCTGTTAGAGCTTCAGAGAGAGTAGAGGGTTTCCTTCCTTACTCATTTGCCTAATATTATTTTCCTATGTTTCAAAGGCTGGGAAGGCCTCTCAGATCTCTTGTAGTGTCAGAAAACAACCTGCAGCCATTCAATTTAGACCTGATTTTTATCAACAGAGCACAAAAAATCCAAAATCTCACTCCAATTCAGCATTAAAATAAAAAGAAATTATTATTTTACAAGCAGTTCAAGAAAGCTAACATTTGTGTTAATAAAAACATACAAATAAAGAAAAATGACTTTGTGGACCTGCAAATAAGCTATAAAATGTTTACAGATACTTTTCTTTGCATGTTGGTCCATTGGGATGGACAATCAGCTTTGAAAAAAACTCCCGCAATTTAATGATGGAAAATAGTTTCGAAATAACTTCAAATATTATCACTGGAAATATTTAAAATTACAAGAGCAATTTTAATAGGCTACCATGAAGTAAAATTTATAAATTTGAATGTAAAATAGACACTTACTCCTCCCCTTCCCTAGTTTCAGAGCAATGCTTGTCTGATGCCAATGTCTGATACTACTGGCACACACAGACAGAATCCCAAAAATTAAACTCAAGTCAGAGTAGTGATACTTCAACATATTTTTACTAAGATAAAAATAAAAAATAGCCTGCCAAAAAATTTCTCAAATTATTTCTTTCTTTTGAAACTTTAATATAAACTGTAGGTGTCTTTGGTGTTCAGATAATAATCTTCCAATAACACGGAATTATCAAGTGATATTTTCAGGTTTCCTGTCAACTTTAGACATTTTTTAACTCAAAAACACGACAGGCCGTTGGATGAATGACTGCCGAGCGCCCCAACCACCAGGCTTAGCATGTTTTCTGGGGGAAAACCTTGTTCATAATAAAAGCACTCAAATAAAAGGAAAAAGTGCTGTGCAGTAAAATACTCCTAAAAGAATTTTGTTTTTCAAAAAAGATACTCAAGTAAATTTAATTGAGTAAATGTAACTAGTGACATTTACTAGTAGTTAAATGTAACGTAATTAGTCAGTAGCATGAATCACTCAAATGAAAAAATTCCTATTTTTTATTTGTTTACACCCAGAAATGTATCATGTCCGTTCCAATGGACGTCAGGTCTGAAGGGGTTAAAACCTCAAAGACGTAACCTTTTCTTTATACATGCAAACCTTTTGATTTTCAACTTTTAATCTCATTGGGATTGGAAGATTGTGTTGCTTTACTGCACGTTGGTGAAGTCGTTGACCTTCTGTGGAACTGTTAATGTCCAGAGGGCAGAGAGTTGTCCTTTTATAATGCCAGAGAGGAAATAAAGGTCATACTGGAAATGAAGGAATGCTGTCTGACTGAAAAGGCCCAAATGGCGTGCAATGTCACTGCCTGACCTGGTTGTGCAGGATTTACAGCGGTGAGTGAAACATCAAAAAGAGCCGACAAGACAGCTAGACTGTGTCTGTTCAGGCGATTGAAGCCTCAAGGAAACGCAGATTCTTTGATAAAACCTGCTGTTTGTCCATCTCTGGTGGCTGGGATGGGTTTTATTTCCTCGGGCGCGCGGCGGCACATCTCGAGTATTCATTGAACACAAACAAATCGGAAAAACAAGTTGACTATACACAGTGCCGTTCTGCAGAACGGGGCAAAAGAACCCGTTTCTTTTTCAAATGAATCCAGGAAACAACATGGAGGTTTGTTTAGGGATGCATCGATCCACCTTTTTGACCAACATTTGAAATTTAGCATTTTGTTTGTGAGAATAAGACATAATCTTAAAACATACAATTGTACAAGACTAAAGACGAACTACAGTAAAGTCAAAATAATACTAGAATAAAGTGTTAATATCACCAGAATAAAGTCGTAATACTTGTAGAATGAAGTAAGAATTTAATATTTTGTTTATTTTTGGTGAAAATTATTTAAATGAAGAATGTTGAGCGTCTTGTGAAGTTGTGCTGCAGTATCGGTTTTAGGGATAAGGTAGTACTTCCAATTTTAACTAATCAGGAACAAATTAATTGAAACAGTTGAGCAAACAACTGAGTCTATTTTAAAAAATTACACAGACTCAGCCTTTAGATCTGGACAACTAGAAGCTTCTTTTCTCATTGAAAAAAATATTTTCTTGAAATTTCAAGATATTCTCTGGTAAAATTGCACCTTTATTCTGCTAATATTGTGACTACATCATAGTTATGCAAAAATAATTCGTAGCCTGACCCTAATTCTCAGTTTTACAACTCACAGAAGAAATGATTGAAAAAAATGACAAAAGACATTTGTAATTTCATTTCAGAAATGAAAGTGAAATTTAAAAAAAATAAGATTATATCAGTTATGAAAAAATCTTAATTGCATGCATGGGTTTTATTTTTCTTTAGGACAGAAGACGTGCCGTCATATCAAACTTCCTCTTGTTTTCATTTGATGCATTCAGAATTAATGTGAAAAGCTCCTTCCTCTCTCAGCAGGTCGTCTCGTTATGAAACGACTGCGACACCGTAAAGCGATTCCCATGTGGAAGCAGCATCAGCCTGTTCTAGCTGGTGATAATTTTAGCTTTAAACAAACACGAGGGTTATTAAAATTACTGAGAAATTCGGCTGAGGAAACTGGGCTGGATGCAGCTGCAGCTCAAAGAAGAACTGCTGAGATTGAGCAACAGTTGAAGTGATTTGCATCCCCGTTGAGAGAGGATTAAAAATTGTTTTCAGTGCTCAAACTTGCAGTTATTTTTATTTTGTTGTACTTAGAAACCAGCTATTTATTTAGCATGTCAACAGAAAGAATTTCATGTCTGAAAATGATAGCTAAGTATAGTCATAATGTGCATAAAAATCACATCTATTTGGGGATTTTTTAATGGTAGGACTGTACAACTTTAGTACTTAAAAAAAATAAATTCAATGCACTAGTTTGAAATAATTGTCAACTAATTTAGTAATCAATTAATGATTGCCATACAGACTCAATAAGAAGCCATTTGCTGAAATAGCAACACACTCGGAACAATACATAAGCCCAAACTGTAGAAAAAATAAATACATTTTACAGTCAAGATAAAAATATCAAAATCTTTAAACATGTTCTAATGTCACAAGGTAAAAAATATATATTATCTATTTGTTATTTAATGATTCATTTGTTGAACAAAAAAATAAGAGTTTAATCAGAATAATCAATAACTACATTAATCATTAGCTGTTAATGTAGGTGCACAGAATGATGCTGCCATCACCATGCTTAAGAGTTGGCGCAGTATTTTCAAATTTGGGAGCTTTGCTGTGACTCCTCCAAACTAGGGCTGCAACTAACAATTATTTTAGTAATTGATTATTCTGACAATCGATAAATTGAATAAAAAACTAACACTTGCTGCTGATTTTTCATGAACCTCTTAACCACAATCTTTCATATACAAATCTAGAATAGATTAAAACGGGTTAATATGCAAGCAGTTTAGTCCCTTTAAATGGGAGTTTAAACCAGGTGAAAATAAAACTATCTTACAATCAAATGTTTGTTTTTTTTATCTTAAATGCAAAATGTACAGGTTTTCTGTGTACTTTTGTCTTAATTATTGCTCAGAGGATGTTGTTGGAGTCTGTACTCTGCAGTAAACGATTGATCGATTACTAACTTAGTCAAAGATAATTTTAATTATTGATTAATCGTGTTTAATCAAAAACACAAAATTGGTGTATTTTGTGTTTTGGATTAAATGCTGTCAAGCTAAGATTTTGAATTTGGCCTTGGATGCCCTGTCGAATGTTTTCCTCTGGGAAAATCATCGCTGTGACTTACTCAGACCCAAAGCTCTCGGCCTGTTCAAACAGTTCGGTTTATTTGTATGAACGAAATCATTATTTATACCGCAAGTTTGTTGCAACACGACATCTCGTTTCCCTGAATACACGCAGAATGCCGCAGCTGCTCGGAGATCCTCGCAAATTTCAACTTCCCCGATCGATAACTCATTAGAAAACACTAACAATGACTCTTTTTAAGTGTATCAACATGCTACAATCTAATTCTGTTTAAACAAGTGGCTGTAGAAGCTGAACAAATGGCTGTGAGGCTGGCAGGGAGACAACTCTGCAAATAAACTGCAATAATGACAATTTAGTCCTCTGATATGAGGCAATTGACTTTCTGTATGGAGAGTGAAGAGTGCCAAATTTCAATAAATAAAGTAAAAAAAAAAAAGTAAAGTTAGCATCACTGATCTATTTCCATCTCTCTTGCTACTTTTTCATTTCTATTAAAACTTCCTGCTGATCTGTGATATGTGACACTGTGACTTCATCGAGCTGCAAAGTACTGCATCCGTTTTTCTTTTATATATCATGCGTACGCTGCAAAAGCACAAAATGTTACCAAGTATTTTTGGTCTCATCTGGAGCAAATGTCTTACTTCTCTTGAAATGAGACAAAATTAACTTAGAAGCAACATTTTAGTTAGATATAGCAGCTTGTTTAGAGTCAATAATTTTTTAATATTGGTGAAAAAGTACTAGTTCTACTGGCAGATTATTTTTCTTATTACAAGATATTTTTCCAATGTTACAAGTGAAATAATCTGACAGTGAAACCAGTACTTTATATAATTAAGAAAGTATTTACTTAAAACCAGAGTTAGGTACTAACTACTTACATTTACTTGAATATTTTAAAAAAGTACTTTTAGAGTTTGCTTTTAGGAATACTTTTACTCTGCTGTACTTTTGGCTTTTTCTTTAGTAATTTTATTATGAAGTATTTCAACTCTTGAGTAAAATTTCTGGATTTCTGGAAAGAAACCAATTTGGGGAAAAAAATATTTTGCCTGATTTTGTTTGTTTTTATTACTTATAAGAATGATTGTAATTTTTGTCCTTAAAATACCAAAATTTCCACTTAACTTTATATTTTGGTCCAGGCGATTTTAAATATTAACTGATTGATAATTTGATCAGTCACTCAATACTTGAGTAGATGTTTTATCAAATACTTTTTCTCTTACTTGAGTATTTTCTTGGATGGATATTTTTACTTTTACTTGAGTAAAAATATGTTGAAGTACTTCTACTCTTACTTGAGCAGAATTTGGGTTTTCTAACCGTCTCTTATTAAAACAAGCTACTATGAACAGTTACTTATGAGATAACTTTGTGTTATTTTAACTTTACTAAGATATTTGCACTAAAAAACAGATATATTTTGTGTTCCTGCATTGGAGACTGAAGATTTAGCGAGTCGTGTTGACAACTTGGCAGCTAAAACCAATGGGAGTCATCAGTTTTTGGGGATTTTGCACTTGTGACGTCATGTTGCAAAGTGTCTATATTCAATTTATTTGTCTGAAGCTGGGAGTTTCTGCATTTCCTGATATTCTACCTTAAGTTTTTTAGGAGCAGAGTTGAAATGGAATTGATAACAGGCATTTCTGTTGTCTACAGTAATGATTTGTCTTTTACTTTGGGTCATCTTGACCAAAAAAGGCTGAACTATAAAAGAGAAGCTGCCAAAGAACTCATGAGAATAGGATTACATGTTTCTGGGAAATACTGTCCACAAACAGCAATTAGCTTAAAGAATAAAGAGTGTTGGAGAGAGGCAGGGTGTATCATTGTTTAGTGGGTGGCCTCTGCTTTTGAATTGGAAATCTAACCTTTGTTAAGTCCTAAAATCCTTTATTTTTCCCAAACAGCAACGTCTGTAATCTGTCCACACAAAGAGTGGGAATTAATCTAGTTGTGGTTCTGATGGAGGTCATCTTTCCCCTATTCTTTCACATTCTTTTTTACTATCTCTACATCAAGATGGAACAGGCAGATACTGTAATTAATGTCTTCTTTTAATTAACCTGCAGTAAAAATAGGTGTTCTTGGCATGTTTCAGATTCAGTTTTTCCCACTTGGAGGAAGGATTTATGAGTTTTATTGGATTCTTCAGTGATCAAGCCTGTATTCCTCTGCTGTTGTTTGTAAGCATAAAGCTTAATTCCCTGCTGTTTCATTCTAGTAATTCAGGGAAAGGAAAAGCAATGCTGGCAGCTAATTTCTGTATTTACATAAATAACTCTTGCTCAATTGATGCTACAGTCCTGGTTTCTGGCAGCCGGGAGATTAAAAGATCAAGGTGGAGACCACGAGGCTGGACTGTGAGATCGGGTTTAATGTGCTTAATGTCCCCAGATCTCTGCATTTCCTCCAGCCTAAAGCTGGACACACAACTGGGATGGGAAGACCTCCTGTTGCTCTCAGCAGGAAGCGGCAATATTGCAACTACTAATCCAAATTCACTCAAAATTCACACATTTTGACTAGCAGTTTTACCAATCATCGCAACTTTTTCACAAATTTGACCAATCACCTGAAAGTTTTCAGTGTTTTCTTCCCTTTCTGACCAACTAAACACTGTAACTCGGCTGAATTTGGCCAATCCCCTCAACCTGCTTCTGACTTAACTTCTAATGTCTCTTGAAAGCTGAATCTGCAACTCAAAATTTCACAGATTAATCTCAAAATGTCTGAGTTTCTTTCTAGCAAAGTTTTTACTTTTTAAACTTTTCAATTTTCTTGTTTTTTCTGGAACATTTCTGAGAATAATCTCTAAATTTTTGAGTGTGTTCTTGTAACGATCCAGCTTTTTAACTTCAGAAATTTCCTTGTTTTTTTTCTTGAAAATTTTTCAGAATAATCTCAAAACTTCTGTTTTCCTACCAATTTTTTAACTTTATAAACTCAGAAATTCCTTGTTTTTTTTTTCTAGAAGATTTCAGAGATTTCTTTGTTGGAAATGTACAGAAATTACAGCTCTTAATTTGAAGGAAAGCCAGGAGGAATATTACAGAGTTGTGTAGTCTGTTGGCTTTGTTTGGGCTTATTTTGTTGACCTGGTTGCTCATTTCTTTCCCCAGATCTGGCAACCCTTGTGCAGGATTGAATGAATGCAGCATGGATGTAATTATAGGTGGGATGAAGAATATCATGAGGAGCTGGATGAGAGTTTTTCTGCGTTGCTTTTTTTGGCCTTTCTCAACAGACGTTTTCTATCCCTTTTAACTTTTTACCCTGAACTTGAATTTAATCTGTTTCAGCATCTCTGGGTGTTGATTGAGCCCCAAATTACTTCTTTAAAAAGAAAAAGCTCTGATTAAAAGTGATGTGTAAAGACTTGATGTTGCAGGAAGACAGGAACCGAAGGCCTGCCGCTCTCTGCTAACTAGAAGCAGATGTTGGACTTCCTATCGGCTCATGTTTATGTTCTTGAGCGCATTCCTTCACACCTCCACGTGTCTGCCCTGCTGCGGCTGTCTGGGTGCTGGATGTCTATTCAGCTGCGGCAGAGCAGGCCGGCTGGCCCGCAACAACCTCCATCCTTAGTCCCTTTGGTTTTTTTCATTGGCCTCTCTCTCTATGAAGCTGAGGCAGCTGGAAATCGTTCCCTCTGTCACTTTGGCTCAAACTAAAACTCTTGTGAACGTGGACTGAGGGCCTGAGGGTCTTGGACATCTTATCCCACTCCTCCCAGAGCTCCAACTGGGAATATAAGTCAGCGAGTTTAGGCAGGGAAGCTTTGTCGTGGAGCCAAGGTTGAAAGTTTGAGTCTCCAATTAAAATCTTGTCAAACTGTTGCCAAATGTTCATATATCTTGAAGAAAAATGAATAAATAGTCTGCAGAGTTTTGTGGATTACAACATTTATTATTCACAATCCATGAATTGAGATTCATTCAGTGTGAAGGAGCAGCTCATTGTTTCATCAGATACCTGCTTTTTATTAAGAAAAGAAGAAATCTGCTCGACTTCGATCTCTGGGCGTTTCCCTGGAGTTTCTGGTCAGTTGGCATTCAGAAAAGTGCAGTTAGTCAGAAAATTCAAATATTTGGCAGCAGATTTTAATTTGTGGACGTCAGACGCGATGTGAGTCACAGCTTTACATCATGCGGGCGCAGCTCCTTTTGGGGAACCCAATAATTATTTACATGTGAAGAATAAGGGAGATTATGCAGCACTGTGTAGGAGAGTTTTAGGTTTTAGTGCCCAAGATTTGTCCCGTTAGTCACAACCTTCAATGCATTTTGTCAGGTTTTTCGACGATAAGTCAACACAGACCGTGAAGCGAATGGAAAATGATGCATGGTTTTCAAACTGTGGTAATAAATGAAAATCTGAAAGTGTTGCATGCAGTTACTCTTTTGTACTCTAATGCTGTTAAATAAGATCCTATGCAACCAAATGCATTTAAAAAGTGTCCTAAAGGAAACCAATGTTCTGGCCAGATGGCACAGATATTTCCATGCAAAACACCACGTGTGGCAAGAAACGATTATTTCAGTGATTGATTAATCGATCATTCTGATGATTAATTGGATTAAAAAGTGGCAAGTGCAACCACTTCTAATACTGTTGCTGCATTTGCACCATGTATTTCTTTCCTCTAGTAAATCAGAGCCAACTGAAGCTAAAACTGCTGGTTTAGGAGTTAAGGCTAAAACATATTTACAGACAGATGTTTTTATCTTAAATGCAAAAGTGTACTCTAATGTACTCCGGTTAACAATGATCGATTACTACTTTACTTGATGATTACTTCAATAATTGATTTGTCACAATTAATTGTTTGGTTCCTACATATTTATTATAAATCCCTCTCTGTCATGTGTCTCGACAGTGTCCGTCCTTGTTGATTTCTGCAGACTGAGCTGGTTCGGCTGTCCCATATATGTGGCACATATAGCCGCACTTCGTCCTTAGGTAACGAGCCGTAGTATTCCTGCTTTCTGCGGCTTTATATTTTTAGCATGTGAGGATGCGTTCCAGTCTCCAGGCCCGTCATGTGACTGAGGGGCGAAAGGTGATACTGTGGGAGGTCTCTGCTGCTCTCATCTGTCAGACTGAAATGAATTAGGTCATAATCTATTTTATAGTAAGCTGAGTCTCATGTAAAGTCCCTCCGGTTCTACCTTATTTTGGAGGCACACAATGATATTCCAGCAAATTTACACTTTAGCTTTGAATATGATTCTCCACTGATTAACTGCAGGATGGCTTCTTTTGTTTTTAGTCATTACAGCAAAGCCACATGTTTTTGGGTATGTCATAATTTCTGCTTGGCGCTACATTAGTGAAAAACAGAGAATGTGTGGCCATGCTCTTTTCTCTGCACGCATATGTTCCCGTTGCAGAGCTGTTGGACTTTCCAATGCTTCGGTTTGCTCACATATTTAACAAATAAATTACTCTCCTGTTGGGTATTTTATGTTCTATTTTATTCCCTTCTTCCTGAGGAAAGCGCGTCCTTTGACACCAATGTTTTCCGATCTTGGAACAGTTACAATCCTTTTCTCTTGCTCAGACAGGAAGTGGAGCGCTGACTGTGGTCTTGGACTTGGTGTCCTGAACAGATGTGTATTAGTTCAACCAGTTGGACTCCCCACTTTTGCCAACATTTTGGAAAGTTGGTCAAACCAACCTGGACTTTTTGTGGCCAGAAAGAGAAGTCTTGGAGTGAATTCAGACCCTGTAATCAAACTCCAGTCCATTTGTCTTGAAAGTCCAATTTGTTTGTGGAAATGTAAATATGTCGACCAAAACAGCGGACTCTTGTCCTCCTACGATCCTTGGTCTCAGCTGGATTAAAGTGAACTCTGGCGTCGTTTGAATGCCAAGCAGACCAGAGTCTGCTCCAAAAGCAGCTACAGCGCAGGGCATTCTGGGTAAATTCAACCTAAACAAATGCAAGAGTCTAATGGTGGAGGGTGAAACGGTTCATAGTCATACCAAAGACAAAAGAGAAATCCTATAACCGCTTAAAAAAGGCAGATTTTAGCAAAATGTTGACAAAACTCCATTTTTGTCAACATTTTGTGAAGAAGGAAGTTGCACTCAATTTCTTCTTCAGAGATTTTTGTGTCATTTCTCTCAGCAGTTCTTGGTGCATTCATGTGACAAGTGGATGGAAACAAAGCTACTGTTAGCTGGAAGCTTTGAAGACGTTACTTCACTCGCCGTCATCAAAGATAAATTTATCAGACTTTGTCACAAATCCAGTTGTTTGAATAAATGGTCTGATTGTAGATCAAGGCTCATAATAAAATTTCCTGTCGGCTGTCTGACTTATAAACACTTCTACAACACTTGAATAATATGTCTCTCTATTTTTCCCATTTTGAAAAGTGGCTATGAGAAATTAGCTGTTGTAGGATTTTTTTAAAGGCCAATAATCAATCAGCCAATAATTTTGGCATCAGAAATCTGGTAATAATTATTTCTGAATAAATGCAATCAATTTAAAAGCTGTATTTTTTCATTTCTTTCTGTCTAAGACTAAAAGATTTTTATGTGTTTCAACACTTTAATGCCTTTTTGTCAGTGGTGCCAGTGACTGCAGAGTGGAGAAGGGTTGTACATTTAATAAGAGAATATGTCTGTAAATCTTTACACCCATGCCTTCTGCTTTATCACAGCTGTATAAAAATCACTTGGCGCAGTAAATCAGCAGTGGCTGTTTTCTCGTCACGTTCCCAGAGTGTGGAAATGATGAGGCAAGATGTGTTCGTAATCTGAGCGCGAGAGCCAGAACACACTGAAACAGCGCTTTCTCACCATCTGTCAATAACAGCAACAGCGACAACCAGGCCAGCAAACACACGTTGTTCTCTGTTTAAATCTAAACTCCTGCAAGGACTGTTGTATTTTAGCAACAAACACAGTTTATTCACAAAATGTGTGCAAAAAAACAATCATTATATTAGAGGAATGACATGCAGATTAGACTGAATCAACCAGAAACAGAATTTACAAACTTATCTGGACCTGGAGTTCATTTTCTAACTGATGAATTAATCGTGATGAAATGATTTCAAATAATTATCAACTAATTTATTAATCAATTAATTATTAGAGTATACAGACTCAAAAAAGGAGGATTTGTTGAAAGAACAACAAATTCATGGCAGTAATTAAACAATATATGTGTATATACACATGAACACATACACATATATACACACATTTTGCGTTTAGGCCAAAAAATCTTGTCTGTAAAAATGTTCTATTTAGGCATTAAAAATGTTTCTTAAGTAAAAAAAATAAATTTGGCCGTTTGTTTGTTTCCAACTTTTAATGTATTTGTATAAAAATGAATTAAGTGGCCACATAAAAAATTAGCAGAATGTGGCATTTTTACTCAATTAATCGTCAGAATAATCGATTAATCGGTTATTCTGACGATTAAATCAACCAAAAATAATATCTAGTTGCAACTCTAGTCCTGAATTTTTACATTTTTTAAATTTTAAACTAACTCTGCAAAGAATTAGTTCATTCAGAATGATGCAACAAATTGCTCCTACAGCTGCCATGACCCAAATGTGTTCTTGTGGTTTCGGCATCCTTCATCCCAGGAGAATACAGGCGAAGGCTGAATGCTCGCTGCAGCCCACTGAGACGCCTTCATGTCCTGAAGGTCTCTGTTAGTGAGCAGTGAGGCATGCTGGGAGATTACAACACCACACCCGCCCCAAAAATTACAAGTCTGCAGAGAGTGAAGGAGGATAATCATTTTGGGTTTCCTTTAGAGCATGGTTTCCCTGGAAGACTGAGGGGGAAAATGGGTGAAATACCTTCAGAGGACAGATTTTATGGGGAAAAAAATGTTTTTTGCAAAGCTTGCTTTATTACTTTTAGGACTGAAATGATTCATCTATTGCTGTCATCACCTTGAACTAATTTCGTAATTGATTAATCATTAACTGGTGTATGCAGACTCAAAAAAGGCCATTTGATGATAGAACAAACTCACAGTCAAATCTACAAAAATAACCTTAGTCTGTAAATATGTTCATTTTAGGCAATGGAAATGTAACATTAAAAATGAATTGAATTATTTGTCTACTGTCATCTTTTAATTTATCTCTACTATTGTATAAAACGACTTAAGAGGTTAAGTGAAAAACTTGCAGAATGTGCCAGTTTTTTAAATGTGATTAATCAATTAATCATCGGGAAATTGGAGAGATTAATCGATTTGTGAGATAAAGTTAGTTAAAGTCCTAATTGATTTAGACTAAAATCACAAAAATGAAGGATAACTCGTTCAAGCTCTGCAGCAACACGCACCAACGTCTCCTGCATCAGCTTCTCCTCACCCCATTAATTTTCCTCCTAAATGCAAATGAAGCTGTTTCGTGTTGCATTTCCACCCCATTTGTCCCACTTCCTCTGTATTCCTGAAATACCCTCTGGTATGGTGACACAGCTAGCAGTCAGTGGTCAGGTGCAAAGCGGCGATCATCTGACCTGCTGCTCCTGGCTTAATGAGGCTCTCCGAAGGTTTCGTGTTGATTTCTGACAGAGGAACGTCATGAAATCACGAGGATCTGCTGAGTTTAATCAGAGGCGTGTTTCCAATACAGGCTTTCTGTGTCGTCTGAAAGGTATGAAATGTATATTGTAGGTCTGGGAAAGACTGGAAACAGGAGAAATCTGGGAATATGTTGACATTTCCTGTCCTTCTCTCTGTTCATACGTACAGATGTCCTTCCATTCTTCCCTCCATCCATGTTCTTTCTCTCCTCTCTTCTCTTTGTCTGTATTTCTCTCTCTCCATCTGTCTCGCCCTCTCTATTAGTCTTTCTCTCTCCCTCTTGCCATCTGTCTCTCTGTCTCTCTGTCTTTATCTGTGTCTTTTTGATCTCTGTGTTTTGGTGTTTCTTTCTCTGTGTCTTTCTCTCTCTTGCGCTCTACCTCAGTTTTTTTGTCTCCCTCTCTCTGTTTCTCTTTTTCTATCTCATAAATTTGGATTTTGTTGTTTATTCTGGCTGAATTCAGACTAAAACATTTGAGTTTGGGAAACTCTGGGATATTGACATGAGAGCTGCACACTAAGATCTTGAAAACTGCAAACAGAAGTCTGGTTTATCCTCAGGGACCTTTGTGTCCCTCAGTAAAGATGCTCAACATTAAATCTAACATCAGCTAACTTCCTAAACTTTATGTGCCTCTTACCTGAGAATGTCTCCTTCCCTCCTCACATTTTTACTTTCTTCCATTTGCCCTTCATCTGAACTCCTTTTAGTAAGATTAATAGCTGTCATATTTTTTATATCACTGCTAAAGCAAGCATAAAAGCTTCTGTGACAAAAATTAATCATTCGTTTGTGTCTCTCGCTCTTATCGTCTCTTCCCTCAGAGGACAGCTGGCGGGGATGGGAAATGATGGAGGACAAAGGCCCCCGTGTAGCCGACTACTTCGTGGTTGCCGGTCTGACGGACCCGTCCAAGCCGTTGGACCAGGAGATCCACTTTGATGACGTGTGCCACAAGACGGCCAAGCCCAAAGCGCCCATCACAGACGTGGCGGTGGTGATCCGCTCCCTGGGCGAGGAGGTTCCTCCGGGGTTCACGTGTATCGAGACTACGCCGAGCGGACACTCGGCCGATCTGAACAACGGCGGCCTCATGGCGCCGCAGATCTTCCTGTGCTACAGGCGAGGCCGCGACAAACCGCCGCTCATCGACCTGGGGTGAGTAACTTTTCACTGATTGATTTGATTGACCACCGCCAGGAGCTTGCCCTCCTGTATCATTATCAATTACTAACTTGGTTGACGATTATTTCAGCAATTGATTAAACTCGATTTATTTGATTGTTTGGTTCAGTCCTATCCCGAGATGCTATAAGTTACTAAATTCGTTAACGAACATCTTAATAATCGATTAATTGTGATTAACTGGATTAATCGTGTCAGTACTGCCCTCATATGTCATTATCAATTGCTAAATTAGTTGACAATTATTTTAATAATTGATTAATCGTGATTAATTTGATCAATCACTTCGACACCACCCTGTAAGTATCATTATTAATTAGTTGGGAATTCTTTCAATAACCGATTAATCATGATTAATGTGATTAATCGTTTCAGCCCTGCCCTGCAGATATTTTTCTGAGAACCATCTGTCTCCCTCCTGGAAATGATTCACTGCTCCTATCCGTGTAGCTGCTTCGCTCTTCCAGCTCACAGTTTCAGGACATTTAAAGTTGATCTAAAAGGCTCAAGTCTTCTTCTTTCCGTGGAGAGCTCAGTTGTGCCAGCAGCCGTTTTCTGTCGCAGTGAAAGGTGAAAGGGAAGCACTGTTACAGGTCTCTCCCACAGCAGCATCACCTGAATTATGTGAATTCAATACTCCATCTTCACATACCTAAGGCAGGTGGTGACGACGCTAAACGGACTCATTCTTCTCCCCGACGCTGCGGAGTTCAGCACTTATCTGGCACTGATGCAGCCGCTCTGCTCAGACACAATCAGCACCTCGGCTGCTGTGAGCCTGACGGGACTAATGGGTTTAGATGAGCTGGTCCCGTCATTTACACGCTTCCTCAGCTGCTGCTCCATACAGAGGAGAATAGCTGCACAGCTGGTGTTTCGGGTTCTTTTAAATTCAAGGTGTTTCTATTTTGAAGAAGAGCTTTTCTGTTGTTTATGAAGGGAAGTCAGATAGATGCTTCAACTTCTCAGTAGGTTGAAGTCAGAATATCAAACTTTCATTATTTTGTAGGGCTGAAACTATTTTTTAAGAGCCTGATTGTGTCTCTAAATGAAAGCTGATTCCCTGATCTGTAAAAAATAAACTGAATAAAAGTGCAGAAAATAAAGAGCAGTTCCTGTAAATGCTTTTTAAACCTTTGACCTTCTTACACAATCAGATGTTTTCAGGGGGTTTGTTCAAGGCCTCGCTCAGCAAACACAGTTTGAAACTCGACTGAAATGCTGCATTTGTCAATAATGGATGGATGAGTTCTGCTCGGGTTGGATGCATCTTAAAAAGGCTCCTGCGGAAGAAATAATTATGAATCTAACAGTTTTCCACTCACAGATCTGTTTTCTGCTTTGCTTTCAGATACTCCCACAAAATCCCTGTTGAGTAAAGAAGGATAAGCGAATAAGTTGGGGAAAATTACTGTAATTTTATGCTTTGACTTTAAGTTCTTGCCTTCTGCGTGGCTTGATTGAGGGAAATCTTAGACATTTCAGTGCCATAAAGATACAAAATGATCTTTTTACACATTAAAACCCTCCTGTGAACTCCTTTTGAAGTGTTTGAACAGTTTTTCTTGGTGTGCTTGAGTTGTGATTTGATGACGAATCAGAAGAGTCAGTGAGAGAGTTTATAAGAAAAAACATAAAAATTTACGGTCTTTCTGACACTTTTGTACTATATGCACATGTTCAAATCAATGCCAGAGTCTTTATTCCAGGGTCAAAACCGCAAACAAAAGAAGAACGAACATTTTTTCTTGCTCAATAATTCTTTGCCGCAACCAGAACGTGCTGTTAGTTTGGGTTTGAACGCAGATCAAACTGCGATCCCTGTGATGTTTGAAATATGCATGCAGCAGTGCAGCAGAGCTGTCCATTTCTCTGCATAAATTGCTGCTAATAAACTGAATGTTTTCCATATGGATGAGCTGCTATAAGTAAGAGAAGAAAAGTTTTTGTTTTTATCTATTATGCATTCACTGAGGCTTTGTTCTCTTGTAAAGTGGTCCTGATGGTTCAGGCTTCAGGCTTTCAAACTATTTCTATGCTTTTATTCTAACATTTACTGCTCCAGATTTTTCTTTATTCTTGACTGTGATGGCATGCAGTGTTGTACCTTTTCTAGATTTGTAGAAAGATTGACAAAAACTGTAGGAGACCTGTAAAAAATACACCTGAATTACCATCCGATCATGTTTTTTGCAGAGACATTTTCAAATGACAATTAATTATATGTAAATTTTCTGTAGAGACAACAGTGTTTCACAGCTTGAATTTAATTTTTTTTTGCTTCTCTGGTTCGTTTTAGAATAAAAAACTCTCAGAAAGACTTGGCAATGTTTCCTTTAGATCCTTTGAAAAGTGTTGCTCGTGTGAATCCAGGAAACACAAAAACTGGTCTGGGTGACATGACTTAAAAAAACCCTCAAATTTCTGATTTTAATAAATTTCCTGATTAAAATCATGAAATTTTTCTGGTTCAATTACAAATGAGAGAAAATATTGTTATAAAGGTTTTTTTTTCAATTCTCCATTCAGTAAGTTATGCAATGGAGTCCAAATGCAGATCTTTCACAAATTAAATCTTCAAAAATCAAATATTCAATGAATAAATTATATAAATGCATCTCCCAGCCCTTCCTCCATCCCATAACCTGGTTTATCAGTAAAATATAGTTTTTTTGTGGTGTCTGCACCTGCATGTGATGTTATTTCCCTCCCTGCAGAGTCCTGTATGAGTGGAAGGAGAGGTTGAAGCAGGGCTGCCACCTCATCCAGACCACGCCCGCTGGTCGTCCCGCCAACATCAGCGGCAACTCCTCCCAGCGAATCTACGTCACGTACCGCCGAGCGCCAGACAGCCAGCCGCACGCCTCCCTGGCCGTCACCGACATCTGCATCATCATCCCGAGCAAAGGCGAGACGCCGCCGCACACCTTCTGCAAGGTGGAGAAGAATCTCAACAGCAGCATGGTGAGGACGCCGCACCCTTCAGACTACTGCATCCATTAATCTGATTAATGGATTATTGAAATGATTGTCAACTAATTTAATGATAAATCATTAACTGGAGTATATACCCTCAACAAAAGGCCTTTTGCTTAAAACTCAGAGCAGTTCTTACATCAAATCTGTGCATAAAATCTGTGGTGGCCAGATGTTTTGCCTCTGAGGTCAAAACTGGCAAATTTAAACCACAAAATTAATTTCTAAAAATGGAAAAATGGTTTTATTGTTTTCCCTTTTTGGTTTTATAAAATCTATAAATTTTTAAAGATCCAAAACATAAAACAGGCTTTGGGAATGTTACATCATCAGACGAAAAAAAAGACCACTTCCAAATCTTTGGTGTCAACTGTTGTTTTCTATTTTGTTGGCCAAATTTTCACCATTCTTGACTTGTGGCCAGCACACTCACTCTGCTGCACCGTCACAGATAGCTTGTGCTCATCAAGCGCGTGGAAAGCCTTCATTGTTAAACAAAGCTGAAACATGGATTCATCTTTCTTTAGTCTTTCTGTCCAGCAGAAATCATGCAGGGCTTTTTTCTTGCACACTCCAGTTTCCAGTTACGTCTCTAAGTGCAGGAAATGCAGGAAGAACATGTGGTCGTATCGATCCTGGTGGCAACATTCCTTGTGTTGTGTTGCTGCAGAGGTCACATGCACGTCTCAGCAGCCAAACACCTTCCCATTTATCCCACATTTTCAGACACTTCTGGTTTCAGGCTTTAGTCATTTATATGCATTTGTTTAAACAGGAGACTGAATTATTTTATATTTTTAGAACAGTTCCAGCTCCGATTGGGTGAAAGCATCGTTTTTCCACGTTCATGATTTCATTTTGGTCTAGACTTTGACTGGACCAAACCAACAGATGAAGATTCTTTGATGTACTACATTTCATTGCCTGAGTGATTGAGCAATTTGACATTTCTAAGAAATTTGCTTAACGGAAACATATCAATTAAAAAATACCCTAGTTTTTGGTGTTAGCATGAGATGTTTTCTTTTTCTTTATTTTTGGCTGTGTTGAAATTTGTTTATTTTGAAAAACTGCAATGGAAATTTGTTTTCTGCATTACTGTATATGAGTCTCATGAACAACACTTAAATGTTACTACAGGCAGAAACCACAAAGATGACGAAAACAGGAAGTAGTTGGCTGCATGTTTTTCAATGACCTACCTTGTGAACAAACTTATTCATGTGTGATTTTTAATTGTGATTCTTATTTAATGGAAACAACGCAATCGCAAAATTTTTTTTATTTTTACTTTTGTACTTAATTTTAAGACTTTTCTTGTAAAGTTGCGTCTTTATTCTGCTAATGTTAACTTTGTTCTCAAAATTAGTCTCTGAAAGGGATGGTTGAAATAAAAACAGTTATATATATATATATATATATGTATGTATATTGAAAATAAAAGACTTAGAACCAGAAGTTGGATCTGGAATAAAAAAATTTTAGATTTTATTTTCAAGCCATATTGCTCTGCCCAGCTTTCATAACTTATTTTTTTAATTAAAAAATTACTGCTCAGTTATTTCACCTTGTCCTGCTTCCCTTGTTGTGATCTTGTCTCTGATTGTCCTCATTGTGCTGAATCTCCTACTCTGATCCTGTCTGCAGTGGGGCTCCTCTGTTTACCTATGTTACAAGAAATCTGTGGCCAAAACCAACGTGATCACCTACAAAGCAGGTGAGCCTTCCTGATCCAGGTGTGTCTCTTAGTTCTCTCCTTTAGCAGGTGAACCTTCATAACATCTGACATCAGAGATGAGAGAAACCAGGTCTGAGTGGTATTTTAAAGGGCCATATTATTTAAAATTTACTTTTTTGAGCTTTACATCATGTTTTCCTCATTAAAACATACCTGGAGTTTTACCTTGATTCTTTCATGCATGTTGGAGAAATCCTTTAATCTCCATGTCCGCCAAACGGCTGGTGGGAACTAGCTCCGCCTTTGAGGAGCTGTCTCACAAAGCAGCACCTACACAGCTCCTTCAGACTAGCCAGCAGCAATTGGCAAACACCTGGTGGAACTGCTGAGCTCGTTATAGGAGCTACTTCTCAGTGCAACGCTGGTGAAAACATCAAAGCGTTAATGGAGGATCTGTGTTGTGATGACTTCCTGAAGGTGGAGATTCTAAAAGAGACAGAGGCCCAATTTCAACGTGTTATACTATAGTCATATACTGTATGAAGCATTTAATGTACAATAATTGTAATATGGGACATTGAATGTAACATTTACTTGATTGTGCTATAAAATGGCACAGTGTGTCTGGAAAACACCGTCCCTTTAAATCATGAGCGCTCCAATGGTTTGCCTCAACATGGCTTGGCTTTATTGAAGCTTCTCCATGGTTTATTTTGATATTTTACACGATGTAATTGAGTTGTTTTTGTTTTTCCTGCATGTTTGTGTCTTCACGAATGCAGATTGCTCTGCCTGCTTTTCTCTGCCGGTTGAGACTCGCTGAAGCGCGTTGGGTTGAAACCTGAATAAACTCCTGCTCTGTCAGTATTTATGTCTGCTCTAAATCAAAACTGCGTTTTTTATGGTGACATTATTATTAATATAATTAATATTTCATATGAAACACCTGTGTGATTTGGACGCTAAGAAGACAAATTGATTATTTTTCTGGCAGAGTGAGTTTTGTTTACCTTCAGTGGGCGACATGTTGGTGAATCTGCAGGAAACTGATTTTATCTCTGACGATTTGAGGGAGTCAGAGCAAAAAACGCTGCAGATTTCTGCAGTTTGTTTCCACATGAAGCTGCAGTAACTGCAGCAAATGTAGCAACCAGACTGTCCATCTATCTGTCCGTCCGTCCATGTATGTTTTCATAAAGAATTTAAGGGAAACATTTTTAAGTCTCTGCTGGAATATAAATAAACGAAAAACACCTGAAAATTAGGTTTCTCCCTTTTTTCTGTGTAAAATAAATCAGTTAAATGCTCAAACTGTCAGACCGATGTGTCTGATGTCTTGCTGTTTTGTTCTTATTTATTTTTACATAACCAGAAAGTAAAACCTGTTTAAGACCCATGGAAGTTGGATTGTATACAACAAGTACATTTCCAAAGTTTGCTGCAGCTCGGTGTTTAGATAGCTCATTAAATGAAGTCAGAGTTTCATTATTTCTGTCCTGCTGACAGAGACTAATTACTCCACAGCCTCGTTACAAAGCACTGATTGATTATCACAGAGCCCAGGGTTTCTGCACTGACTCAATGAGTCGCGTTATAACGACAGTTTTAGCACTATTGGAGAAATAATTTCACCTCCACAAGAGGTTTTGATTTGCTGCTTCAGAGAGGAGTTTACCTCACTATGACTTAAACTTGTTTTCTTGTTTTTCTTTGTCCTTTAAGGTTTATTCAGCAGATATCCAGAGGAGGACTACGAGTCTTTCCCTCTGCCGGAGTCGGTCCCTCTCTTCTGCCTTCCCATGGGGGCAACAATCGAGAGCTGGCCAGCGAACACCAAGTACTCCCTCCCTGTTTTCTCCACCTTCGTCCTCACCGGCGCGTCTGGAGAGAAGGTAAGCTGGTTAAACGTTCATTTTAATTCACAAACATCTGGACTGCAGCATCAGATAAAATAAAAAAAAAACTGTTGACAGGAAGTGTGTAACTGTCACACATGCAGCTGTTGGGTCTGCAGACTAAACACCCCTAAAAAAACACAATGAATTGCGTCCCTAAAGGAAAACTGGGTCAGGCATGTTGCAATTCTGCAAGTACATGTCAAATTCAAAGAACACAAACGTCTCGCTTGCAACACATTACAAATCTCATGGGTTTATATTTCCCACACTACTTTTTGACGTTATTTAGTTCTAATTTATGGGAAAGAGTGTCATTTTAAGTCTATAATACATCAAAACTGTGAGCCTGTTCCATTTAATTTTCTCCTTTTCTGGTGATTTAATATTTGACATTTAGTTATTTTTCTCTAAAAATGCAAGAGAGATTATTAAAAAGATATTTCAGTTATTAGTCCAACATTTCTGTTTTGTGCTCAGTGATTTATTTCTTTAGATGTCAAAAATGATTCATAATCTTAATTTTTTATGAGTAGTTTTTCACACTTTTGTACAATATTCTATTTATTTTTTCAAATTAAATACAGTGTGTTTACTTTAATTAAAATCTTCCATCTATTGTTTTTATTTTTTTGTTGCTGTGCATCATTTTAGTTCAACTCATTTGCTAGAAAGTTCTCCATGAGTAAAGTTGAAAATATTTTATTAAATAAAACCTTTTCGGGGATTTTCTTTTTTTAATTTTGTACAGTGTGTTGTCTAATATTTCTAATGAATTAGAATTTATTTTTTGGTATATTTTACTTTTGCTTTTTAAAGATGGAAACGAGTAATAAAATACTCGTTTCCATCTGTATACCAGCTGTTAAAGTAATTTACAATAAAGTGTACGTTTCTATTATTATTCTTTAAAAATCAGAAGCGTTTTGTACTGTAGCAGCATTTTAGTGCAACTCATCAGCTAAAGTTCTGTAAAAATAAGGTTGAAAATAAAATAAGGATGCCTCTGAACAAAATCTGTATTTAATGTAGAAAAGTTCCTCCTAAATTTTACATTTCAATTTGCAGATTCTTCAACAAAACTGAATCATTTTTCCCAGATACTCTAAAAACTGTGAATTATGGTTAATTTTGGATAGTGAAACAAAACTTCTGAAATATTTGCGACTCAAATCTGAACATTTGGAAATATTTGGAATTTTGATTCATAAAGTTGAAAAAAAAGCTGCAAATTTTTGAATAAAAATTTTATTAGGAAGATTACAGAGATTTGCATGTATCTGCAGCACAAACATTTTTCCAGTTTCATCAGCAGGAATATTATTTAACTTTTTGACTATAAGCCGTTCACAGTTCGGTTGATCGTCTTAGCTTTCAGATTTCTCTCAGACGTTTTGCTGAGACTCTCATTCTTGACTCTGTAAACACAAACTGCTCTGGTTCACGGATTGTGAAGAGTTCCTGCTGCGATGAGGCCGGAGCGACCCGTATCGCTGAACCTAGAGGTGAAACACAATCGGGATGAAAACAAACAACCTCCACAGTGCAGCGATGGTTTAGCAGCGTCGGAGTTCAAATAGTGTCGAAACCTACTGCCAAGTCGAGGCTCTGTGTGTACGTGTGTGTGTTTATGTTGGGAGAAAGGCTGGAGGTGTGTGTGACTCGACTTTTAACGCAGCTCAGCAGGACGGAAAGACTCAGTTTACCTGAAGAGAATCACCTGACAAACAGCACAGATATAAAACTGAATCAACAAAAGTAAAAAAATAAATTATTTTTTATGGAGTTGGACAAACATTACTACAAAGTCGGGTAGCAACTTCTTTTTTTGAAAAAGTTTACTTGTAAGAGTATTTCAAGTATTTCCCAAAGGAAATACTTGAAATACTGCGCCAGAGTGATGTTCACATGTTGATATCAGGATATGAGAAGGAAAGCCATTGTGTGGCCACAAGGTTAATTTTGCTGATTTTACTCGTGTGTTTGAAGAGGAAAATAAAAACTTGCACAGCGATGTAAAGATGCAAAACAAAAGTTTATTCCAGTTTTTTTGTGTTCTGCAAAACAAACTGTGGTTGAAAAACTGTGCAGCTCTGTGAGTCTTATTGCAGCGCCTTCCCTTCTCTCTGCTCTCTATCCTTCGTTAACACTGCAGCACATCACACCTAATGGCCAATTAAGTTATAAAACATACAATCTGAAAATAAAACACTTACAATAAAACATTGTGAAATTAACTACATGTAATATAATAATGCTACCTCAACCTCAACAAATGCACTTATTAAATTACTAATTAAATAAGTTTTAACAGTAGCTGAATATTTTATATATAAACTTGTCTCATTTGAGGCAATAACGTGTTTATTTTCTTATTTAAAAGGGAATTGTATTGTTTATTTACATCTTTTAATATATCTTTAATAATGTATAAAAAAAGATTTGTGATTAAATAAAAAATCTGCAGAATGTTCCATTTTTAAAATCTGATTAATTTGCTGATTAACCAATTAATTGTTAGCATAACTGATTAATCGTTAATAACAATCGTTAATAACTGAAAGTTGCAGATCTAGTGGACCTTCAGCATGAATGAAGTGGATTCACTCGGATAATTACCGAGTTATCCAGTGAGGATGTCCTGATGGAGGTCGTTTCAGTGAGCAGCAGCGTGAAAAGAGGGATGTGATTTATCAGCTTCTCCTGTTTCAGGTTTACGGTGCTGCCATCCAGTTTTATGAGCCCTACCCACAGGAGTGCCTGACTGATACGCAGCTCTCCCAGTTGGGCCTCCTGAGCCCAGAACAAAGCAACGCCTCTCCATCCAGCCCTGCAGCGGACGCCGCCATCAATCCTGGGAACAGCGCCGGCAGCGCCAGCTCAGTCCACACCAACAAGTGCATCTGCCTGCTGTCCCACTGGCCCTTCTTCGACGCTTTCCGCAAGTTCCTCACATTCCTCTATCGATACTCCATCTCCGGGCCGCACGCGCTGCCCATTGAGAAGTAAGCCCTGTTGTTTTAAAGTGGGCCCATCATCCAAAAATTTACATTTTGTACATTTTTGTGCTTCCATTTTGATCTTGACTGCTTTTAAAAATAACTCAGCCGCTTTAAAAACAAAAATGAATGTTTTTTTGTTTTTTTTTTTTCTGGAAAATGAGCCGTCTCAAAAACCTCTGGAATGCTAAGTCAGATTTGACGGTCAGTGTGCAGTTACCTAGCAACCCAAGCAAAGTTCAAACATGCTTGGTCAGCGGGTTTTACTGCTGTATCCGCTGTACAATGGCTGCTGGAAAAGGCAAGTGTTTTGTCGTTGACTTACCTTCCAGAAACCACTTGCTGCATTCTTGCTGGTTGTGCAGGAGGCTCAACTTCTGTTTTTCAAAGATGTCGGGCTGTGCATCTGTTTGCAGCCATTTTCACATGCGAGTGTAAATGTTGAGTTAGGGGGCGCGGCCAGCAGCAGCTCATCTGGATTCAAAGTGACAGGACGCCCTAAAACAGACTAAAATCTGATTATCCAAGAAGGATTTTTTTTCCTTTTCTGCCGGCTGAATCGGAGACTCAGATGGCGCTGCCTTCGTTCTTTCACTTTAATAAGTCTATTTTCTCCCCACACAACAAAAAAGTGCAATTTTTTCATGTTTTTTGCTGAAAGAAAGGATCTTTTTTTACCTGAAATGCTGCTGCTGTGGTAATGTGAAACAGCCTTTTTATGTCCCCCTGCTGCACATAAAAGACTCTATTCTGCCACCCACTGCTGTTATTTCTGGCCTCACGTCCCCCGTTCTTCTTCTTCTTCTTCTTTTCCAGACATATCTCTCACTTCATGCACAAAGTTCCCTTCCCTTCCTCCCAAAGGCCTCGCATCCTGGTGCAGGTAAGCTCTCTAATTGTAGCATTGAAATTGGTGGAATTTCTCGGATTGCCTGCTGGGTTGTGTTGGGCTCCTCCATTATGGATGAACGTTTTCATGATTTATTGCAGGTGTTTGGAGTTTTTGCTTGGTTGACTCTCCAGTTTGTTTTGCAGCTTTCTCCTCACGACAGCCTGATGTTGAGCCAGCCAGTGAGTTCTCCCTTACCGCTCAGGTGAGAGCAGCTGCTCTTATTCACCAACCTAAATCTTTCCCCTGTGACATAAGCTGCGACTTATTGACCGTACACCTGTTTAATGGCCATTTTGGCAAAAGTGCACTATTGATTTTACTCATTTTATTCCTGATCTAAGGTCTGTGTTGTAGATCGCTGCAGAGCTGCACTGCAAAATATTAAACATCACCAAGTATTATTGGTCTGCTTTTCAGTTTAAATGTCTTATTTCATTTAAAATAACTTAAAAGTCACTTTTCAGCAAGATTAATCAGCTTTTAAAGTCGATAATCCTTTAATGTAGAGAACAAATTACAGATTATTTTACTTAAAACAGGAAAAACAGGTGGAAAACAATCTGCTAGTGGGACCAGTAGTTGTTTTTTTGTTTTTTTAAATTATTATTATCAATGTTAAAAAAATTATAAAATTTTCCTGTTGGGACCAGAAATAAAATAAGATTTTTATGTTTGTCTTCCGCAGCGGAGGAAGGTTTTCCACTCTGCTCCATAACCTCGGTCCGGAGAACGCCGTCACCCTGCTGGTGTTCGCCGTCACCGAACATAAAATCCTGGTCCATTCTCTACGGCCGGCGGTGCTGACCAGCGTCACAGAGGCGCTGGTGTCAGTAAGTCGACACCAGAAACCTGGACAACGACCTCCAGCTTGTTGTCCAATCAGCTTATTAAACTCTTTCTCTGTCAGAATGATTTTGTGCAAAAGTGAAACAAGCATGTTTTGTATAAATCACCGTCCAGTGGTGCCCAAACGTTCGGCATGGAGCAGAAAGTTTTTTTATAGCAAAAAATACTTATTAGTTGTTATTATTTTAGTTGCTACATAGAAAATACAAATAAAATGTAATATTTTAATGAAATTAACAAAGTCATTATATTTTTGTAGAAGACAAATGTGCAAATAGTAATTTAAAGGAAAAGAAAAAAAAAACCAAACCTTTTCTGGACTTTTTTGTGTATTTTTAGAGACATGAATCTGACCCAGACTTGCTTTATTTTGACCAACTCATTAACAACACACATTTAGTTTACTATTAAAATAAATTCAGTCCAAAATAAAAACCTGGATGAAGACTTTGTGTTGCACCCTGTTACCACCGGTGAAAGCTTTAAATCTGCATCAACAGGCCGACCTGGGATCGAGGGCCACAAACGGCCCCCGGGCCACGCTTTGGGCATCCCTGCACTGGACTTATCCTAACATGTTCAACAAAGTGTCATAGATCACCTTTAAGAAGTTCATTTTTGTTTTTCACACATTTGTTTGCATTTGTAGAATTATGAAACATCATAAAAAAGTTGCTTTAAAGTGAGTTTTACACGTTTTTTTATGAGGTTTGTGTCTGAATACCTTCGAATCGTCAAGCGTCAGCGTTTGTTTTGGTTCTCCTCCACCTCAGATGATCTTCCCCTTCCACTGGCCGTGTCCCTACATCCCGCTCTGCCCCCTGGCGCTGGCCGACGTGTTGAGCGCTCCCTGTCCGTTCATCGTCGGCGTCGACTCCCGGTACTTTGACCTCTACGACCCTCCGCCTGACGTGAGCTGCGTGGACCTGGACACAAACACCATCTTCCAGTAAGCAGACAGAGAGATATTTTAAAACAAACTTATGCTTTTCAAACCACTTCTACAATTTAGAGACAAAAACAATACAAATGAACTCAAAGAAGCTTCTACTCATGAATATATGGTATTATCGATTAGTTATTACCAATATCTTGTGATAATTTTCTACATTTTACAGAAAAAAACCTCAAGTAGAGGCTGAATTTTACTTTGGGGAAAATGTGAAAATTTTTAAATTTAGAGGCTTCTTGTAAAATCCCCAGAATGAACTTTTTCTCAAAGTATCAACATTTCATCAGTAGTTTTTCTTGTAACCTGTGGACCTTCTTACCTGTCAGAAAGCCTGGCAGGTGGTCTGAACTTTGGTCGAGCTTTTCATCGCTTCTCTGCTTTTGCAGCAACGACGATAAACGCGCTCTCACTTGGAAGATCCTGCCAAAGAAAGCGTGTAAAAACCTGATGAATGTGCTGAGTAATCTCCACCAGCAGCTGGTTGATGGTGAGTACTCTCTGCGTTTTCCTTCAAATGTTTTTAAAGTTTTATGAATAGAAAGTGTCAAGGCGCTTTAATCTCATATTACTCCTGTAGCTGCAATTTTAAAGCTTTCTAGGTAATTACGGGTAATAAAAAACTGATGTGCTTCATTAATCATCCCCAGTTGTTTTATTATTCTAATATTTTTGCAGCTTTTATTCTTCACTCATTCCTTGTCCTCCTCGTTCAACAAGCTGAAAGTGAGAAATAATCCTTCCTGGGATAATATCCTAATCAGCGTCTCGCTCTGTTCTTGTTGACTTTCTGAGCGGCTCAGCCGCAGAAACAGCTGCTTATTCAGCCGCAGTAATTGAATAAATGAATTTTCTGATTCAGTGAAGTTGAAAATCTCCTCTGCTGCCAGAAGTCTGGAAATTTATATGCATTTTGAAGTTTTCCGGAGAGTTTAATGTTCTTTTGGGGGAAGCAGGTATAAACTTGAGCTTCATTGTTTTAAAAATAATTGCTAATCCAGTTTCAGACAGTGATACTTTAATCTCTCTCTGGGTATTAAATCTATTAATAAAGTTGCCATCTGAACAACTACACCGCTTTTTATAGAGAAGAACTCATTGGCTTCACAGCAGGAAAAATCAATGTTGGAAAAACTGATTTTAAACAGCTGAGAAGTCAAAGATGATTGATTTAAATATGCAGGATGGAACTTTTATTAAATATTTTATATATATTTGTTACAACTGTCACAAATATATAAAAATTTTATTTTATTTTTATTTTGTGTAAAATGAGAGATATGTGAAAAAAATCAAGCTCCTCTGCCCTCTCCCAATGCTAAATAAAAACAACCAATCAGAGCCAGGAGGCAGGTCTTAGTGCTGTCCATCACCCTCCATGTGTGATCTGCTACGCAGCAATTAGCATAGCTTGTTGATGATGACATATAAACGGGTTTTCTGTAATATTAAGTTGTTTCTCTCCCCTTAACACATTTCGTAGCGAGTACATTAAAATGATTGACAGCGATAAGACCCGCCTCCTGGCTCTGATTGGTTGTTGTTGATTTGGAGCATTTCTTCATACTGTGATAGAAGCTCGGGTGGTTTGGTCTCAAGGAGCCATTTTTATTGTTTACAGAGACTTCATAATTAATTTTATTTGTTGTCCTTATATTTAATATGTCTTCCAGTGTTAAATGTTCATTACAATTTAAAATTTATTGATCTTTCAGAATGTGTTCTTGCATTTTTATGCCATTACCACTATATTACTTAAAAATGGTCTAAAAACAACGATATTATGATAACAATCGCGATAATTTTTGGGTCAAATTATCACTCAGATAAATTTATCATAAGTCTAATTGGAATATTATTTGATATGCTCATGTTTCTGATTGGCTAACAATCAAATAGCTGCTTTGCTCCTTAAGTTAGCATAGCATGGACAGCTAAAATCAAAAGCTACAACGCAACATTTATGCTAAATGAATTAAACCATAATAGAAAGTAGAGGTGGAGTTAGTTTCTTTGCATATTTTGTATCATTATTTGCTGGTTTTCAAACAGCCGTTGAAAGCTAATGCTGTTTGGGCGCTGTGGCGTGCAAACGTTGGGAAGCCCTGTGCTAACGTACAGCTCTGTCACCAGGTCAGTACCACTCTGACGGGCTGCTGGAGTTCACCATGAGCGACTCACAAGAGCTGAGCTGTGGGAAGAGCCTCCACATGCTGGAGCTGGAGATCCAGGAAGCCTTCCTGCGCTTCATGGCGGCCATTTTAAAGGGTTACCGCTCCTTCCTGCGCCCCATCACACAGGCGCCGTCGGAGAAGGCCACGGACGCCAGCTCGCTTTTTGACTTACAAGGTAACACGCCGAAATCGTCTGATCAAAACGACTTCAAACCCAGCGCTGCATATGAAGCCGGAGATCGGATTCCCAGAGGAAGCGGCTGAATGAATTAACCCGGCTCCACTGTTTCCATGCAGCCGCTTCAAAGCCTTCACACAGGAACCCTGACAAGTCCAACACAGAGGAAAGAAGCACGTTTCCTCTGATGGCGCTCCAAAACCTGAGGAAGAAATACTAAACAGCATGCAGAAACAGTTATTCATTCTCTCCCTTAAGACTGTAAACAGTCGACCACTTTAGATGAAACTGCTCTCATCTTTTACTGGGAGGTGAGGAGTAAAGTTCAATGATACCAAGTTACATTTACACAATTATATTTAACTTTAAAAAAAAAAATGTTTACTTCACTGGACTTTTTACTTGAGTAATTTTATTATGAAGTATTTCTTGAGTAAAATTTCTAAATTTTCTACCCACTGAATGCAAGACAAACACGTTTTAGCTAAAAATCCACCAGACACACACACACCTGCGGTTTCTGTTGACGTTTCATAAGATTTTAATCGAACGAAGCCGATTTGGAACAATTTTCACTTGCCTGATTTAGTTATTTTTGTTACTTCAATGAATTATTGTCATTTTGTCCTTTAAAATACCAAACTTTCCACTTGACTTTATATTTGGCCGGTCTGATCAGTTTTAAATATTAAATGATTGATAATTTGATGAGTTACTCAGTACTTGCTTAGACTTTTCACCAAATACTTTTACTGTTCGGTAATTTCTTGGACAGCTGCTTTTTATTTATACTCTGGTAAATATATGTTGAGGAGTCCTGCTCTTGCTTGAATATGATTTATTCCCACCTCAGATACACAGTGTTGCACAATATAGCATTTTGAAATGTGAAAAAACTAGAAACTAGACAAACTAAATAAAAATACAAGTTAAATACAAGATGAACTATGAAAAAAATAGGAGACCAATATATTTTGGAGAGATTAAATCCAATCAGAGCTAATAGATAATAGCCAATAAGTCAGAATGGGAGGAAGTTGGATTGATTTATGTTGGGAAGAAAGAAAGTTGATGACATGTGGGACACGAATACGGTCTGACTTTGGTGAATCACTTTTTGTCCTACTATTAAAAAAACCCAAAAGGATAAAATAATGATGCCTGTAATGAAACCATTTGGAGTTTCTCTCCCTGAAAATGTCAGTTCTGATTATTCTGCAGCGTTTCCACTCCAGTATCTGGAGGTGACATTTAGGTTGCTTCTGAACTTCTCACACAATCAAATTCATGTTTTTTTGTTTGTTTGTTTTTTGAATTTCTGGGGATTTGAGCAGTTAGACGTGACATTCAAGTCTGGTGCCCAAAACATGGAGACATACAAGGACCAGAAGTGTTCAGAATAAATCTAAAAGGTCACAGAGTTACAACAATAAGGATGAGATTATAGCCAAAATAGGAAATATATACATAAGTACAATTTTATTTATTTTTATTTATTTATAAAAATAAAAAATGTTGCACTCAAAATTAAGCCAAATGTCTGACTATTTGTAAGATGGTATGACTTTGATATGGTCATTGTCTGGTGCAGAATAAGATCTGAGATTTGCAAGTAATTTCTAAAAAATGGAAATTTGGCTGGTAGTTTATAGCTGCTGACAGAGAGTTCGATACTTTGAGTAACATCAGGATTTTAGGACTTTATTACTGACAAATTCTTACTAATTATTCAAAACAAAGCCTAAACCTGGGCTCTGGGGAACTCCTTATAAAATAAAGTGTGGTGTCATCTGCATATAGACACACTTTAACAGTAGACATGTTCTTACTACTCATTCAAAACGGGGCCTAAATCTGGGATTCTTTAAGCTCTTAAAAGCAACTTGATCATGCAGTTCAGTACTTTAGTAATTAATAAAAAATCTGTTTTTAAGACAAAATCAACATAAACAATTTTGGTTTTCCCATAATTTTCTGTAAATGTTCTTTCACTTTGCATTAGCAAAAATATTTGAAAACCTATTTAGTGTTTGTATGAACATGATGATGAGCTGTTTTTATAGATGAAAATGTATTTTAAAATATTCGTTTTACCTTCAGCCAATGCATTTTTAAATAATGTCTAAATTTACAGACTTCCCACTAATTTATTTTTCCACTTTAAGGATTGGCTAGTTAACAAAATAATTTTGTTAAACTGTTTGTAGATTCTTGTATTTCAGATGGTAAAGAGACTGAAATAACAGAGAAAATGGGTTTTTATATTAGAAAAATGAAACTGCACAGTGTGACCTGAGAAAGTAATTGCTGGTGCTGCTTACAAGTGGTTTCTGTCACAAATAAAATATTAATCATCTGCAGGAAACACTCTGCGTTCACCTCTGCGTTGTGCCAGCGGCCGCTCTTCCTGCTCTTTGCCTCGTAACACTCCAGGCTTATTGCCCAGTTAAGCTGCTTTCAGCATCTATTATGGAGCCGTTTCAAGACATTCGCACACATCCCAAATTGGCCATTACAGTAATAACACCGTGCATTATCCAAACCAACACAAATGGAGGCTGTAGAATATTTTTACAGCCTTTTACAGAATAATGGAGTCTTCAGCCACAAAGTCGCACACCTTTGGAGGAAGTCGGTTAATTGTTGCTGGGGCAGCCGGTCATCTCTCGGTGAAATTAGCTCAGCTTTTAAAGTTTGATGTTCTAAATCTGCAGGATTCTTGAAGAGCCGCGATCGCTCTCACCAGAAGTTTTACTCGCTCATGACCAAGACCCAAATGTTCATCCGCTTCATCGAGGAATGCTCGTTCGTCAGCGACAAAGACACCAGCCTGGCGTTCTTTGACGACTGCGTTGACAAAGTGAGTTACACGTTTTCATACATTTTCATTTGGCTTCCTAAAAATAAACTAAATCTTTTCTCGTCCTTCTCTTTCTGGTTCTGCTTTGGGTTGGAGTGTTTCAGTGAAGCTCCTGTAACTTTCTCTGCTTTCAAGTTAAGTTTTTTCCTCTTGCTTCCTCTTGCGAGCAGCTTTACAACTCAGAGCGGAGCGCAGAGAAAGGAGGGAAGGTAAGTTAGCTGCCGTTTTACCTGCTCTGTGTGCATTACTTACGAACTTAACCAAATAATTTTGAGTGAAAATGTATTGCGTGGCTAACCTGAAGTTCTGATCTTTTTGGCGTTTTGCTTTCGGAAACCTTCAAAACCTTCATGTCTGATTTAATCCTGCATTCACACCAGCTCTGTTTAGTCGCTTTAATACAACTCTGCTCTGTTTGCGTAGAAAATTTGGTCCAAATGTGTAATCTAACTCTGATGTGGAGCAAAAACCTCCATATAAAAATGTACGTCTTGTCTCTAGAGATGCAACTTATTAGTTAATGAGTTGATCTAAAGTTGGTTGATTGATAAGTGGCTATTTTCTTAAAAACCTGAGTTTTTTTCTTGTGTCAAGAGGGATGACCGTCTTTCTATCACATTAAGGGCTAAATTTTTCAGAACGCTAAATAAAAATAACCCAAAAAACATTTTGTCAGCTGTGGTAAATACTAACTGAATAGACAAAAAATTGTGGTTTCCTCACATTATAAACTAAAACATATTTATAAAATGTAACAAAAAAGGTTGCTGAATTGAAAAATAAAATTTTTCAAATCAAAGCCGCATAAAATGCATTTTTCATCCCACACTGGACTCTGTTGGGACGGTTCTCTTTCCCGATCCGGGATATCTCCACCATCTTTTTTTTCTGTATTAACTGGACTCCGCTTCAGGATCACCAGCGGTGCCCCCTGATGGATGGAGGTCAAACTGCGACACAGAAAGTCTAAACAGATATTAGTTAATCGATTGGAAATATACCTACTTTTCTCAGTTGAAGTGAACTCGGGTGCAGTTTGAATGGATATGTGAACGCTAGGTGGACTAGAGACCAAAAGCAATAAGCAAAGTATATCTCAAAGCATTCTGGGTAAATGTAACCAAAACAAATGCGTGAAAGAGAAATCCTACAACCCCTAAAATCTGACTCGACTCTTATTTTTGTTTACATTTTGTGTAGCAGGAAGTTGTACTCATATCTTCTTCAGAGTCGTTTCCTTTAGTGGTTCTTGGTGCAGCGCCCCCACAGGCGAGGAGGGGAACAAGTTTCCAAAGGGTTTGGTTGGTTTGAGAACTGCAGCAGCTGAAAATGTAGCAAATGTTGCGATTTTGGTCCAAGTCTACTGGTCGATCAGGTGTGAAGACGCCCTTAGTTTCCTCATTTTCACCTCCCTTTTTCACATGGCTCCATTCAGGCAGCACCAGCCTGCTTGGTGTTCTGCATTTTTAATGTTCATTTAGATATTCACTGCATGCATTATTCCTGCTGCCTCTGCAGTTTCTCTTGCATGTGTGAAAGAACAGTTTTAGGTCATCTGTGTGTGCAGACTCCAGCCTTCTGGCTCCATTATAAAGGGCGCAGCGTGAACTAACATTAATGATCCAACAGAATGTGTGTCATGTTTGAAGGGTCTTGATATTTTCTTTACACCGCAGTGTGTTTTGCACTAAATGTGGTGGAGCTAAAGAGTTGTGAGAATTCACAAAACTCCCTTAGAGAGTCAGGTTTTATTATTGTCTCTTTTGCTCTGAGTGCAGCATTTGGAGAGTTTAATTCATGTTGGTAAGTTGAAGGGTACGCTTAATGTGTTTGCAGTTTCAGCTGCCGTTTTCCCTGAGTCACTTCCATGGGTCACCGGTTTTAGCAGCGTCAGAATAGACCTGCTGTAATTTAGGTTCAGTGGAAATGATCAGAGGTTTTTCTGTTCTGCATTGAAGTGAGTCCCGATCTCCTCCTGTACAGACGATTAAATCCTGAGTTTGTCTTTGTTAGCTCTGGCTGTGTCATTTCTCAGCACACAGAGATCGCTCAAGTGAAGGAAAATCAGCTTAAAGCTCATTGATCCCTGAAGGAGAGACGAGATATGATTTATTGCTTTTTTTTAGTAATTATTAATCCTTATAATAAACACAGAAAAAATAAAAAACAAACACAAATGCAGCTGGATGCCTTCTGCAAATTATTTTCAATCATTTAGGTACTTTTTGTTACATCTACATGTAATGTATTTTTATTTATCAAATGAAGCAATCAGGATTTTTTGAGCCAATGAATCAATTAATCACATGAATTAAAATAAACTCAATAATTTCCATTCATATCATTCATTTTTATCAAAAATTGGATGATAAAAGTTTCCAATCTTTTGTCACAAATAGTCATTTTTTTAAGGATAACTTTGTTTATAGAGACTTCATATATTTTCATATATTTTTTTTATTTTTTTTTCTTTATTAAACCAGATGATCCCCGTTGAGATCTGGATCTCATTTTCAAGAGGGACCTCTTGTTCATTTATTGTAATTATCTAAAGGTTGGGTTTTAAATTTCTACTTTTGATGCATATCAAATTAAACAAATAACTCTGGGAAGTACAAAACAGCTACTGCAGAAAAACTGTTAGTTGATCCTTAATCATCAATAGTCTGCCAATTAACTGCCTGGACGATATTTTGCATCAATATTAGATCCTGGAAACAATTTACTGAACTCTTCATAAAGGAAAATTCTGGGATGACAAAAATCTTTCCAAAATTTTTCAGTAACAAAAAGCTCTTATATTTATTACTTTGCAGCTCGGAAAACTTTATCTGAATGCTAAAAGAGAAGCAGGTTATTTTAGTGGCATATTTTTATCCTGATTGCAAATGTTAAGCTTTGTTTAATGAAAACCTATAAAAACAAGGAAAGAAGAGAACAAAAAGAATATTTCTTCCTCACTTCGACTTCGACTGATTTACTTATTAGTCTTTTAATTACCTTCAGGCTAACTAGGCTAACTTATGAGCTTTAATACCCACCTGACCTCGCCTCGGTTCCGTCAGTGGATAAATCAGCGCCGGTATTAAGCACTTTTCAGTATATTCTGCTTGCTGACTGTTAATTCTTCCCAGATCCACCATAAATCCCCAATCTGTCCCCAGTCACTGTAGCAGCAATTATCTCATTAAATCTAAGCAACTCAGGAAAATAAAACAGGATCGTTGCTTTTTCCCCTGGTGTGTGGTTGTAAACTTGTATCCTTTGGGTTAAGAGTCGCTGTTGGAAGCAGTAATTTATAGTATTTAATGATCCTGCTGAGGCGATTGGAGACTTATAAATGTCTTGTACCAAATGCATCGTCTGACAGAATCCCAGATTTATAACGGGATGTAAAAGATGAACCTCTGAGGTACAAACATGTTCTCTTTCAGTGTCACTGCTGGTCTTCAGAGATTTGATGCTTTGGCATCATGTAGTCATTCCATATACTTTTTAAGAGAAATTCAGATAAAATCAAAAAATCTCATAGCATCGTTTAATCCATTGTCTTAAAAAAATACACATTAAGCAAGAAGGTAGAAGGTGAGCCAAGAAATTACTATTAATCCACTCTGACAAGGAAAGCAATAATCAGAAGCAGCCACAGTGTGATTGAAGGTCCTAAACAGCTTTTCTCAAAGTAAAACGATCTAAATAAAGAAAGATGTCATCTGCATAAAGACAAACTTTTAACAGCTGACATATTCCTACAAGTTATGCACCACAGTGTCTAAAGGCGAAGAATAGGAAACGCTTCTTAAAATAAAGTGGGGTGTCATCTGCATAAAGGCGAACTTCAACAGAAGATATATTCTTACCAATATAATCTGGAATTTATTTAGAATTTTCAGACACTTTTCCTGAAAATCAAAGATAATTTTAGCCAATAAATAAATACATTTAAATAAAACCTCAACAAAAACTGCAGGATTCTATGTCTTGATGACAAACACTGTCATTTTTTTGCTGTCGACAGGTCAGATTTATTTTACTCTGATTGTTTTCCTGACAGTTTTCTATAAGTTGTTATTAGATATTTTTTTCGGTTATGAAACCTCTGAAATATTACACATCAGCTTACTGCTTTCTGTTTACTGCTGACCTATAAAAACGGCAAAATGTCACCCCGACGTTTGACCGCAGTGAATGATTTGTTGTTCCGTGGATGAAATGGAGACAGACCAGCAGGAAGCTCGTTGTAAATGTAGCTTAGCCTGGTTGTCCTGCATGTTTCCTATTATAGGAGCTTTATCTGTCTTCATTAGAGGCTGTTTCTCTCCATCTGGCTCTTTCCCTGTGATATCATTAATTCTGTAATGGATGTGAATGTGTTTATTGTAGCTTTACTTTGCATTTGGATGTCATTTGTTTTGTGTGTCACAGTTTGCAGAGAAAGCTGCAGAGGTAGAGGGAAAACTAGGTCACCTACTGTCGCCCTCCCTCTTCTCTCACCTTCATCACACCGTTAAATTACCCTGAAGGTTTTTTTTTTTTTTTTTTAGGTACAAGAGTTTAATTGGTGTGTTCACCAAACACTGACCCATGCATCTGACATCCTGATTTAGACGGATGCTACTCACCTGCTCAGGGCCACATTCCTGTTTCCATCAGGTTTTTAGCCTATTTCAGTGTAAATAAATCAAATAAAGGCATTAAGATGACATGAACAGACACAAAAACAAAACAAAATGGATGAAAATGTCATAAATAGAACCAGATCGGTGCGGTAAAGAATGTGTTTTTGTTTATATGGTTCATAAATGAGAAAGAAATTAATAATAAAGCATAAAATAAAAAGAAGGAATTAAATTAATATTACAGGGTCTGCACACATTCTTAAAAAGTCTTAAAATTCCTGTATCTAAAATTAAAGCCTTAAATTGTCTTAAATTTAAGTATGGCTTAAATATGTTAATCAGAGATCTTGAATATAATATTACAGTCTATGTAGTTTTCTTTCTTTCTTGCAGGACTTTACTGTTGCTCAAAACTTTGCGTTGCAAGTAGACATTTTGACTCTCAGCGGTTACTGCTACCGCTAACAAGCAGCTAATATTCCCTTGCTAGCTAGGCAGCTAGCAAGTGTAAAGCTAGCTGTTGCTATGAAAGGATTATAGGAATAAGGAAGACACTACTTTCACAACTGGAAAGAAAACAACTGGAAACAAATGGCAACAAGATGAAAACAAATGTTGGTGTTAATATTGACAAGGTTTTATTTATCAACATGTTAAAAAATGACTAATATCGGCCGATACCGATGTTAGTACCAATATATCGTCCATCTCTAGAATAAAGTAAATAAACAAATCGCCATCTCCCCTGCTGAGATGGATGAAAGAGTCTGTAAATCGGGAATCTCTCTCCATGTGTGTGCGCTGCGGCCCGCAGGTGGACGGCGAGCGGCCGGACGAGACGCGGCTGATCGAGATCGACGAGTCGCAGCGCAGCGAGCACACGGTGTTCATCACTCCTCCAGAGCTGCCGCCGCTGCCTGACGGGGAGGAATACCCGCTCTGCTACAGGTACCGACTCAGTCTCTGTGGACTTTCTTCTCCTTCTCACCCGTTTTCTGGACAGTTTCTGGTTGGTTTGCAACGTCAGTCAGGTGTGGAAATGAGATGGGGAAAAGGCACGAAGGTACAGGGCTCATGAAATTCTGGAAAATACTTTTTAGTTTAGTTTTAGTTTTAGATTCATCTCAGATATTTTCTACAAAAACTTGGACATTTTTGAGAATAAAATATTCAAAATTGGCTTGAAAATTGTCAGAAAATTTTGAGATGTAAAAAATTTTCTAGAAAAAATATATTTCAAAAGTGAACATTTGTTCTAGAAAATGTTTTTTTTTCAACCTCAGAGATTTAAAAGTTTTTCTGAAAAGTTCTGAGTTTTTTGGTGAAAATTAACTCTCCTTTTATTTTCTTTGACGGGTGGTTTCCGTAACGATTTTGACGTGTCGTGGCGTTCGTCCTGCAGGTATGACGGTTTCCCGGTGTTGACTCTGGAGCTGTTCGACCCGGTGGAGGGACTGCGGACGCCCTCCTCCCGCCTCGCTGCCAGGCACAGCTGCCCCACAAGCCCCGCCCCCATGTTCAGACGCACCAAACAGGTGAGCAGCAGTAACCTACTTCCTGCTCTAACAACAGTCTGGGAGAAGAGGCGCTTGCTACGATTATATCTTGTAAAATCTCTTCCAGATACATCTAAAAAATGATAATGTTTTTTTGTCATTTATTTCAGAAAGTTTCTCGTATAATAAAGTATTTGCAATAGAAACCAGACAAGAATACTCAGTAAGATTTTGTGTTTTTACAGTGCAGTGAATCAAAATCTAAAATACATAATCTGAATATTATGGAAAAGCTATAGCATATTCATAGAAAGTTGAGTGGAAGAAAAATGTGTGATAGGAGAAGGTTCTGCAGCAGCCAGTTGGGTCGCCTCGTCATCTGCTGGTTCTGAAGGCAACACGACTAAATCAGCTTCGAGCTCTTCATGCTTCCTTCTCCTGGTTTTCACCCCCAGGAGATCAAATCAGCGCAGAAGATCGCCAAGAAGTATTCGTCCATCCCACAGCTGTGGTCCAAGTGCCTGCTGCGTCACTGCTACGGCCTGTGGTTCATCTGCCTGCCGGCGTACGTCAAGGTGTGCCACTCCAAGGTGCGGGCGCTCCGCACCGCCTACGACGTCCTCAGGAAGATGCAGGCGAAGAAGCTGCAGCCGCCCGACGAGGTAGACGAGCCGTTTTCTGTTCGGCCAATCGGCTGCGTCGGAGCAAAGCGGTCACACAGGTTTCCCTGCAGGTGTGCTACCGGGTCCTGATGCAGCTGTGTGGGCAGTACGGTCAGCCGGTCCTGGCGGTCAGAGTCCTGTTTGAGATGAAGAAGGCCGGCGTTCACCCCAACGCCATCACCTACGGATACTACAACAAGGTATGTTCACCAGAATATTCACCAGCAGAAATGCAAACAGAGCTGATCTCGTAAAACAAACTCTAAGATATCCATATTGTTCATTATTATGCAGCAGTTTATGCTAATATGCAAATGTGAAAATTCACATTTTGCATGTTTTTTGCTTCCAATTGGGTTTCTACTAGAGATGCACTGATCCGATATTAATATTTGGATTGGTCCAGATATTTTAAAAACTTTAAAAACTTAATTATAAAATAATTTATTTTATATTATATTTAGTTCCTAACTGCACTTTGTTCCTTTTGAAATAAAGTTTGTTGCTGTTTCTTTCTATGTTAGTCAGCCTAAAGCTTTTGTCAGTTTCTTTATTTTAAATTTGCTGTTATTCTCCTAATTTCACTTACTGAACAAATTAAAATAGTTTTTCCATGTTTGATCAAACGTGTGAAGCTGTATATGAATTTAAGTGAGTTATACTGATGCACAATTATTGAATACATTTCTAATTCAGTACAATTATGTTTGTGTTTCAAGAAATGCTTTACATTTTCAGTATCAGCCGATAATAAAACTCAGATATTCGTATCGGATGTGAACAAAGTGGATCGGTGCATTTCTAACACAAACAGCTTTTTAAAAAAAGTGTTCAAGAAAAATTATTCTAGCCAGTTTTTGGCAACATTTGGTGTCTGGAAAACGAGCCATTTCAAAACTTTTCAAACATTAATGAGATTTTTTTCTTAATATTCTTTAAACTTGAGACTAAAAGTGAGGCATTCTGGCTAAAACAGGCTGAGGTGTTTTATATCTTATCCATAATTTTTCTACAGTTAGGGTTTAATTGCTGCTCTGAATATGTTTTTCTTTCTTCAAATGGCCTTTTTGTTATTTGTATACAATAGTCAATAATCAATTAATCTAATTGATCCAATAAATCATTTCAGCCTTACTGAAAATGTGGAAATTTTAGTCTGGAAATGCGAGGGAAATCCTGCGGCTCTGAAAGTTTGACAGGAATAAATGTTGCTTCATAAAATGTGGAAAGTAATTGATCGAACTCATTGAACTCGGTATCAGAAATGGGATGATTTCAGCCTTGACATTGATCATTTATGCATTATTAATCACGTTCAGATTATTGAATCACTCCACCCTTACCCAGAATGCACCACGATTTCCCTCCGAGGTTGATCGGGCATTGTGTCATCACTCATTCATGTCCAGATGAATCGCGCCTCTGCGATCCGTCAGGAAGAGGAGGCCACGGCAGGAAATGTTGGATCAGCCATATTTAGCATAATAAATAAACATTTTGTTCACTAAAATTCAACAACGGCATTCCTTTAGTGAACTTTTGATCATTTGTAGCAAAGGATGAATCTGCAGCTTAAAAAAATACTTCTAAAACTCTGGCCTTTCTGCTGTCCAAAAGTAATCTGATTATTTCAATAATCAATTCATCACAATTTACCTGATTAATCTTTTCAGAATGTTGTGGTGACATTTAATTGTACCAGCAGATATTAATATCGGATTCTCAAATTCTCAAAAATCAAAATTTTAAACCTTTTTCTTTGGAAACAACAACAAAAAAAAAGAGAACATTGATAGATTCATAGAACATATCCCTTATTTTTTCCCTCCACCAAACTTTCCTGGTCCTCTGTTTTGTGTGCAGGCAGTGCTGGAGAGCACGTGGCCCTCCAGCACCAGAGGAGGATACTTCCTGTGGATGAAGCTGAGGAACGTCATTCTGGGCGTGGCTCAGTTCAAACGAGCTCTGCGCCGACACGGACCGCTCACCCAGAGCCCGCTGTCAGGTAATCACCCACCTGGTTACCAATGGCAAACAGTAACGTCCCATAGCCACTGCAAAACGCCGGCCGGACAGTAAAACTACAGTTTCATCTCAAATGATCAGCAGGTTAAATATTTGAGTTTCTGTTTGATTGTCATTAAAATCCAAACATATTCAACAACTCAGATCGCACTGTAAAAACTGTGATCAAGTTAGAGAAGTTTTTTTCACTCTTCTCCATATTTCTGGGAAATTTTAGTGTAATGTGTAATTTAAGACGCAGTTTATTGTATTTTACTTAGTTTTTTTTATCTTTTTTAATTAAACATGTCAAAATAAACTACAAATAGATTTAGATAAAAAAATTTTTAGATTTGAAAAATATAAATTCTTTATGACAAAAGTTAAATACAACATATAATTAAAACACAGATTATATTAAAACCTGCTAATTGAACTGAAGCGTCTCTGTTGTGGCCGTTCTTCCTCTGCATGATAATCCCAGCCTGCTAATCCCTGCTTTTTTAAGATCCCCCTGTTACCGGCCGGCGCTGTGGGTTCCTGACCCGAGTCCGGTTCTGATCCACTCAGAAACAGCCAGTTGCTCCAGTGAAACACCAAACTGGGATTCATCCTCCTTATTCTGAGTTGCTGGTTAAAAGTTTATTACTAAACATTTTCATAAAAGGGTTGAAGCGCCGTGCCTGATTCTGGAGGATCGACTGGAGGAGAGAGCCGCTTCATCCAACCGCTTCATCCAACAAATTCACCTAACCGCTTCATCCAACAAATTCACCCAACCCCTTCATCCAACAAATTCACCTAACCGCTTCACCCGACCGCTTCACCCAATCTGTATCTTAATGATCCGCTTTACATCTTCTATAAATACAACCTGAATCCATTAGCAAAAATTATGGATGACGATAGAAAATAATTAAAGCTTCACAGTTTAAAATCCATCCATTCTCCATTCCTCCCTTAAATTCTTGGTGATGTTGGTGATGTTGTTATCCCCAACTGGTTTAAACTGGTTCAGCTCCAGGAAAGCGTTTTTTAAAGAACCGGAGCGTGGATCAGTGGTGCCGCCATCTTTGTTCACCGGCTTGTTGTTTCTGGGCAGGTGGCAGTGACCTGGATGCTATGAGTCACGGCAGTCTGGACAGCTCTGCCGACCCAAACCCGGCCGAGCAGAGCCCAGTAGAACCTGCTGACGATAGATCTAGCACAGGTACACCTCAGACGCTCGCTGACGCCGGCAGTCCTCATGTTTCACATCTTTTTTTTCTTTTCCTCTTCTCTCATTGACATTTTGTTAATCCTCCCTTCTTTTGTACTCCGCTCCACTCGTTTTCCTCTTGGTTTCCCTCCATCCCTCCTTCTGGCGCTCGTTTTGTCTGTCCCTCCTCCTCGGCTGTGGTTTCTGCTCTGCTCTGTGCGTAACCCTTCACTCTGGCCCTGCCTGTGCTGCCGTTGCATGCAGTGGGCGGCGGGGGCGTCAGCGCGGGGGCCAGGCCTGTGACGGCCCGCTCTCCCTGGGTGGGCGCTGAGCTCAGAGAAGCCACTCTCCACCCAGGTAAACCTCTCAACCAGCCCACCTCCTCTGTCCTCCTCTGCATCTGTTTGGGTTTTTCTCTCTTCTTTTCCACTAGCTTCGTTTCCATCACAGTAGTGAGCAAATCTTTAACAGCATTTCTGTAATCTAAAAAAAAACACAACTTTGCAATTGTGGTGTTTTCATTAAAGAAGAAATGCAATTAAAATCACACATGAATAAGTTTGTTCACTCGATAAGCCATTAAATATACTGAACCACTTCCTGTCTTCAGCGTTTCTGCCAGTAGTAACATTCTGTTGTTGACCAGAATGTGATGTCAACATCACGTTCTGTGATGTGAAAAAACTTTTTCCATTGCAGTTTTGTGAAATACACAAATGTTGATTCTGCCCAAAAAAATCATCCTGGTACAAAAACATTATATTGAAAGACAAACTTGGCCTGTTTCCATTCAACAAATTTCATTTTTTAATTTCAGTTTGCGCAATCCTACAGTTAATGGAAACCATAGAATTGCTGTTAGTTGTGTTTCTATTAACCATAAAATTGAACAAATTGAAATGAATGAAAACATGCCACTTTCGGAAATAACAAATTTTTCAACATGTTAAAATGACACATAACTTTTTATGAACTGCATGATGTGATCCTCACTTCCTGCCATCTTTTTTAACGTTTCCGCCAGTAGAAACATCCTGTTGTTGATCACATGACTTGTGACGTGAAAAAAGTGTTTCCCTTGTAGTTTTCTGCAATAAACCAAAAAAACACCTCATCCTAGCACCAAAACTTATCAGAAGATCTGTTTTTAATTTAAATTATGTTAAATCATGAAAATACATTTATTTAATGGAAACACTGTAATTTTGAAAATCTTATGTTTTCCAAGAAAAGGTTTTGAAGTTAGGATGAGGTAAATTTTTTAAGATTAGCAATTTTCACAAAACTGCAATGGAAATTTTTTTTAAATCACACAAGTTACATGATCAGCCAGCAGAATTTTCTACTGGCAGAAACGTCAAAGAAGATGGCAGGAAGTAGTAGGAGGCTGAATGTTTTTTTAAAAATTTATTGCATGAAGAAACGTATTCACATTTTGTTTTAGTTACATTTCTTATGTAACCGAAACACCACAATTGTGAAATTGTGTTTTTTCACATTAGTGGAATATAGACAAAGTTTTGCTCACATTTGTAATGGAACGCAGCTAGTCTTATCCAACACATCCGTCTGCTCCTCTCCCACTCTTCACTCTCAGCCCTGTCAGTGTTTCTGTCTTTGTTAATTATGGCGTGTAATTGCCCAGAGGCATATTCTGTTTGATTATCATTTTAATAATGGAGACGCGTCTCTGTGGGCAGCCCGGCTCAAAGAGGTAACGGCTAAACATGATGGATGTGCAGCTCAGCCATCACCCCAGAGCAGAAGAGATGTTTTTTTATATATATAGCTAACGTGGGGTGATAGACAGATTTTATTGATTAATCTAATTTTTGTTTTTAGAATATTTAATTTTTGGAAAATGTATATTTTTTTCACCAATGCTCTCCATGGGTTTCAGAGTCGCGGCCATCTTGTTTTACAGCTTTTACTTATATTGGACTTTGACTTCAAGTCATTGTTTATTTTAATTAAGAGAAATAAGTCGTAATATTAGAATAAAGTAATAAAATTTTATTAGAACTCCAAACAAAATATACCCTAAAAAATTTAAATGTGGAAAGTCTAACAGATTGTGAAGTTATATTTTAGTTTTATTTATTTTAACTTATACATAGACTATATAGTTTGAGTTAATACTTAGTAGAAATACTGAATCTCTTAATAGATCAGCATCAAATTATCAAGGGTTTAAAACGACTGAATCGAAGAAAGAAGCACACTAACTGAGCAGATCACTTCTAATCTGGATTATTAAACTTTTTTCCCTCAAAACAATTTTTCTCATCATTTTCAGATGGTTTTTTTTTTCAGGTAAAATTATCACCATATTCTCGTAAGTAAAGAAAATTTCTCATAGGCCCTAATACTTAACCACAGAAGGGAAGATTGTGTCACATAGAAGCTGCGACTCGTCTTGGTTCATTTAGATTTGACGACATGAGAGTTTTATTGTCAAATTTATCAGCAGCAAAATAAAAAAACATGTTTTTCTCACAGAAACGTCAGCGATCTGCAGATCATGTGGCTTGATGTTTTATCCACCTCAGAAATCTGCAACCTTTACAAACCGGAGACGTTTTTCCCCATTTAGAGCCGCAAATGTTACAAGAGCTTCTGTGAAAATGCTGAACAGGAAATTTGGTTATTTTAAAAGAAACACCATTTTATTTCTGTTTTTAGGCTTTAAAAGTAAGAAAAACATTTACAACAGGAGGACTGATACATTTTCTTCTGTTGGAAAATGATAGAAATAAATAAATTAATTCAATAATTAATTGAATTAATTGTGATTAATTAGATTGTTGAAGTAATTGTCATATAATTTAGCAATTGGAGTATACAGACTCGGGAAAATAATTGCTGTTTGCCAGAAGAAAAACATATTCAGAGCAGTAATTATGCAAAAATTATACAAAAAACAAAATATTGTTTTTAAGATCAGAAACTTTTTTCTGTAATTATGTTTTAGTTACAACTCAGTAGAAGCTTCGGACCTTGGAGAATTTCTCATACTAAAGACATTTTACTATCAATTATTAATCGGTTAATTAAAAAATTAATCACTTTCTCGACTCTGTGTTGATATGTCAAGCAGAAAGAGCTGAACTGTTTCACATGTATTTTTTTTAGCTTCTTTAGCTGCAAATAATCAAGCATTTACCAATAGAATAATATGTTTATATTTTAGGCAATTCAATGTTTATTTTCTTATTTTAAAAAAAGAAATCTAATTATTTATTTGTATCTTTTAATGTATTTCAAATAATAATCTTAAGGGATTAAAGGACAAATCTGCAAAATGTTCAGATTTTTTTATCCTATTAATTATCAGAATAATGAAGAGAATGATGACAATTCAATGAAAAACAAATAAAAAGCTAAATTCTGCTTTTTAAAGCCAAATTATTAAGCGCTACTGAGAAAGTTGCAGATCCTTGCTGTGGCTGATTGTCTTTCTTACAAGGAAATTGAGGAAGAAATTTAGTTTTATGTTGATCTTAATATTTTTAGATTTGGTTTTTGGTACAGAGTAAAGCCAAGATCTGTTTTTCCCTTCGGTTTGCCAGGAGATCAGTCGGATTTGGGCTACAACTCTCTGTCGAAGGAGGAAGTTCGACGAGGCGACGCGGCTCCCCCCGACAAAGACGAGAAGAAGGAGAGCGACTGCAGCTCCTGTCAGTAGTTCATCTCTCAAACTAAAACATGATCCTTCCTTTCCTCCAGAGATTTTTATGTTTGTTTTTTTAATCATCCAATCCGACTCTGGTTTTCCCGTGTCCAGTGTCGGAGACTGAGAGCGCAAAGGGCAGCAAGGACTGCCTGCCTCAGCTGGACCTGGAGATCGGCTCCTCCTTCAAGCCTCGAGGAATCGTTCGGAGCAGCTATCCGTACGGGGATTCTGCCCGGAAACCCAGGAGCTCCACCAGCGCAGGTAACTCCGTTTGGTTTATTTCAATTTTCCATTGCGACAGTTAGAAAAGAAAGAAAGAAAGCACAAGCTCTTAAATTTAGGATATAAAACTGAGATCACTGATGTGTGCAGACATTTTGTTTCTGCAAACCTCTAACGAACATTATTTCAATCAGGTACATCACTCTCTTTGATTTTTGTAGCATTTTGTGCACATAGTTACAAAATAGAGGTCGATTTTTTTCTGCTTTCAAAATCGATTATGGGACATTTTCAATCAATTGTGAAGGAGTTTTCCAGTCTGGAAGACTCAATTCGATTTGGGAAGTTTCAACATTTGTTAAATTTTCAGCTACTGAGGTTCTCTTTCACTCTCCACTGTGTCAAACCAACCAATCAAATTGAGAAACTTGTTCTCCTCCTGGCCTGTGGGGGCGCTGCACCAGAAACCACTGAAGGAAACGACTCTGAGTGCAACTTTCTCCTTTACAAAATGTGAACAAAAATGACGTGGCGTCTGATTTTAGCAGTTGAAGAATTTCTTTTTGATAAGATCGTTGGACTGCTGGGCGCTGACGCCAACATCCTGTCCGGTACCAACTACAGCCGGAAGCGTCACTTAGGAGGCGAAGAGGAGTGATGAAGATAAGACTCCCCAACCGGACCAGACTTCAGTAGCCAAACCTCGGGTTTGGTTTGTTTGACGTGATCTCTGGTGTGGTTTGAATGCATATGTGAATGCCAGTGCTCCAAAACACAAACTCTGGACTACAGAGCAGAGAATTCTGGGTAAACACAACCAAAACTGATGTGCGAGAGTAACGCCAGAGAAGGAATTTATCCAAAGACAAACGAGAAATCCTACAACCGCTAAAATCTGATGCCACTCCATTTTTACCCTCGGTTTCTTCTTGAGAGGTTTTTGTGCAATTTCCTGCAGTGGTTTGTTGGTGCATCGCCTCCACAGGCGAGGAGGAGGCGCTGCACCGAAAAGGAAAGCAGCAGCTGAAAACGTAACAAATGCTGCGGTTTGGCCCACCATGAATTGAATTAATTTATCTATTTATTAGTCACATTGTGAATTGTTAGCTTCAGCAGCTGTTTTCCTCCTGCTGTCTGCCAGGCCACATCGCTGGCCTCCTCTTCACCACGTCTCTGGATGAGATCGGCGAGGTTCACGCCAGCAGCCTGCTGCGGCGCCACCGCAGCGCCCTGGAGGAGGTGGTGGGCAGCGCCGCTCTGGACTGGCAGGCGGCGCGGGCCCGCCGCGTGAGCGGTGACACGCCGGGCAGCGGCGGCAGCGGCGCCACCGTCCTCGGCCTCGGCATGAGTCAGGCGGAGACCGACCCTGATAAGATCGCCGGACTGCTGGGCGCCGATGTCAAGATCCTGTCCGGTACCAACTACAGCCAGAGGCGTCACTTAGGAGGCTTTAATTACAAAGAGGAGGAGGAGGAGCAAAGCTACAGTGATGAAGATAAGAGTAACACGGAAGCCATTTTTGATTTTGAGGATCTGGACTTGGAGAAGCCGTCTCAGGGGGTCAGACATCTGAAAAAGCCCGATGAGCGCAGCGCCAGCTACGGCGGCATGAGCTCGGCGGGGCCCAGAGGAGCCGTGACTCGGACCGGCATCGCAGCGGGCTTCGACCCGCTCTCCCTGATGGCCGCAGAGTCGCAGAGCGCCACGTACCCGGATGGCGACGAGGCCGGAGCGCAGGGCGCCCGCCGTAACCTGGCCCGGGAGATCGAGCTGTACATGAGCCACCTGGACACCCCGCTGAGCAGCCGCACGTCCAGCTCCGAGCTGCAGGGCCCGGCCAGCCCGCTGCTGCTCCAACCCCACGCCGCCGCCGCGTTCCGGAGGTCCAGCTTGCCCCACGCTGCTCCACTCAGGACCAGCGCAATGCCGCGCTCACGCACCTTTCACCAGGCGTCGCCGGCCCGGCCCGCGTCCCGCCAGCGGTTGATGTCGTCGCCGTCGGGCCGCAGCTCCAGCACCAGCCCCAGCCTCAGCCCCTTCAGGGAGCGCCTCGCCTCGCCGTCCTCCTCCGCCTTCGCCCTGGACGCCCTGCTCACCCCGACACTCGACGTCTTCAAGACCAGCGTGGTTTCTGCTGGGAAGGGCGTGGCGGAGCGGGCCAGCCGCTGGTACTCGCGTTTCGCCACGTCCAACACGCCAACCAAGGTACAGCTTTGACTTTTAGTTTGGATTATTAAAGGTGCAGAATCTCATAAAATCAGCTTCATCAGAATCAGACCTTCATCAAACCTTGAAAGAATTTCAGCTTTGTGTCTGATTGGCTGAAGCTGCTGGAGATCTGCTGCCACCTGCTGGCTGGAAGCATCAGGTCACTGCACCTTAAAATCACCATCTGTACATTCGGAGAGGGAGAGACACATTTGATCCATCTCTCTCTGTCTTCGTCTCTCTGTCTCCACCTCTCTCTCCATGCAGGATGGCTTCAGCGACCGTCTGAGCGTTTCCTCCCTCAGTGTCGGAGATCCAGACGGCTCCATCCAGGACGAAGCGGAGTACGAGGAGTCGGAGCCGCTCGGCGTCTCCCCTCAGAAGAACGGTCCCTCCTGTCCCCGCAGGAGTCCCGTCCACAGCCGGGTGGACAGTCCCACTGCAGGACGCAGCCTGGGCAGACCCACGTCTCTTCCTCCTGGTGAGAACTTCCTCTGCCTCCGTCTGGATGCTGATCCGAAACGAAAACGTACCCAGACCCTGACAGGTTGTCCCATGTCCCCAGGTTGTCCTCTGTCTCTGCCCGGGTTCTCTCTGCCGGACAAGTCCGACCTCGGATCGTCGCGCTGCACCAGCAACACCAGCATCTTCAACAACTTCGCTATGGAGGTAAAACACAGGAGGCAGAGCACCAGAAACTACAGGCAGAGTAGAAATAAAACATATTTTTACTCAAGTAAAAGTTTCCTAGAAATTATTCAACTGAGAGTGAAAACATTTTTAATAAAAAGTCTATTAAGTACTAATTGATCAAAGTATCAATCGTTTGATATTTAAAGATATTACATCAGCAGATTTATGAATGTGGTTAAGTGGAAAGTTTGGCATTTTAGGACCAAAATGACAATAATTCATACAAGTAACACAATCTGACAGGAGAAAATGTTTTCTTTTGATAAAAAACTTCTGAATTTAACAAAAACTGCAGGTGTGTTTCTGCATCTGGTGAATGTTGGGTTAAAACATGTTTGTTTTTCATTCAGTGGGTCGAAAATCCAGAAATATCACTCAAGTCAGACTAGAAATACTTCATAATAAAATTACTGCAGTACAGGTGGACAGTGCAGCGCAGTAAAAATACTTCTAAACTCTTTCTCTTTTCTGTCTGCAGCTGCTGATCTCCAGCTGCTCTCGCTGTAAAACCTGCGACTGCCTGGTTTACGACGAGGAGATCATGGCTGGATGGACGGCCGACGACTCCAACCTCAACACCACCTGCCCCTTCTGCGGAAACCCCTTCCTGCCGTTCCTCAACGTGGAGATCCGGGACCTGAGAGGACCCGGGAGGTGAACTGCCAGACTCACTAACAGGGATCCTTCCCCTCTTTCTGTCAGAATTACATTGTTTTCCAGACTCCGACTTCCATGGTTTCCATTTTAGAATGAACAGAAAAGTTTACTTTGAGTTTGGGATCATAAACAGAAGCGGAGAAGGCAGGAGAGGAGAACTGAAAGAGGTTGGGAAGAAAGAAAGTAAAGAAATAAGATGTGGAGAAAAGAAGACTAAATAAAAAGAAGGAGAGAAGTGGAAAATGTTGGACTGTATTTGTTTTAAAGGTTTAATTTTTAAAGGTGAAGATTTTCCACATTTAGATGTAAAGGATCAGTCCATGAGGTCTGTCCTGTTTCAGGCTCTTCCTGAAGGGCAGCCCGTCCATGGATGACGCCATGACCTCATCGTACTCCGCCTCCACGGGTCTGGACACGGGGACGTCCACGCTGTCCACGCCGTGTCCCACCACAGCCGTGTTCCCTCCCTCACCCACAGCAGCCGCGAAGGAAACTCCTGGGAGGTACATCCCTGATCCATCCGCGCATTTATGCTTCAACTAAATATTTGCAAACTTCAAGTTAAATTTAAAAAAAGAAAGCCGTTTCACCCGAAACCAAATCAGACTTTAAAACATCAACAGATTTTATGAAGCAGAACTAGAAAAGCACAAAGAAACAAGGTGCTTAAAACAACACGAAACAAAGAAAATCCCTCGCACATCAAAGCGTTTTTAGTTCATATTCACGTTTTGCATCTTTTTATTGGGTTTCAACTGTTTCTACAAACAACACAATGCTTAAAAAACATTTGGTGATGAGTTTTCTGGTGTCTGGAAAATGAAAAACCCTGATTATTTACTCACAGTCCAAAGGGACTGTGTTGTTGTTACCTTGCAACACCAACGAATCACAGCCTGTTACCTAGCAACGCTTAACCCTACAATGGCTGCTGGAAAAGACAACAGTTTTGTTGTTGATTTACCATCCAGAAACCACTTGCTGCATTCTTGTTGATTGTGTATAAGGCTCCACTAATGCTTTTCAAAGATGTAAAGTTCTATAATTACGCATCTGTTGGCAGCCATTTTCATTGTTCATGTATAAACGTTGAGCTGGGGGGCGTGGCCAGAACTGAGCAAACTGAAATCTCATTATCTAAGAATGATTCTGTGTGAAAAATGTGAAGAATATGTTTTAAATAGGCCACAGACTCGTCCTGACCTGTTCAACCAGTGGACTCATGCTGCCTGTTGCAGTGTTGACTTTTTCTGGATCTCCTCAGGACTCGGCCCAGCAGGGCTCAAGGCATCAACATCCCCACAGAGCGCCGCCAGGGGGCGCTGTCCTCCGGCGGACCCATAACCCGCAGCGTCAGCGCCTTCGGCCCCATGGAGGAAGAGTCTCAGCTCAGCCACCTCCTGCCGACGTCCGGCAGCCTGCCGAGCCATCTGAACGAAGCCGCGGTGCGTCTCAACGCCGACAGGAAACAGAAATGATGCGAGGCAGAAAGGCGAGAAGGAAACGGTTTAGACGTGAGCAGATCGGTGTCAGAGGATGCTGGGAGCAAGAAAAGAGTTTTATCAGTGTACAATGCAAAAACAGAAAATACTATCATGCATTTTGGTCGAGTTTCTAGTGCAAATATCTTAGTACACTTAGAACAAGACAAAACCAACATCCAGGTAACTTTTAAGTGAATAATTTCTTAATATTGATGAAAATGTTTTAGTTCTTTCTCTATTTACTTACAACATTTTTCCTCATGTTGAAAGTGAAACATGAGGAATAAGGCAGAAGAACCGCAGCCTTATGATGAAAAGCACTTTGACCTGCAGTGTGGATGAAATGTTTCCATACCAATAAACTTGATTATTGATTAATGGCATAACAATGCAAGAACAGATTATCAATAAACCTTAAATACCAGGAGATATTTAACACTGGAACTGGAAGACATTTAAAATTGGCATGAATCCCTGTGAAACCGTCACCAGGACCCGCTCAGCATGGACTGGCAGCTCCACAACCCGGAGCCCGTCACGGTGCCGTACCTGAGCCCGCTGGTTCTGTGGAAGGAGCTGGAGAGTCTGCTGGAGAACGAGGGCGACCCGGTGATCGCCGAGGCCGACATGGTGGACCACCACCCCATCATCTACTGGAACCTGCTCTGGTACTTCCGGCGGCTGGACCTGCCCAGCAACCTGCCGGGCCTCATCCTCACCTCTGAGCACTGCAACAGAGACTCCCAGGTCCGAAACGTTTCCCCGCCGCCGTCCGGCTCCCAAAGACCCGGACGGGAGAGTAACCGAGTGTTTTTGTCCGTCGTCAGGTCCCTCGTCACTGGATGTCCGAGGACAGTAAACATGTTCTGATCCAGATCCTGTGGGACAACCTGAAGCTGCACCAGGACCCGGTCCAGCCTCTGTACATCCTCTGGAACACATACAGTGAGTCACGGCGCCAACAGGGACGACTCTGGGTCAATAAGAATCTTCTCCCTGGACGTGGGGTCGCCAGGGAGAAAGCAAACTCAAATAAGAGAAGAAGAAATAATATTTTTACTCAAGTAAAAGTAAAAAAGTATTTGGTAAAAAGTCGAGTTAAGTTCTGAGTAACTGATCTAATAATCAATCATTACATCGTCATAGAGACCAAATTATAAAATTAAGTTGAAATTTTGGTATTTTAAAGATGGAAATGACAATAATTCATATAAGTAGCAAAAATAACAAATATTTCCAAATCAGTTTCTGTCGATAAAAAACTAAAACTGCAGGTGTTTCTGTGTCTGGTGAGTTTTTGGTCAAAATGTTTGTTTTTCATTCAGAGGGTATTTACTCCAGCGTAGTAAAAATACTCCTCAAAGTACATTGTATCTAAAAACTAGCTCCCACTAGCTCAGAAAATACGATTAGCTACCATAACTACACAGACGACCCGCACCGAACAGGCACCGAACAGAAGCTTGAACAATTCACCCAGGTGCTGAACAGAAACAAAATTCAGGTCTTTGGACCTAAAGAGCAACGATCCAGTCGACGCACAGCTTCAGTTATTAGAGCTGGAAGCAAACAATCAGGATGAACTCTGACCTGAACCTTCACAGCCACATAAAGACGGTTACAAAGTCTGCCTTCTATCATCATCGCACCGATTCCTGCAACAGTGTCGTCACAGAGAATAGACTTCAAATCACTGAACGGCTCAGCAGCACATTTCAGATCTGCTGCTGTTATCACAGCAACCAGAACCAGAACCAAACCTGGAGAAGCAGCATTCAGCTTCTATGCACCTCAAATCTGGAACAAACTTCAGAAAACTGAAAAACAGCTGAAACACTGAGTTAAACAAAATGTTCACTCATTTTCTTGAGTGAACTTTTTCTTTCAGTCTCCACTAGAAACCCCGCTGGTTCGAGTCGCTATTGATTCATAATAACTGGAGCATTGATCAATATGTTTGATTATTTTTATGATGGCATTTGACAAAATGTAATTGTTTATTTCTTGCTTCATGATTTTGTAAAGCACTGTCTTGTTGCTGAAACGTGCTGCACAAATAAACCTGACATAATGTAAACAGAACCTGGATCCAGTTACGATTTCTGGAACAAATCGTTTGGCAAACAAAGTTTATCTGGACGAGTTAAAAGATCAACGGAGGAAGCGCTGCAGTGGCCGCCGGTTAATCCTGCTCTCTTCTCTCCTTCCAGGGCTTAATTGCACTCTGTTGTTAGAGAGTGAGTTCTCGTCCTCCGCTGTGCTCTGTGTGCTTTGCTCCATGCGCTGCTGTGTTTTCTGTGCAGACTCAGCCTCTTCCTGTCGTAGTTTCAGTGTTTTGATGCTGAACCGTATTCCTGCTTCCTGCTTCTGTTTGCATCTCCTGTGACTGTCCGCTTCATTCGTCTTCTGCAGCAGCGTAACCATGGACTGTTGGTCTTTCGTGGGACGTTGGCTGATGTGTCATTCATTTTTCTGATTTAAAATGCAGTGAATTGGATGTTGACGGTTACATTTCTTCTAGTTTTGTCAAATTGGAGACAAAAACCTTTCATTGGGTTTCCATGTTGCAGTCCACACGTTTGTAACCAATAAGCTTTTCCTCTTTCCACAACAGCTCTTAACTTTGGATAAAATAATACAGAATCACCCAACCCTTTTAAATACAGATATTACACAATATTATGTGTTATTTATAGCAATAGCAGCAGAAGTGACATAATATATACTTGTTTTGGGAATTTCTTAGGAAACTTTATGTTGCTGCAGTCAAAGTTGCACAAATATTTGGTCATATTTTCATATTTATTCATACTGTAATAGACCCAACAGTAGAGAAAATAGTATAAGTAGCTATTCTGACAGAAATTAGAATGTATTTATAGTTGCGATAAATCCAAAAATTGTTTAAAATTACAATAAATGCATGGCTAATGGATGTAACAAATGCAGGTTTTAGTTGTCTTTCTCTTCTTATGGTATAAGAAGTAGAATAAATTTCCACTACAGAACGTGGAATGTTTTTTTTCCTTCTATATTTTAGAAACCTACAACTTGAAGTTAAATTAGGGTCATGTGATCAACAAAAGAAATTAGACGTTTTCATTTTTCCTAAAGCTCCTGTAACATTTGTGGTTCTAAAGTTTTATTTAGCTGAACTGAGAGTAAAAAGGTTTGCAAACGTTGCAGACCTCTTTCACGCACACGCACGCACAGTCGTTAAATTACGGTAATAACTTCCGCTTGACCTGCTGTCAGTCACCATCCAGCAGAGGGCGCCGCTGGTCAATGAAGATGACCAGCGGCCAATCAGAACTGAGCTGCAGGTGTTTGACTGGTGAATCTTTTGTTAAAACATGTTTGTTTTTCATTCAGTGGGTAGAAAATCCACACATTTTACTGAAATAAGGGTAGAAATTCTTAAAAATAAAATTACTTTAGTAAAAGTAAAATGAACAGCGTAGTCAAATATAATTGAGTAAATGTAACGAGTGACTGCAGCAAGAAGCTCCTGATCTCTTTCTCTCTGTCTGTCTGTAGACGTGGGCTACCCTCCGACCCGGCCGGTCCCGGATGACGAGAAGCCTCTGACCGACGAGCTGCTGCAGGCCGTGGTGCGCAGCATCCAGAGGAACGACGTCGGCCGGCCGATGGCGCAGCTGCTGCAGCTGCTGGACCGGATGCTGGGGGTCAAACGCCAAAGGTCGCTGTCAGACAAACCGCTGGGCTCCAGTGATGCTGTAACATTATGAATGATGGGTTTTTGTTTTGGTTTGTCAGGAGTTTGTACAGAGACATCCTCTTTCTGTCCCTGGTGGCGCTGGGAAAAGATAACATCGATATCGGTGAGTCGGAGTTTCACCTTCAGTTTCTGAGTTAAATACTAAATTCATCAGGTTTTTGATGGACTCATTCACTGATCCAGATTCTCTGGGTAGATTTTCCAAAGAGCCAATAATCAATATTTGGAAATCACCATTTGATTCATGATGATCCAAACAGTGCAATAAGAGATCTCTGATTAAATTATTAAAATGAAATCCATCAAAACCCAAACAGTTTTCAATTATTGATATTTAATCTAATGTCATGTTTAGCACTTGTTAAACACACATTAACAAAGACAGGAAAGACAAGAGAGCTAGATTCTTTCTAACTCGCGAGGAGAACAGACAGAGATGTGCTTTCAGTTACAATCTCCTACTTCTCTGAAGCACATTTGTCTCTTTTTTTATTGTTTTAAGGATCCATAATCACAAGGACGCTGTAACTAAAGGGAGGGGAAAACATTTCATCACACCGCTACAGCGTCAAATGTCATTCACTAACTAAGACACAATTATCCTGCACTAGATAATCTCCTTCCAGGCACAAAGCTAAACAGAATATGTAGTGAATCTTCACAGTGACAGTTTTGTAGCAATCCAGCAACTGAAACGAAGCAGAGCTCTTCACCAAGAAATAACCCCTGCAGGAAGACTGTTGTCTCTGCTTTTCGTCAGTGAGAAAGGAATCAGAGTAAATCAACAATACTGGAAACATTCTTAATTCTATAATGAGATCAATTATCCTGCAGTAAAATTAGTTTTTGTGTGTTTAGACGGCCGTCCAAAATATAATCTGTTATCCATTTATCTAAATGTTTTATTTTGCGTGGATCCGTTTGATTTTAGACTGTCTGTTGGCTTATTTTTACTTTTCCCTTTCCCATTTTTTTTGTAAAAATTTGGACCAGTTTTGCCGACTCCTAGGGAGTCCTAGAATCTGCAGATCTGATTCAGTAGCCCAGCAATTGAAAGAACCTGTTGCTGTAACCCCCACTTCAATTCTTTGGAGTCGAGAGTTCTTGCCTGTGCATCCACAAGAGGTTTGCTGCTTGCAACCCTTGATATGAGATAAAATACCAAGTGGTATTTATACCTCCAATCACGCTCACATGCACACACTTTTTATTGCCACAGAATTTAAGCACCTGTTTCGCCGGACTCCGCCGTCCGTTTAACCACAAGTTTTGTGGCTCCACGGGTTAAACCCGGTTGGGCTCCATGGGTTAAAACCCGGTTGGGCTCCATGGGTTAAGGCCCGGTTGGGCTCCATGGGTTAAAGCCCGGTTGGGCTCCATGGGTTAAAGCCCGGTTGGGCTCCATGGGTTAAAGCCCGGTCGGGCTCCATGGGTTAAGGCCCGGTTGGGCTCCATGGGTTAAAACCCGGTCGGGCTCCATGGGTTAAAGCCCGGTTGGGCTCCATGGGTTAAAACCCGGTCGGGCTCCATGGGTTAAAGCCCGGTTGGGCTCCATGGGTTAAAGCCCGGTTGGGCTCCATGGGTTAAAGCCCTACCGGGCTCCATGGGTTAAAACCCGGTCAGGCTCCATGGGTTAAGGCCCGGTTGGGCTCCATGGGTTAAAACCCGGTCAGGCTCCATGGGTTAAGGCCCGGTTGGGCTCCATGGGTTAAAACCCGGTTGGGCTCCATGGGTTAAAGCCCGGTTGGGCTCCATGGGTTAAAGCCCGGTTGGGCTCCATGGGTTAAAACCCGGTTGGGCTCCATGGGTTAAAACCCGGTTGGGCTCCATGGGTTAAGGCCCGGTTGGGCTCCATGGGTTAAGGCCCGGTTGGGCTCCATGGGTTAAAACCCGGTCAGGCTCCATGGGTTAAGGCCCGGTTGGGCTCCATGGGTTAAAACCCGGTCAGGCTAAGGGGTAAAACCCGGTGGGCTCCATGGGTTAAAAACCCGGTTGGGCATCCATGGGTTAAAACCCGGTTGGGCTCCATGGGTTAAACCCGGTTGGGCTCCATGGGTTAAGGCCCGGTGGGCTCCATGGGCCCCCAGGCCTCTCCAGAGTGGGACCTCATGTTCGGGCGAATACGACCCTGTTTCCAAAGGTCGTATTCATCATGAGGATCTTTGGGCTGCACTTGGTCTGGTTCCTCTCCTTGGACCCGTCTGCATGGGTGGCCCAACCAGAGGCATGAAGCCCCGACAGCAGAACTCCTAGGATCACTGGGACACTCAAACCCCCCACCATGATAAGGTGGCAGCCATGGAGGGGACGTGAAAATGTGCATGTATGTGTGAAACTGTATGAATATTAAGTAACATATAAATTATGTAAGAAAGGGAGGAAATGAGAGAAGAAGAATGTTGTTTTTTAACATGAGAAAATGAGAACAATGTGGTGCAAAGACGTTTCTTCCTGCCTTTTTCTCTTACTGTTGATGACACTGAATGAAACCGCTGCTCTCCACTGACCCCCCTTCCTTACTTCCTTAGCGTAACGCCCAGCGCGCTGCACCATCTGATGTCGCCGATTGTCGGCCATTATCAAAACCTGAGAGACACATCAGCCGACAGAAATCCTGGCTATAACGGTTCGATCGATCCGTGTTGTGTCCAACAATGGACACAGCATAATAAATCCAGTTCACTAATATTGAAACCTTAATCAATTCCTTACTACAATCTACCATCAATGCATGTAGCGAGTGTCAGTCTGACTGAATGAAAATCATTATAACCATTTTATGTCACCTTAACGAAGAACAGCTGAAAAGTTACCAGGTTTTCTGGTAGAAATTTCGCTCCAACTCCTCCCCGAGTTATTTATATTTTCTTTGCATGAAATGTTGGTTAAACATTCATGTTTCCACATATCATCTCCGATGTCTGCTGGACTTCGGGTTGCACCGTGTCAGCTGTTCAGGATTCCTCTCTGTGTTGTTTTGAAAGTAAAGTGCATCTGTCTGTGGCAGGAAGTCGCATGTATTATTACGTAATATCCATTAAATCAGTGTGAAAAGATCTTCAAACAATATTATAGTTTATCGCGATAATTTTTTGAGACGATTAAATCACTCAGTAAAATCTGTTATCATAACAGGCCGAATCGCCACAGGCCTCGTTTTTTATTGAATTCACTCCTGTGTTGTTTTTTTTGTCTTCTTCAATCTAAAGATGTTTCGAATTTTTTTCCAAATTGGAGTCTTTGGTTTTTTCTTCTTTCCTTCTTGTTTGCTGTTCATATCTGGAGTCTCTAAATCCTGCTGGATGGTTTCCTCATCGATGTCGTCTTGTATGGATTCCAGATCATTTGAACATCCTGGTATTGGTTCTCTTGCTAAATCCTCCTCCGAGGAAATAAGATGACTAGAATCCATAACCGGGTCGACCCGGTTCTTTTCCTCCTCCTGTTGTGAAACTGTAGTTTCCTGATCTTCATGCTGATCTTCCTCAGTGTCTGGCTGCAGTTTATCTCTGGTTGTCTCCAATTCTTGCTTCATTCTGCTTATTTCTTCCTGGAACTGCTCTGCCTGTGTCTTCAACATATTAACATCATGAATGTAAGAACACTGCAGCTCCTTGAACAAAACTCTGAGCGTCTCCAGTTCATCCTGTGCATTTCTGTCCTTGTCCTGGAGGACCTGGATTTCTCGCCGTGTGTTTTCCTCCAGGACGGCGTTTTCCTGTCGCAGGCTGTCGATGAGCTGCTGCTTCTCAGTCGCTGATTGCAATGAGGCGTCTTTCTCTTGTTGTACTTTCTCTTTACATCTTTCCATCTCCTCCTTTAATCCAGTAATATCCAAGTTAAATTTAAGTTTGAGCTTGTTGTAAAATGTTTTGCTCTCATCCAATTCTTTCTTTAAAATCTTTGCGTTTTTCTTCAGGAATTTGGCGTCCTGGTTTGCTTTGCGTTGGAGGATGGCGTACTCCTTTCTTATTTTCTCCACCAGCGCCGTGTCCTCCTCTGATTTCTCCATCAGAGTTTCTTTCTGTGTCTCCAGCTTTTCAAATTGTTCAATCAATACAGTGTAGTTTAATCCAAGGATGACATTTTCTTTCTTTCTTTGTAAAGAGCAGCTTCCTCTTTCTTTATTTTGTCTTGGTAAATCTCCGCCTGCTGCTTTAACTCGTTTATTAATTTTGATTGTTCGTTTGTTCCACGTTTGCTCTCCTCAAGTTCGGCTTGTAAACGTTTTTCATTTTCTTGCAGGAGGTCGATCTTTTGGGTCATGTCATGTATGATGTTGTCTTTCTCCACTCTGAGCTTCTCCAGGCTCTGTTCCTCATGTAGCTTTGCCTCATCACCAACGTCTGCTTCGTATTTACGGCGCAGCTCCTCATACGAAGCCTTCAGGTCATCCAGCTTGTCTTCCAGGACTTTATTTCGCTGCTTCTCATCATGCATTTCTGCCAGCAGTGCGTCCTGGATGTGGAACTGAGACACCTTTAAATCTTCGTATTTTTGTTGCAGCTCCTCTTTATCCAGGTCTTCCACACTGAAGTGTGCCTGACAAGCAATAGCAACAACTTTCAGTGTTTCAGTGTCAGTGTATCTCTGGAGTCTCTTCAGCTCCTCAGTTGCTCTGTGGGCCTTGTTGAAAAAACCCACTTTGAGCTCCGTTTGTTTCTGCAGCTGGAATTTGGTTTCTTCCAGCTCCTCCTCCAGGTGGGCCAGTCTGCGGTTCTGGTGTCTTTCTGTATTTTGAGACATTTTTATTCCAGTAAAATCACTAAAGTTGTCGATTTCGAAACGAAGTGAACGGTCGATGGAAAGTGCTTTGCGGGCGTCTGAACTGGTCAGGGGTATTGCAAGCAATGACAAATATGCCGAATTGTGTTACATACGATTCTGCAGTTGATGACATCACAGACGGCATCGCCAGTGACATCACAGAATCTTTGCTGGTGCTGTGACATCATTCCACCTCCAAATATCTTCATTCTTGTTTACATTCAAAACAGGATTCTCTTGTTTTATCCCTGAATATCAGGACATGAAACTCATTTCCATTTGGGTCCAGATCAAAAACTGGAACGTTCTTAAAGGGCCTGTTGGGCCAGAACGTCTGGATAAAAACTATTAAATGGTTAAAATATCAATAAATTGGTGTTTCAGCATCAATAACTGTTACTTAAAATAATATAATATTGAACATCTTTTCACACTAATCAGTCCATCCAGGATTGTTTTTGTGCTTTTCTGCAATCAACATAACAGATTTTGTGTGTTAATTTAGAAATATTTTGAAGGAATTTTTACAATATTTGCGCTAATATGATGTTAATGTTGTATTAATTGCTCTGTCAGTCGTATAATATGACATGCCATCAAGTAACAGCAGTCAACTGAACCCAAATGTTTTTGGGTAATTTTGAAAAAAATTTTTTGATAACATCAGAAAAAAATGTGGGGATCTGTTGATTTTTGTGTGAATTTTGCAGTTATTTGTGAAAAGCTGGACGGGCCTGTTGCCATAATTTGGAGTCCAGAGGACCACATAAAAAGCTGAGGCGGGCCAGATTTGGCCCTCGGGCCTTCAGTTTGACACATGTAGCATATATGATAATCTTATGTGAACTTTTTTCAATATCTGCAATTATCCTGAACTAGATAATCTCCTTCCAGGCACAAAGTTAAACAGAATATGTAGTGAATCTTCACAGTGACAGTTTGTAGCAACTGAAACGAAGCAGAGCTCTTCACCAAGAGATAACCCTGCAGGAGGACTGTTGTCTCTGCTTTCCATCAGTGAGAAAGGAATCAGAGTAAATCAACAATACTGGAAACATTCTTAATTCTATAATGAGATCAATTAATAAAGGCATAAAGGAAAGATAATACTATAAGATTATATGAGAATAACGAATATTTCATCATCAATTTCTCCAACAGTCATCTATCCATCCCTCCATCCATCCAACTTCCTCAGTCCATTTTTTCTTTTTTTCAGGTCCTTCTCTTTAAATCTTAAATTTGTTATTTCAAACGTTATTTTTCCTGTCAGACGCCTTCGATCGTGAGTACAAGCTGGCGTACGACCGCCTGCTGCCCCCGCTGGTCAGGCTGACCCATAACTGTGACCGTCCTCCGGGCGCCGGCGTCATGGAGTGCCGCCGGACGTTCGGAGAGCCTTACCTGTGAGTCGCTGCCCTCCTCCTCCTCCTCCTCCTCTTCCTCACCGCTTCACCTCCAGCTCAGGAACCCGCAGCAGGACTGGACCGTCGCTGTGGTAATGCTCGGCTTCGTCCGGCACCTCGCCTTGTTTCTGTTGAAATCCAACCAAAATACACAGAAAAAAATACCCTGTAAATAAGCGCCGGTTTTTAATCCAGCATTTATATTGTGTAATCATAAATCACATGGAGACGAACTGCAGCAATATTTTAACTTGAATTCTATTTGTACAAAGTTAGCTTTATTTATTGCGTCCTGTTGCAGCTCACTGCGCTCGCCTGCAGACTGAAGGAAACCCGCCTCGTGTTGCATCAAAACACCAAAAAATGCAAATAACTAAAAGCCGTGTTCACCAAGCAGCTGTGTTAAAAACAATTTCATCCCAAACATAAATGTTTCATTCAGTGACGTTTAATGTGCTTCTCTGCTTTATTCAAAAGAGACCTAGCAAACCGGCTGCTCTACTCAATGGGAGAGGAGCAATAAATCTAGATTTTACTTTCGTATATAACTTGAAATGTTCCCATAATAACCAGACGATGTCTCTGTTTCTGTTTGGTTTGTTTTAAAACCTTTTTCCAATATTTTCTTTTGTCAATCACCTTCTGAACGGAGCGTCATCATCAGGACTCCTCTGGTTTATCTGGTTTTCAAAGTTATTCAAGTCCAGATTTTAAATATAAATCCTGAAAGTACAACACAGACATTGTTATACACTGCAAAAACAAAATATTACCAAGTATTTTTGTTTCATTTTTATTGCAAAAATCTTATAACACTCAAAATGGGAGAAGCTTTTTAGTAAAACATCGGAGTTTATTTTACATTGGAAAAATGTCATAAGTGAAATGATGCTAGTGAAACTTGAACTTTTTCAGAATATTAAGTAATACTTTCTTGAAAACGGGCACTAATATCTTGTTAAAAAGTAACGTGTAATTTATTTTTGTCTTATTTCAAGTGCACTAAGAAATTTGCACTAAATCATTCTTGGTAAGATTTTGTGTTTTTGCAGATAGAGCAGAAATGCATAAAATATCAAAATACTCCAGATGTTACCCAGTTTATTAGACTGTCGGTTAAAATACAGTTTATTTTTAAAAGCACTTTAAATTTAATTTTAGAAACTACTTTCTAGAAGCTCAACAAACTCTTGATATTCAGCAAATGTTCATTTTTTAAATTGTGAATTCTCAAAGAATATTTTGCTCTACAGTTATATTCCTAATATTTTCTGTCATTTTCACAAAACTTTCAACTTGACTGACACTAAAATTCACATCTAAAATTAACTATCCAGATTTCATTTATTTAAGGCTGCTTTAATTTTGTATGTGGAATTAAAATGTTCTTAAAATCCTTTCAGCGTTTAATTTTCAAATATTTTCAAAAGATTGAAATCTGCACAAATAAAAAATCTTAAGTATTTTGTCCATCTTCTGGTGCAAATATCTTCGCACAATTTAAATAAGACAAATTACAACAAACTTTTCATAAAAATATTGGCAATAATTCCTTATTGATTAAAGAAGTACCAGTGGAACTTCATATTTCATTTTAAGGGATTATTGACTTAAATCAAACTGAAAAGTTTTGTAAGTTAGTTTTTGTCTTATTTCAAGTGTTGTAAGATAGTTATACTGGAAACCAGATCAAAGATACTTTGTAATATTTGTTTTTACAGTGAATGAAGTCAAACTTTTTCAGATTCTTCTCGATTGTGTGACATCTTTGTTCATATTTGGCGGAAAAAACACATTTTCTCTAAATTTTCTGTCGCAGTTGCTAGAAAACATGAAATTTGCTCAAAATCTAAAGATAAATATCACTGCTAAGGTACGATGTTTAAATATGGGTCCAGAATATTTCTGAAACAAAACTTTACTGATATTTTTACTTTTATGAAGTTGTAAACTAATGAGATTCTGTTGGGAAGAACCAAACGAACTGGACAGAAGTTGATGCTAACACCTTATCAGTGTTTTTATTTTATCTTGTGTTTTTTCATGAACGGTACCGGTCCCGGTCCCGGTTCTGGACCTGGCGTCACATAAATGTTTGTTTGTGGATTTGGTTGAAGGAGGACTCCCAAGTTTAAGCTTGAGGGTTTCATGAACGTCGACCAAATGTCGCAGAAGAGACCAAAACTGGAAAAAATGAACAAGTTGCACTTTAATCCTTCCAGAAAACAAATACCTGATGAACCGGGATTTCTGCTGCTTGGGAAAAAAAAAAAAAAAGGTTTTCCAGAACCAAGTCAATAAATGTTTTGTTTGTAAAACAAAAAAATAAAAAAAATCACATTTTTTTGCAGCGGGTTCTTTTACCGGTGTAGAAGGTTGAACTACTGGAACTGTAAATAAAATCATTTAACGCTCTCATTGTTGGCTTGTCTTTATTTTTTAAAGTAGAAGAAAAACCACTGAATAAAAACATAATTGGTGAATCTTTTAGGAATTAAAATTGTTTTTTTCTTGATTATTTTACTGATTCAAGATTCTGTTTTAACAAGAAAAATGTAATGAAACACTTTGTAAAATTTCAAAATATAATACTGGCTTTAAATTTATCAGTCACTGCAAAATGTAGTAAAGAAGAAAAACTTTTTTTTCAGTCAAACCTTCATAAAATAATGGCCTTTTTTATTTTATTTTTTTTAAATAATAATAAAAAAAAAATTTTAAATCATTTTTGGCAAAAATTAACATTGGCCATTATTCCAGGAAGGTGATATTTAACACTCGGCTCATTTCTACATATTATTTTTTATATCTATTCAAGTGCAATTTTAGTTTGTTCTAAAATGTTAAATTTGATAAATTGTGATTCATGTCCATCCATTTCTTTTAAAGTGTTGGATTTTACCTTCACATACTCACCAAAAAATAAAAATTGATGAATGTCAGTGACGTTTTCTTCAGGGCACGTTTTAAAATAATCACATAAGAAACTGTAGAAATATTTGGTTTTGTCGTAAAACCCCAAAAGTTTAAGATTTAAAAATGTTTCCAAAACTCACATTTGAGCCATCAAAATAAAAGTCACTCTTAAAAAAAATAATTTATTACAGCATGGAATTACCATCTCACACTTTTTAAAATTTATCCATGTTTGCATCCATTTTGATTAAAAAAACTAAAAAAAAAGAACAAAAGCGGCATTTTTGCGACTCCGCTCGGCTTTTTCCTCACAGCTACGACAATCTGACACACAGGTAACGACACTTTTCTTCTTTTCACATCAAAACAGGAACAAACAGAAATTCGAGGGTTCAGGATCAGAAATATTGACCATTAAATCTCAGTGCACAGAGAATCTAAGTATTTTGAAGTTTGGAACAATTCAAAAAAAAAAAAAAAAAAGGTGCAAAAGTTTGGATTTATGGTGGGTTTCCAATAAATATTAGATTTTTCTACATTGATAAATCATAAAATTATTGGTTTTATCTCAAATGATGATTGCAGAATCTACAATTTTTCATCTGACTGCTAAAAGAAGCTTAACCATTAACTATTACTTTCTACTGGAAAAAATTCACATATAGTCAAACTGCTGCACCATTTTTTTTTTATTGTGGCATCTTTTCATCCTGGTCAAAAAAAAAAGCACCTCCAATAAAAATTACCTTTTATTAATCTGAGGAGTCAGAATAAGATAATTAAAATGCAAGACGGAAACATTCCGCATCTCATTTAACAATCATGTGTTAATAAAAAAACATTTTCTCCCCTTTCAAATGCCATAAAAGGACAGGAAGTGGAATACTGCTACGTTGGAAGAAAATGAGGAACTGCAATTAGTAAAACTACATTTACTGACTTTAGTCTTCTTCTCTGGGATGTAACTTTGCCTTGCTAACTGTAAATGAGCGCCATCTTGTGGTCGTTACTAGAAGTGTTGCTAAGATGTCGATAAAGTGCGCCAAAAGAACCGTTTTTATTTTATATTTCTCTTCATGTGCCACACAAATTCAAACAAACATTTGATGCTACTGCAGGTAAGGTGTATTCTGGCAGCTAGTTTTAGACGTTTGATTTTTTTTAACGAACTAAATAGCAATAAACTGGCACCTGTCGATAAAATGCAGACTTAGGAATCCAGCAGTAATATATATGGGGTTAAAAACTAACGGCAATAATTCGTTATTTAGCCTGTCACAATAGAAAAAAGTCGGTTTTGAATTAAGTATTTATTTAGCAAGCTAAATATTTAGCTACTGTTCTAAATATTTGTTTTTTGAAACCCAAACAACGAATATTTACGTTTATCTCAGCTAAATGTTTAGCTAACATGCAACTTCACGTACCAGTTACCGGAAGTAGGTTATCAAAATAAAAGTTCTGTTTTCCTAACACCCGCATGTGAGCTCGGGCTGTATTGACTCATTTCCTGAAGCCAGTATCGTCATTAAAAAGGCGAAATGTTGCACATGTCGAGAGGAAAAACTAAGAAGTGACAGGAACTACATTTAAGCGAGTCAGTCGCGCCAGCAAAAGTTTAAAGATTCAAAAATCTGAGCTTTATTTTGGTAGTCCACTTCCGGTCATCGACAAGCTAATTAGCACTTTGCCTGCTATCGCTGATATTAAGGAATATTTACGATAGTACCCATTCTTGTGACATATGTTCTAGCTATCATGGCTATAGCGAACAACTACTGCTTAGAAATATTTAGATTGTAAGCTACATATTCAGCTTGTTAGCCTAATATGTAGTTAGAAGCTAAGAATTGGACCTCAAGCTAAATTTAGCTAGCCTATGGTGGTGTTTGGGCCACTGCAGATTAATAAAAAAGGAATTGAAAAGCAAAATCTCAAACTTCTGTTGATCTAAAACTTTTTTTTTGTCTTTGCCAGAAATGTCCTTTTTTCTGTCCACAATGAGCCCAACACACTGGCTAACTAAATATTTAGTATGGAGCGAGATGTTTAGTTCAACCTATTGTTTAGTTTATTTATGAATGTGTAAACATGAAGAAATGACAAAAGTTAAATCCCTTTTTTTCTTCTGACGGGTTAAATAACTCAAATTATTGCAGTTAATATCTGACTGTACTTTACAAACAGAAGCCAATATCTATGAAATCCAGAAACTGCAAATTTATGGGTTATTGTTCAGCGGCTTTTCTGAAGGATCGGATCATAACTACTGAAAATATAACAATTATATTTATTCTTGCTGAGTGGGACTGAGACATAATGAGGAAATCTGGATAACGGATATATTTCTGCACAAACTTGTAGAACCTCTGACCCAACATAAATCCCTCAGAACCGGTCTGGTCCGGTCCAGGCAGTCTCTGCTGTCAGATTGAGATGGGACAGATGAGGATGCGGTCCTCCAGCAGGACACTAAGGACGAGGAACACAATGTACAGGACGAACATGGTGAAGCCCAGCTTTTTGCTCATCTTCCAGCGGCAGGCGGCGATGGAGATGATGACGAAGAGGAGCATGAGGAAGAGCAGCACGATGGCGCAGAACAGGCCGTTGGAGCTGACCGCCACCGGCTTGCCGTAGATGGCGGTGTAGATGAGCCAGGGGACGGGCAGCCTGGAACCACACAGGGCAGGAGCGCGTTAGTTGCCTATTTTTAACAATTTCATGCTTTTATTAACCAGAAGTGAATGTTCATTCTAGTTATTGTTGAGAAATCACAGCCAGAATAGAAACCTGCCATCTGGTTTAATATTAATCCTGTTAAATTTCCTGGTTTGAAAAGTTGAAAATTTGAGACTTTTGAAAGTCAGAAATTTCCACCTCACAGAACATTTTTCAGTGCCGAGGTCTTTCACTGTTGTTTACTGGAAAGTTTTATTTTGAACTTCCAGTTAATGGATCTCTTACCCAACTGTGATGTCAAAGATGTTGCTTCCCACGGAGCTGGAGACGGCCATGTCTCCCAAACCTTTCCGAGCTACAATCACGCTGGTGATGAGGTCTGGGATGGACGTTCCTGCCGCCAGGATGGTCAGGCCCATGATCTCCTCAGAAATGCCGATAGTCTCGCCTACCTGAGAGCACAAGAGAAGAAAAAAAACAACTAATAGAGAATAACTCAAAATAACATTATGAAGGCTGAGAGAGACCTGGTCTCTCTTATTAACTTAAACCCAATTGAGATGCTGTTCCTTGCGCTGCTTTTTCGCATATGAAGGACTCACCAACAATTATTATTTTTAAAGGTTAGCACTATTCCTCATATTCAGTAAAAACGGACCCACCTGATGCGCCCACCACACCATCAGGTAGGAGAAGATGCCGATCCAGAAGATGGAGCCGATAAACGTGATGATAAAGAATCTTTTGGACGCCTGCAAAACGATTAACATTTTCAAAACCTAAAGCCTCTGAACAAAAACTGTCACAGACTCAGATTAAAACCACAAAGTTCCAGCTGTTGTGATGGTTGTGGAGAGGGGTAATTGCTCACCAGGTTGCGGACGTCCGGCAGCGTGAGCCACAGCGGGAACACGATGGGCAGCAGGAACAGGTATGTGGCCCGTTTCCGTGACGTGTGGGGCCACATCAAGGACAGCGGCTCGCTCTCCTCTTCGTTTTGTTCTTCTGCTTCTTTGTTTTCATCGTCTTCCTCTTCTTCCTCGCTCTCACTAGAGTCACTGGTTTCCTCTTCGCTGCCATCTTCCTGGACGCCGTCCTGCGATCCTCCAGTTTCTCCAGCTGATTCTGCTGCCTGCAGGCAGAAGGTTGATTCTCAGAAACCTGACTAGCGATGCAACCAATAAGTCCTCTGACGATTTACTGCCAATTAATGGTTTCATTAGGTTAAAATTAGTTTCAATCGATCGCCCAATAATGCCCACTGAGATCTTTCAGTGTTGTGGTTTGGCAGCCATCCAGCAGAGGGCGCCGCTGTTCATTCTTGTTAGCCTTCTGGTACAAAAAGAAAGATGGCGGCGAAACCATCCAAACAGACTCCGGTTTCATGCTGTTCCGTTTTTAAAATATAAACACTCGACAACCTCATTAAGTGTCACGGTAACAGCAGCAACTTTTAAACCAAAACTTTCAGATGTGCTATGAAGGCGAGGAAGTTCCATCCGTTAATCTGACATTTTGATTCATCCTCTGCTACGTTTTTATTCTGGCTTTTTTCCAATTAACACAGCAATCTTTTACAGCAGTCTTGATAACAAGTCTGCAGTTTATTTGAAGGTAATTCAGTGTTTTTTTCTGGATTTTTTTTAGTTTTCATCCATCGCCTCAGCATTTTATAATAAATGTTTAATTAATTTTAAAGAATTAAACCATAAAAAAATCTTCTCAGCTCAAGTGATTTACCATTTCAGACAATTTATTTAAAACAAAGACAATGCCACAGAAACGGAGGTTTTTGAGCAAAACTGTAAGGAAAGTTTTGGTGTTAAATCAGAAGATTGTAAAAGTCTTGCCTTTGACTCCTCTGCCTTGTCAGAGGTTTTCTGCGGAGTTTCCTCTGCTGGAGGCTGCGAGGTGGACGGCTGAGCTGTGGCGCCCCCTGGTGTTCCAACAGAAGAGATTTGCTCTGACTTCTGTTTGTGACCCGCTTCTTAAAAACAGACAACAAAAAGCAAAACAAGCTCAGCCATCGCCGTGGCTCTACTTTGGCAGTTTAAACAAAAAGCTGGAGCGGTGAAGCCTTTCCAGGAGCTGCACATGTACCAGAAATTACCGCTGCAGATTCTGCAGGAATGAAAGTGAACCGACTCCAAACATTTAAGCGATTTTAAAAGGGAAACAATCTCTGACTTCCTGCTGTCAACAAATTACCCCCGACTCTGTTTGTTAGCGTTGAACCAAGTCTCTCTCTGAGAGGAAGCTAGCTGCATTCTGTTGACCGTATCATGGCACAATTTGACATTTCAAAAATAACATCCTGTTGTCCATCAGGTGACTTGTGTGATGTGAATGAAGTGTTTTCTTTGGAGTTTTACTAAATTAATACACTTTGATTCAGCCAGAAAACTCACTTCATTCTAGCACAAAACATTTTTATCTGAAAACAAGGTTTTTCGAAATTGCAGCAGTTCTACAGGAAAATTTGTTTACAGAATGTCAAATTAAACGAACAAAACAAACTTACACCCAAGTAACTTTTCTGCAAGATTATGGAGATTATTTTAAGTCAATAATTGAAAAAAAAATTGACCAAATTTTTTACACTAGCAGATTATTTCACTTGTAAAATGGGGAAAATGTCTGGTAAAAGTGAAATAATCAGCCAGTGGAACAAATACTTTTTCATCAATATTAATTTTTCCTAGATCAAAAATCTGGACTAATAATCTGAATTTGACTGCCTTGTTAGAAAACTAGAATCAGTTTGAATTGGAATCTGTATGACTGGATTGACGGTATTTAAATAAACTGCATTAAACTCTAGTTAAGACAAACAAAATCAACTTTAAACGTCTGTAAACGGATCAGCAGCGTGCGGTGAACCAAAACATGGAGCTGAAAAAAGAGCTCCATGTTTGATAGCAGCTTTGTGTCACTTCAATAAAACTCCTTGAAAGTTGATGAGATAAAGTTGCTCTTCCTTCTGATGGTAATCGTGGCGCTGAGCTGCGTGGGCCTGGATGGAGTGGGAGTGGGAGAGATTTGAGTGTCCACAGATAAACCCTCTCCTCTGAAGGAGCCTCCATCTGCATGTTAACCCCGGGAGCTGATTGATTCGGCCTCGTTGAGGCCTCTCAACACGTCTTTGCTGCGCAGAGCCGAGTCTGAAGCAGCTCATTAGTGCGTAATGTGATGCAGGAACACAGAGATTAAGAGTCAGCGCTGATTGTGGAGGACGCGTCTCACGGAAATATTTAAAATTTAAATTTATAACAGAACCACCGTCATATCTGGAAGTATTTCACCACATTCTTCATTCAACTGACTTTTAATACTTTTCCTGTCGGTGTTTGGACTAAAAGGGGTTATTGGAGCGTCTTAAAGTGACAGATTAGCTTGTATGCTCTACAAACATACACTGCAAAAACACAAGATCTTACCAACTGTTGTATCAACTCTGGTTTCTGGTTCACTTGAAATAAGATAAAACTACAAATATCTTTTCAGACTGATATAGTATTAAGTCAATACTTTCCCCTTATTGTAGTTTCACTGACAGACTATTTTAATAGCATGCAAACTATATTGAAATAAGTAAAATAATCTGCAAATGTAACTTGTATTTTTTTAAAAACAATACTAAGGAATTATTTACTTAAGCTCTTATATCTTGTTGAAAAGTTACATGTAACTTTGTTTATCTTCTTTTAAGTAAACCAAGATATTTACACTATAAACTGGACCAGAAATATTTGTGTTTTTGCAGTGTGTTCATTCCTCTTTTTGCACAAAATCATCTTTAGATAATGGGATTTCAGTCTGCTCAGTTCTGCCTATTTTGAGTTGTTTTAGGGCGTCTTGTCTCTTTAAATCCAAATAAGCTGCTAAAGGCCAAGCCACCCAACGGTTAAGCTCACAGGAAAAAATAGCTACAACAGATGCACAACTATACAGCCACACATATTTGAAAAGCAGAAGTGGAGCTTCCTGCACAGCCAACAGGAATGCGAAGTCATCAACAAAGCACTCGTCTTTTCCAGCAGCCGTTGTGCAGTGCTTATCGTGGTAAAACCAGCTGACCAAACATACTGGAGCTCAGCTTTGGTTGCTAGGTAACGGCGCAGCGCCAGCTATTCCCGATGTTCAGCATGTCTGCGATAAATGTCAGACTCTCTGTTTTTTTTTTATTCCCAGAGAGGTCAGATTTCCAGCTGCGCCTCACTCACCTTCAGCGCGGCGGTGATGCGACTTGTTCTGCTGTTTCTCTGTCACCGAGACATCCAGAGGTTTTACTTTGTTCTTTGCTGCAATTAAGAGAACCGTCACTTATACAGACTTAACAAGAGAGGCGAGAATCCCCCATCTGTCTCCACAAGCTGCTCAGAGTGACCACTTCACCAAATCTTTGACCTCGACACACAGCAACCACAGTAATGAGCCTCAATCAGACACGAGCGCTGAATTCATTACGGACAAAGTGAGTCATCCACCCACGTGTCTGCCAGCTGCATGCGAGAGCCAGCAAATAATGGAGTTATGCAACGGCCGTGTGAAGTTGTTGCATTTGAGGGTCATTTTTGTGAACTTCAGGAACACGACAGCCTCAAAGCGAAAGCAGAGCCGCATCCACAGGACAGAAAACACAAAGCCAAGCACGGGAACATGCAAACCAAAACAATTTACAGCAGCAGCACTTTAATTTGATCTAATTATTCCTAAGAAGCAGTTCTCCAGATTTCCTGCAGGTCATTTAAAACCTCCTGCAGGGTGGGCCATGAGTTTCCATATCTTGGCTCAGAAGTTTGAGGTGGCATTTATGAAGTTACTGCTGTCAAAACTTCACAGCAATAATTTGGGTTGTTTAGTCACAAAATAAGAAAATAGGGGTGAATTTTTAAAAATCTTATTTTCATCGTGTTATTCATTCATTTACAAATTGCATTGTTTCTAAATCACAAAAAGTAGAAAGCTAAATATTTAATTGGAAGTTAAATATTTAACTTGCTCACTAATCTTTTAGTTCAGAGCTAAATATGTAGCTTACATTTAGCATCAAACTGAATATTTAGCTTCAAATTAAAGTTTAAATGTTCTTACTTGTATTATTTAGTTCCAAATTAAGCATTTTTAACGAGCTAAATATTTTGTTTCACACTAAATATTTAGAGTGGAACAAAATGACATGTGGGTCATTTTAAATGGAAAACTAAATATTTAGTTTGGAGATAAATATTTTGCTTACAAGCTACACATAGCTCTTAAGTAAAAATTAGATAGGAAGTGAAATATTTAGCTTCAAACTAAATATTTAACTTAGAGCATTTAGCTCTCAGCTCATTGGCAGCAGTGTCAGCAGGAGTTTCCATTTCCCCTCAGGTTAAGCATTATAGAAAATGGAAAAAGGAGCCAAAGTTCAAAGGAAAATGAGGAGAGACCTTCAGAAAGCCCGGAGAACCGAAGGAAATATCAAGAAACAGGAGGGAATTAAAACTTTTGCACAATGAGGAGCTTAGAAAAACCAAACTAAACACGATGGAACCACGTCTGGAAACAAAGACGACGCCAACATTCCTGCAGCTTACCTTTCTTCTGCACAAGCCCCTCCCCTTTGACGTCACCGTTAAAGGACGTTTCTGATTGGCAGAAATAGACGAAATCATCAACCACTTAAACTGCTCTTGCAACTTCCAGTTTCTACATTTCAGACATAAAATGGACACAAATGAAGCCGGCACCAAGAATCCAAAAGATCAGAAACATGAGCAGAACTTCTGTGTATACTCCACTAGTATTAATACTACTGTCCAAAAGTACTACAAGCGTTGGTAGTACAAAATGACATGCGAGTCATTTTTATCTTGTTTATTTTAGTTTGAATAAATTCTCTGTTCTCCCGACAAGAAGCAGCAGTGAGCGTGAAAAGTTTCCAACCACAACAGAAACACGATGAGAAACGGCACAACCAGGCAGCGTCTCGCCGCTCTTACCTTCTGTGATTTTCCTTGGCCGACCGGTTCTTACGGCGCCCCTGAGGGCTGCTTCTAAGAACCACAGGTATAAATAACCCACAAGGTTTTAGTTTAAAGGAGAACTATTATGAAAAATTTACATTTTGCGTGGTTTTAGTTTCTACTGCTTCTAAAAACAGACCAACACTTTAAATACATCCATCCGTTTTTTGGCAATAAGTTAAAGTTTTTTGGTGTCTGGAAAATGAGCCGTTTCAAAAACCTCTGGAATGTATCGTCATAAATCAGCCCAACCCCTTTACCTAGCAACCCAGCATAATGATGGATTCTCCTGTAGAAGTCTGTACTACAGAGATTAAAGAAGCCTCTGACTGAAGACACTCTATTTCCCCAAAACAGTCTCTTGCAGAGGATGGTCAGGGTTGTCCAAAAGTTCCTTGATTTTACAATTTTAATGCTGTATGCCCTGTACAATGGCTGCTGAAAAAATGTTCTGTGGTTGATTTACCATTCAGAAAATGCTTTCTGCATTCTTGCTGGTTGTGCAGGAGGCTCTAGTTCTGCTTTTCAAAGATGAAGAAATCTTTAATTGCCCATCTGTTGCAGCCATTATGATTTTGTGCAGAAAAATGCAACAAAACATGTTTTGTATTATCGAAACATCAATCCTAACTTGTTAAAGGAAGCATAATAGGTCACCTTTAAGAAAACAAAGAATCAAGTTTGAAATTTATTCTTACTTTTAGTTCTAAAAGCAAAACAGATGTACACATTTAGAGGGTCAGTTTTTATCCAGCTGCAGAGATCTGGACTCAGCTGGTTCCCCAGAGTTACAGCTACCACCGCGCCGGCTCTTATCCAGCTTTTATTAGCCTCTATTGGAAAGCTGATTAAGGATCAGCGGTGGCCGCGGCGCAGCGGGAGCAGGGAACAGCGGCACGCCGCGTCCAAGGACAGGCTCAAGGTCGCACCGGTTCATCTCGCCGCGGTCAGAGCTGAGTCACCGTGATGAGCTGCAGTTACGAAGCAAATTTAAGGTTTGTTTTCTGTCTGTGACGATCCTATAAGGTGACTGCTGATCAAACTTTAATAAAGCCCGAAAATAGATACGTACACCTAAAGTTTTATTGTATTCAAGACAAACTTTCCAAGCAAAGAAGTGGAGTTTGATGAAAAGGAACAAAATCTGTTCTATCAAGTATTTTTGGTGCAAATATCTAATCTTGAAATAAGATCAAACTAACTTACAAGAAACTTTTTCAGTGAGATATGAATTAGTTATCTATAAATAACCCCTAAATATTGATGAAAAATAGATTAATTCACTTAAAACATTTTATAAATGAAGTAATCTGAGGAACAGTTGTACTGCGGTTGCTCGGTAACGGGTCTGGGCCGGAAGTTTTTGAAACGTTTAATTTTCCAGACACCAAAAAACATCAACTTATGTCCAAGAAACGTCTGGTGGTTGTTTGTAGAAGCATCAGAAAACCAAACGCAAGAACAAAAACACGTAAAATATAAATTTGACACGTTTTTGTAAATTTTGCATCGTAAATCTGCTTTAAATCCTGATTAATTTTGGGACGTAACCGTAGAATAAAGAGAAAATGATGCTGTTTTAAACATTGTTTTATCAACACATCCTGCCATAACAAGCCTTTTGAAAACGTTGATGTGGCCCGAAATGAAAATGAGTTTTACATCTCGGACATGTAGGAAAGTTTTACTGCTATATGTCAGGAATGACTCTGAGTATTAAACACAAACTTGCTAATCCAAGGGAAAAATATCAAAAAGAGAAGTATTCTGAGAAAAAATGCTGAAGGAGTCTTTCACTGCAAAAAAATATACATAAATATTACAAAGTAATTTTGGTTTAATTTTAGTGTAAATATCTTATACTTGAAATAAGACAAAACTAATTTACAAGCAACTTTTCAGCAGGTTTTAGGAGCTTGATTCAAGTCAATAATTCCTTTATAGTGATGAAAAAGAGCTTGTTGCTGTGGCAAATTATTTCACTTTTAACACATTTTTTCCATGTTACAAGTCAAATATTCACCATTAATAAATTATTGACTCAAAATAAACCGCTATACTTGATGAAGAATTACTTTTAATTTCTTAAAAGTCTTATTTCAAGTTTTCTAAGACATTTGCATCAATAATAGACCAAAATACTGAGGTTTTGTGTTTCTGCAGTGGAGAAGCTTTAGTTGGTAGTTAGGGTCAGGGTCAGAAACCAGCCAGATCTACCTTCTCCCAGTGGGTCCAGAGTGTGGATCATCAGCTGGAAGATGGTGCTCCGCAGGGACGTGTTGTGGAGCGACGCCGAGCTGCCGCCTCGCTGTAGCACAGGACGCACCTGCAGGTCAGCAGAGACATGGTCAGGATCTAAACTTTCAGAAAACACCCAACCACTGAGGGCCTGCCAGACGAAATCAGCCTGATGTGCAGCAGATCCAGAACTAATAAGTCAGATTTCATTATTCCCTTTTTTTTTTACCTCTGAAAACAGATTGTAAAAGTCTAATGTAAAGGACAGGCGTTTATTTGTTTATGGCCAAACATGATAAAACATGCATTCAGGGTGTAGGTCAGTTTTACCCGGAGCCGATCTTTGTCCTCTTGAGCTTCTGGCTGCAGGTTGTTGTGCTGAGGGCTTCCCGGCGCAGCTTCAGGTTTCGGTTTGTTTTCCGTTTTTTGGGGATCAGCAGCAGGAGGAGGAAGAGGAGCAGCAGCTGGAGGAGGAGGAGCTTCACTGTCCTGGAAAAGAGTTTCAGTTTCACACACAGCCCTGATCTGAAAGCTGCTCCAGTTCAATATTGGATGAAAAAAAAGACACTTTCAAATAATCATTTCATGCTTTATGAGGAGAAAATGCTCTAAACCGAGAAAACCTGTGTGAAAATGTTTTGCATTAAAACACCAGGGGCAAACTGCTAAAGCCTCCTAATTAGATTCCTGCATCCCATGGAGTTTCTGCTGCATAAATTCATTAAGATTTAACCACTTTGGTTCATTAAATATTTAAAAGAAACAAACGCCTGTAAATAATTTAGTGGTGTGAAAGTGTTTGCTTGTTCCTGATTTCTTATTCTTGCTGCATGTTTGTCACTTTATTTCAATATTCGTGACAAGTGGACACAAAATTACGACGCCCCATTAGTGCCAATGTAGATGAAAAAGGGAAGAGTACATCTCTGCCAAAAATGTTTTTGTTTGGTTTTAAATTTGCTTGAAAATATATTTTTGAAATTTCTTGATAAATCTCAGAAATTTTCTAGAAAGAAAAGTAGCATTTCTGAATTTGAAAAGCTACAAATTTGTTAGAAGAAACAGAATTTTTGAGAATAATTTGACATCTTCTAGAAAAAAACAGTAAACTTCTGAGTTTTCAAAGGCATAAATGTTCTAAAAAAAATCAACATTTCTGAGATTGAATCATTGAAATTTCCTAGAACAAAACTTGGATTTTCACATTAATTTTAAGAATTAATAAGAAACTAAACAAGAAATTTACATCCAAATTAACAAGACAAATAAGAATTTCTAAGTTTGAAAAGGTGAAACTTTGCTAGAAAAAAAAATGAGAAATTTTTAGTTTTCTAGCAAATTTTCAACTTGAGATTTTTGGTGGAAATTTTCTCCAGTCTTTTTTTCTGTCAATGGCTCAAATTCGCAATTGTACAAAATGCAGTTTTTAAATTAAATCGTTTGTTATATGTGTAAAGCTCAACATTAAACCAATAAAACGTTTGGTTTTGGTTTGTATTTTTCTGCAGCCAGAACCTCCATGTTGGTTCTGATGTTGGTTCTGCGGCAGATCGGGTTCTGGTTCCTTTATCTGCGGCCGTTTTGAATAATCATTCATCACATTGGGCGCCTGTAGGTATTTCAGGGACCGCAACAAAACCAGAGTGACATTTTCAGCAGCAGGAACACCTGGAGTCCCTGCAGCTCAGCGCCTTCAAAGGGTTTCACACAAACCCGGTCAGTGGGTCTGAGCGAGCCGGGTCCGGAAGATGAAAGGATGCAAAACAAACCAGCAACAAAGGACAGAAGTTTGTCCAGAAACAATCGAGGCGGCGTGCAAAAGTATTCACTCTCGTTTTGCCGCATTTTGTCAGGTTACAAAAACCTGAAAGCGACGTGGAGATTTAATTCAGAAGAACAACACAGACTGAGGGAGGGAGGAAGGAAGGAAGGAAGGAAGGAAGGAAGGAAGGAAGGAAGGAAGGAAGGAAGGAAGGAAGGAAAGAAAGAAGGAAGGAAAGGAAGGAACGAAGGAAGGAAGGAACGAAGGAAGGAAGGAAGGAAGGACTATATTGTCTAGACGGACTATATTGTCTATTTTGACCAAATCTCTGCATCTGAAAGCATCTGAAAGGAAGAACCGGCTGATGAGATGCAAACTGGAAGACCACAAAGATCTTCTCATTAAATAAAGAGGCAGCTTTATTCCCTATGTCTGTCAACGCGGTTGGCCAAGTGCGACGCTTCTCTGAGGAGGAGAAAGAAGTGGTGCTATGCTAACGGTTGTCAAATGACTAAAATGTTTTGTATAATTTCATTAACACATAACATTCAGAGTCTTGCCGACTTCTCATCACTTCAGCTGGTGAACGTTACCAGATTTCAAACGTAGCGCCAAATTAACCAAACCAACATCTCCAGGTTTCACTTAGTTCAAGTAATTTCTTTTTGTGACTTCATTTTTTTACCATTCTATGCTTGATGGTAACACAGTTAAAGACACATGAAGAACCATCCCGACCCAGATCGGACCAGAAGTTGCCGCCACTCACCTTCTCCGGTTCGGCCGAGCTCCACACCTTGACGATGCTCACGTGTTTGCTGAGCTGACCTTTGAACGTCCGTTCAATTTGACTGTTGAACTTCATAAAGGTGACGTAGCTCATGTAGCCCAGCACCAGCATGACGCTCTCCCACCACCAGATGACGTTGTCCAGGAAGAAGACGATGAGCATGATGAGGTCCAGGATGTAGAAGGTCACGTCCCGGAACAGCGGCCACCAGGTGAGGTGCAACATCTCCCGGGAGAAGACGGCGCACATGCCAATCACGAACAGGATGTTGAAGACGGCAGACCCCACGATGGTGCCGATGCCCACGTTGCTGTGGGAGATGAAGACCCCGATGAGGGAGGTGAAGAGCTCCGGGGCGGAGCCGCCGGCCGCCATGAAGGTGGCCCCGGCCACGTCGTCGGAGATCTCCAGCTTGGCGGCGATGACCTCCAGCGCGGGGACGAAGAACTCGTCGCAGACGATGGCCAGAGCAACGAACATGTAGGTCATCCCCATGATGTGGAGGACCACCCACCCTTGGCGCCTCTGCTCCACTGAGAAGATGTCTTCCGGGTAGTCCCCCTGGCTGTGCGGGGGCTGGGTCGGGGGTCGGGGAGGAGGGGCCGTGATGGTCAGCGGCGGAGTTGGAGGCGCTCTGGCAAGTCGGGGATCCACGTAGACGCACTGCTCCAGATCCGTCCTGTTGACCACCACCACCAGAGGAGGCATGGTGATCTCCAGCGACTCATTGGACGCCCTCACCTCCCGAAGTCTGACCTCCAGGGCGCCGTGGCCGCCCCCGGCATCAGTCCTGTCGGGGGCTGGACGCTGCCTGGTCTTCAGACTCAGCGTGTAGATGCAACACAGCAGCGCGCCCGACACGAAGAAGAGGACGCGGCTGCGCTTCAGCCTCCTCCGCTGGGGCGACTGCATGCTTAGCGTCCGGAGTCCCTGCAGGAAGTCAGGTCAGGCGCATCGCTCTCCCCCCACGGCGGCTCCTGCGCCGTTATGTGGCAGAAGACTCCACAGACGGAGGAGAGGAGGTTTCATCTTTTCAACCTGGGGAAGGACTGAGAGCAGAGAAACCACCATCAGCATGTGCGGGTTCCCTCTCTGAGGCGGAGAGGTGAGGGCTTTTTTTTTTTTGTTGTTGATGGAGGATGCAGACAGCCACCTGTTGCTATGGCTACATAATCACTCAGGCTGCGGATTCTCACGAAACATGAGCCCAGCGGGACGCGGTCCGCGTTAAAACTGCACATTTACCATGCAGGAGTTCAAATCGGGGCTTTTTGTTTCTGCTGCGCTGCAGCCAGCAGGACAGTTCAGGTGCAGAAAGTCATGAAAGCTGAGGAGAGTCGGGCTTAATATCGCGGATCATGACGCAGTTCCTCTTTCCATTCTTCTTATCGTCATTTTTTAAATAATGAAATGTTTAAAAATCAGCACGCAGCGGCTTTTTGCGCAGAGAGAAAGTGTCTGCTTACCTGCAGCGACCGCCGGCTGCTGGGCCTCCTGTCCGCGGCGGACCGACCCCTCCAGCTGTGCGCCTCAGACGCAAGAGATGCTGACTCCGGCGTTTGGGCAGCTACAAGGGCGCAGCGGCTGCCGGGGTTTGGCCGCAGCTCAGCATAATGCCGCTAAGCGGATTAGATGAGGAGAAGCGCCTCTCACCTTCCCTCAGGAGGATGCGCTGCCAGCGGCGGCTGGATGCGCAGTGGCGGCCCGGAGGAGACCGCGCGTCCGGCGGGGTGTGGTCACCAGGTGTTGCCTCTTTGAATGATGTCTGATATCAAAACGATAAAACATGTTTCTGTTCGGTCTGCCAGGGGAAACAGTAACAGACTCCGTATGCTAAAATCTCTTTTTGTGTTGAGTAAAAGTTTGAAGGATGTTTTCTTTTTCAAACTTACATTTTCAACATGTAAAACTAGAAAAAAACACTTATTGCTGCAGACCGCATCGATCTCTTACGATTAATCGGATAAAAATTGTACATTCGTGAGACTTTTAATTTAATACAGTACAATGCATGTAAACAGTCCAATTTATTTTTTAAAATAAGAAAATGAACATTTTTATTGCCTAAAATGCCGTGAAATCCTTTAGTGGATGTTTGATCATTAAGCAAATTCTGCAGCTACAATATGTGAAATGTTCTGTTGGACTCAACATCAGCACAGTGTGGCGCTGATCTCATCATTTTCCTGGCCTAATTTATTAATAATTTAATGCAAATTAATAAATAAATTAGGCTAAAACTCCAACTCAGGCGAGAAAAGATTTACAGAAAAAGAAAATGTTTGTCTTAAATGCAAAATGTTTGTATTTTAGCTTAATTAGTCCCCTGAATATGTTTTTAAGCAAATTGCTTTTCTTATGCATGCAGCCTCCAGGTAACAATTGATTACTAAATTAATTAATTAACGATTATTTCAACTATTGTTTTCTCACGATTAATTGTTTTAGCCTTGATTGCTATTATTTGCAGATTGTGACCGGTTTAAAATGATTATATTTCATGTAGTCATAGAAAATTCCAGGTTTGACTGGGTCAAGTTTTCAATAGGAACCATATTTAGATGCTAAAAATGCATAAAATTGTCCCTTATGGTACATTTTTAACATTTAGATTATAAAGACTGTGACATCTGGTGATTTAAAGTATTGTGAATTAATGAGGGAAAAAAGCAAAACAAAAATCTATTTAATAAATTGCTTTGGTTTTTCAGAATAAAACTTGTACAGATGACAAAATGTGTCTTGAAAAAAACAAACAAAAGAAGAACAAAAACAGATTATTTGGATCAGATAATTGTTCTGTTATCACAACACTTGGCTGCTAAACTGAAAAGTCTTTAATAACTGAAATATAACAACTATATTATAAAACATATGTTACTAACACTCTCATTTTAAGGCTACATTAAATATTATGAACATTTCTCTATAGTTTATTAACCATAAAACATGTCTAATGTCTTCCGAAACACAAATACTTACAAATACGAGTCGCTTATCTTCTAACTGCCTACATTCTGGTTGACATGGCTACCGCAGAAAAAAAAACCCGTCAAAGATAGTTTGCTCGTTAAGAGTACTCACTCGGTCACGTTTTTGCAAATACGAGACAAAGATCGTTTTGTAGCCCAAATGTCACACTCTGATCAAATTTCAAACCCAAAACTTCGACAATTAGCCATCAACGCATTACTGTATGAACCTACTAATGTAATGCATTACCACTTTGTTCTTAATAGAAGGCAGTAAAATAAATGCCACAAAAGCTTTAAAAGTTGTATTTAAAATAATGCTTCTCTAATTGTACGATATTTGATCAAATTACTTATTTCAGTGATTGTGCCCTTTAAACTGATACCCTTAAATAAAGTCCAGCATTCAGAAATAAGTCTTTAATGTAATCTTGTTATAAATGCAGCTGTAATAAATTATTAAACACATAATTTAGTAAAAATGTTTGGCAGCCATTTTGGTTTTCAACATGGCAGTCTGACGAAGAATCTGCATTTGGTGGTCAGTTTATTTCATGACCTCATCCAGGAATCAGTTTTTACATGAAAAGTTGAATTCTTCCAACAAAAAAAGCAAATAATTAAAATCTCCATTGGAGATAGTAAATAATATATTAAATGGTTTTTCTACAAACCTCAGCAATATCTTTCAGTGTCTAATCCAATAAAATAACAAAAGAATAAAATTAATTAAATGTAACTACACATTTTATTCTTCAAATGTTTTTATTGTACATGAAGCTATATTACAGAGAACATTACATAAAAAAACAAAATCAAAGTGACAGCTTTAGATGAAAAGATGAGATGCAAAATAAATCATAAAACACTCCAGAAAAGGCTCACAGTTCAAACATTTTCATGTTGCAAAATAAACTTTAAAAACACTTGAAGTCGTCTGATAGAAACAATAAAAGTAAAATATAAGTTCTCATCTCATGCTGCTTTGTTTTCAGTAGTTTTTATTTCAGATGAACAAACTGATATGTTAAAAATCAGTAAAATGTGTTGAGAAGCAGGTTTTATCCCTATGGGATAAACTCAGACGTTCTCTTCTTGTTCTGCTGTTTTTGCTTTTTAAAGTAAAAACTGAGTCTGAATTCAGAAACACTGAATTTGACATATCGCTTAAGAGTGTGGAAAGCAAAAATTAATAATCACCATTTTACAGGAGAGGAAAAAATAGAAAATGTTTTGAGTATTAAGGCATTTTACAATTGCGATAGTCAAAATGAGAATAAAGTAACATTCCAAGAATAAAGTCTTATTATGAGCATAAAGTCAAAATAATGAATAAAGTCATAATATTATGAGAATAAACATGTAATGATCTCATAATTCTATGATTTTATTGTGTTATTTCAACTTTATTCGTGTAATTTAATGACTTCATTGTTATTCTTGTTTAAAGTTATTTATCCTTCCCTTGACCTTATTTAGTGTTTTAAAATGCCTTCTTGCTCTTGTTGTTGTGGAACCAAGCGGCCACTAGAGGGCAGCTCTGAGTTAGCGAGCATTTAACCGGAGAATAACAAACATGGCGACCGTTGATGACGAAGAAACTCCCTGAAATGAGATCATAAAACGAGGCACTGTGGCAGACGGAGGCGCTCTGAGCAGCTAGAGACAATAATCAGTATTAAACTGGTCGGAGTTTCTGTCGTCGTTCCTTTGGCCAATTCCAGGCGAGCTAAACTGCGCTACCGGTGTTTTTGCGCCGTTTTGATGGACAAAGATGCACAGAAAAGCAGCTGCGTTTATAAGCATAGAAAGTTTATCGGTATGGGTTTATGGCTCTTTGTTCAGGGCGGCATGGCCAAGAGGGAAAACATGATGATGAAAACTAGCCATTAGCTAGTTGTCTATCAGCTAAAGAAATATTTATGTTGTTAGTTTAGATCTAACTTTAGGATCAGAGGAAATCAACCTGCTGCTAATAAAACTTTTACTTTACTTAATAGTTTTTAAAGCAAACTGGGAATTTGCTTTGTATTTAATTGATATTCTAATGAAAATATAATACTGTGGACCAAATGACCAGTTGCTCCAATATTACCCAGTTGTTGCAGTTTTATTCAAATTTCAGACTTGAAAAGGGAAAGTTCAATCAGCTAACATCAGTTTTTTTAAAACTCATTCCCTGAAACTACAAAATGCTAAACTCAGCTCTTCGTTGAGCCGTTAAAGATTTTAGTAATTTGAGAATCAAGATTGATTAATTAATAAGAATGATCAACATTATCCTTCATGCTCTGGTTCTGTTTTAGCTGAAAATCTCATGTTAATTTAGTGAATTGAGATTAATCTGATAAATATCACAGATTAGGATGAAGAAATTGACGCAGCTAAAAGTTGAGGTTCATTAACGTTACATCAAAAAAATCTCCACATTGTTTTTGTCCCAACTTTTTTATTTTAAATATTACAACATGTTCTTACTTGTCAAAAACACAGGGTCTTTGAACGCACCACAGATCAACCAACAATCGCATGATTGTTACTGAACTGATGGAGCGGCAGAAGAATGGCTCATAAAACCATGCATTGGTCTTTTCCCATGCAGAAACCATCATTTATAACCAAAAGAAAAGATACATGCAGAATGAAATAATCAGTAAATCACATTTTCATCAAATATCAACATTTGTTAAAGTACAAACTGATATGCAAGTATTTTCTTATCACAAAATTTGGATTAAAGCATTTGGGATGTTCTGGCTTTACTTTTTTCAACCACACATATTGAATGTGTTTTTTTTTCCACACTTAATTAATTAAATTAATGTGCTAAAGTCCAAGCCCTTAATTAAACCACACTGTATCAGATTCTGCACAAACGTTCTAAAAAACAAAACCAGTAAATGAACCGTTTTCTTACAAAAACTGAGCTGAAACCAATTTTACTTGTTAAAATCATTAATAACATCATTACTGCACATAAATTATTTGCTTTTTTAAAAATGTAATTTTTTTTGTCTGTCTTCAATCATATTTTATTTATAATAAAATTTTACATTTATTTCGCAGTGGTGCAAATTGTGTATTAAAATAAATATGTTTTAAAGCTGTGCAAATCAAAAGTTTGTAAGATCAGGGGTGTCCAAAGCGCAATTTCTTTTTTCAATCAGATAACAAAAATTATTACTGAAATATTCTAATCTTAAAATACAAGTATTGATACTTTAATGTAAAATACAAAATTAATTTTAATATCACAGATTAGGATGAATTTTGTATTTTACTTTATCCAGAAACTTACCAAAAGCAGATCTCGGTTCGCTCAAATCTACAGTTAATCTTAAATTTGGCAAAGAGGGAGACGGATCCAAATCCCGCCGTTGATCCAAACAGACGAGAAAAAACTTGTTTCTTTGAACACGGCAAGCTTTCAACATTCTTTTTGTTCTTTTTGTTTACACTGCAAAAATAACATTTTATAAAGTATTATTTTTTTAGTGGAAATATTTTAGTTCAAGTGGAATAAAGACAAAACTAACTTACAAGTAACTTTACAGCAAATATAGGAGATTTTTAACAATTAATTCCTTAATATTGATGAAAAAGTGTTTCTTCCACAGTGAAATAATCCACCGGTAAACTAGAACCTTTTCCATCGGTATTAAGAAATTGTTGATTTAACACAAGCTGCTATATCTTGCTGAAAACTTACTTGTAATTTAGTTTTTTTTTAATTATATTAAATATATGCCCTAGAAACTAAACCACAAAAATGACAACCGAGTGCGTTTTATCAAAATACTGCATGTCTAGTTTATTGTGGAACAATTGTTTTTAATATTTTTGTGTTATGAAATAAGAATAAAAAAGTTTTTTTTTGTCAAAACCTAAAACAATCATATTTAAAATAAAAACGTATTTTATGTCCATCAGTTGGTTTTAAACTCAGCATTTGCTCCTTTAAATAAATAATAACTAATAAGTTATTAGTGAGAGCCGGACTTCACAGGATAAAGTCTGAAGTGGGAAATGGGAAGAAAAGGCATTGAGAGCGAAACCAAACCCTGATGGGGTTTGGATCAGGGTTTGGATCAGTGGATCCGTTAGTGGACTTTCCTTTTCCTGGATCGGAAGCGTCTCTGTCTCTGCTTGTACAGATGTCTGAAGTTAACGAAGAGTCCTGCAGACAAAGACGACTTCTGTTACAACTTCTGGAAAATGCTTGAATTTTTTTAGACGTTTTCAAGGTTTGGGAAGAGCTTGATATCCAAACTGCAGTTTTTAATAAAGTAAATTCAAATTTTTGAAAAAAAATAATAATTTGGAAACATTGATTACAGTTGAAACCTTTTGCTCAAAGATAATAAAGAGACGTTGTTCAGATGATCTGAAGACCTTTTTTTTTCTTGTTTTAAGTCAATTTAAATCACCAAAATTATTTCTCTTTGCTAAATGCCAGAAGACTTGAGATTATTTTAGAGCTTTTAAAAGAATTTCAAAACATTTTTACCACTGAAATGATTAATTAGATATGCCAAATTTTGTATCTGATTAATCATCAAAATAATTGATTAATCGTCAAAATAATTGATTAATCGCTAACTAGAATGATGATTATTTGCAGAGTTGGGTAGTAACTAGTTACATTTACTTGAGTAAAATTTCTAGATTTTCCATCACTGGATGAAAAATAAACATGTTTTAAGCAAAGATTCACCAAACTCACACCTGCAGCTTCTGTTAAAGATTTAAAAGTTTCTTATTGTAAAAAACTGATTTTTATTTTTTGTTAGTTATATGAATTATTGTCGTTTTGGTTCTTAAAATACCAAAAGGTCCACTTATCTTTACATTTTGGTGCGTCTGATTATGTAATGTTTAAATATTAAAATGACTTTTTACCAAATACTTTTTACTTGAGTAAAAATGTGTTAAAGTCGCTTTTTGTCAGTATTTCACAGGTAAACATGCATTTCTCACCCAGAAACATGAGGACCAGGTAGAGCTGCAGCGTGTAGGAGAAACTTAAGGAGTGTCCGAGCGCGGAGGGCAGCGGGACGCTGAACAGACGCGTCTCGTCAAAGATGGGCAGGGACTGGATCACAGCCACCGCTGCAAACAACAACAAACTCTCTAAACGACCAAAACCCACCGCTGACGGCGGCTTCAGCAGGTCGGAGGTCACAAACCTTCAGCTACGACCCCCAGCGGGTACAGAGGGATCCACAGGCTGTACCTGAGCCACGTCAGCAGCTTCCAGTCCGTGCCGATGCAGGCCAGCATGTAGAAGGGATATCTGACACGGAAAGAGCTGCTGCTGAAACACACGACCTGCCGAGCCAGCAGAACCCGGGCCGATCCGAACTCACCTGAAGATCTCGATGGAACTCCACAGGTAGAAGACGAAGAACACCACGGCCTTGTTCTGCATCTCGTCCAGGCAGCCGAAGATGACGAACAGAATGACGTTCCTCCCCGCCACCTACAGACCAAATATAGAAATAAAAATGAATGTAGGAAAAATGAAGATCAGAAAAAACTTTAAGGAGTTTCAACAACAGCAGATTCAGCAGAAACACAACCTTTAAACATCTGGTTGGTTCATCTTTCTACCAACTGTAAATGTGAAAATGCTTTCATTTATCAGTCAGTATTAACTAATATGATAAGAGAAACTTTAGATTAATAATAGATTCAAACCTACAGAAACAACTAGCGACTATTTTAGATATTGATTAATCGGTTATTCTGAAAAATATTAAAGATGCCAATAAATGTAGAATTCAATTTGTTTTTAAGTAAGAAAATAATTTCATTTCCTTTGGTGAATGTTTGATCGTTTGTAGTAGAGGTTTCATGTTAGATAAAAAGAAAGAACTTGGAACATCAACATGTGGAAAGATACTTTATAAAATTATTTAACAGAATTTTAACCAGACAGAACATATTTACCCTCAACTTCTTTTAAATAAGAAATGCAAAATGTTTATATTTGTGTAGTTTTGGGTTAATTGCTGCTCTGAATCCCTTTTTCAGATGATATATTCCAGTTAATAAGTAATCAATTAGTTAATTATTTCACTAATTGATTAATGATGATCAATCATTTCAGCCCTACTGGGGTCAGACCTATTTGTTAAATCCAGGTGGGGACAGTCAGTGCACTTCCTGCAGAAAAAGCAGAAAAAACTCCAGCCTCTAGTTTCAGTACCTGGATCATCGCAGGGAAGAATCCGGTTTTAACCAGACCCAGCAAGGGGTTGACGACCTCCAGCACGGCCATCATCTGGCAGAAATACATCATGTCCGCCGTGGTGTGGAAGGTGTCGTAGAACGAGTCTGCGGCGGCCGAGAGACACGAGAACAAACGTGACTGAGCGGCACGTTGCACCTCAAATAACGGTGATCATTTGCAAAACAAATCCCTGCAGCGTTGTTGTTTTCCTGCTTCTATTCAAATGATTCGTTTTGTGAAAAGCTCCTCCAGCCTGCCGGCAGGGCGCTGCGTCCGCTGGACTCCCGCTCCGTTTCATCGCGGCGTGAACCTGATTGTTTGGCTCTCCTTTCAGTTTTTGTGATCCGACACTCGACCAAAATGTCGGTCCAGCATCTAATTACGCGGCCCATAAATTTTAGAAGCGGATAAAGATGCAAACGCTCTTCAAGTGATTCCTGTTTCCTTTTTCTGTCGACAGTTGAAACCAGATATTTGTTTAGACAGTAAATAATGTTTTAACACAAAAGAGTATTAAGACCACTGGAGGAAAAAATAATAATTCTCTTGGTTTTTCTCAGAATTCTGACTTTTTTCTCTCAAAATTCCATCTTTTTTCCAGTTGTTCAGTTTTTTCTGACTTTAATCTCAGAATTTGACTTTTCTCAGTTTTATTTTTATTTATTTATTTTTTAACCATCCCATAATTCAGGCTTATATTTACATGAAAAACCAGACTCTCGATTGGGAATCTCTTCAAATGCTCAGATGCCAAGAGAAAACAAATTGTTTTGTCTTTTAATCCAAAACATCTGATTTCAACCGAATACTAAACACTTAAATTAGATTTTTGGCTGCAGCTAAACCAGATTGTTGCCCAGTGAAAGACGATACATGCATTCAGTGTGATTCTGTTCGATAATGAACAAACCTTGACCGAGGATGAAGAGTCGAACGGTCATGTTGACGAAGATCCAGGAGAATCCCAGGAACTGCACCAGGTTGTACATGAACAAGTATCCCTTCTTCAGGCCGATGTAGGCTGAGGAGGCAGACGGAGAAAAGTTTCCGTCACCCATAAATAAAAAATAAATGTCCATGTTGACAGAAAAGGTCTACAGCAGCAACACTGACGGCAGAAATTAAAACGACTCACGATCTTTACGAACTCTCGACTCCACGCTGATCTTGTTGATTTTCTCCTCCTAAAACAGAAAGTTATTGATCTCCATATTTACAATGTTTACACTTCTCATTGGTCAACAAATGAATGAATGGAAAAGAGGATAACTGGTTCTTGCCTTGGCCTGGAGCTCCATCTCGGCATCCGACTCATCCAACCAGCGGTCGAAGTCCGGAGCCAGAAACAGCGGCTTCTTCTCCCGCAGCGTCAGCCGCTCCCACCATCGCTCGTCCCGCTTACGGATCTTAATGTCCACCTGGCGCTGCGTCAACTTTTGGTGGATCTACAGCAAACCGAAAAAGTTTCACTTCGCTGGGAAACAAATGCAGCGCAGCTTAAAATAAAACATCTATATATAGAATAAAACGTATGAAGCAGTACTTATAAATATTGATTTTTATCACTTTAAATAGGAAAACTAGAGAACTTTTCTCGCATTTTCAAGGAAATTTACAAATAAAAATACAAATGAAATAAAAAGAGTTTCAATTCACTATGATGACATAATGTATTACTATTATTATTATTAATTAATATTCTAGATTCTACAGGAAGGGCAAGGTAAAATAAATATAACAAAATGTTATGTTTTGAAAAGTCTCTCACAGACAGACGTATCTGAACGGGACGAAAGAAAAATCTACACTAAATTTTCTTGCTAAATTTTATGGAATTGAGCAAATGGAAATAATTTTGATGATTCTAAAACAAAAGAAATTTGGTCTGATTTAATTCCAGACCAAATTTTTAAAAAGTACATTGCTGCCAAAAAGCACAGAAATTTTTAGGATAATCTAAAAATCTTTGGAAAATCTTGAAAATGAGTTCCAAAAGTTTCACATTTTTTTCTACAAAATATTTTATATTAAAATACTTTTGATTTTTTAAATAGGCAATTGTTGGACTTAGCAACTCAGAAATTTCCATGTTTTTTATTTTTATTTTGAGATTAATATCAAACAATGTTCTGGAAAAAACATGAAAACATCTGTGTTTTAAAATTCAAATTTTTTTACTTTTGAAATGTTGAAAATTTTAGATAATTTGACATTTTCAGAAATTAATTTAAAACTTTGAGTTTATTTTGGTGGAAATTTACTTTTCCCCCTCTATTACGGCTCTAATATGCTGCAGTAAGTTTCAACTATAAGTAACATTTTCCAAATTTAGACTTTTAATCAAACATTAGACTGAACTTCAGAACAAAACCATGCAGTTTGAATATGAAGCATTTTCAAAAACCTTACAGAGAAATCAAGCACTTCATAAACCTTGAAAACATCAAATCGAAACTCAAGCATTTTCAAAGATTTCAAGCACATATTTGACCTTTTTCTATAAAAAGTCAACAGGTTTGTACATGTAGCTGGTAATTAAGGTCTATAATCAAAGGGTATAAGTATTAAAAGTATAAATCGAAACAATTTTGGTGTTTATTCTGATATAAATAAAAAGTCAAAACCAAAATAAATGAGGACGAAAGTATCAGCACCTCGGGCTTTACAGGTTCCAGGAACTCCAGTCTGAACTCGTACTGGTTATCTCCTTTAGCGCCATGACCCTGAGCTGTGGAGCAGAAACTAAATTTTAACCATTTATAGAATATTTATCTCCAAAGCAGAAGATTTATGAAGGAAGGACAGAAACCTCTGAACTGGAGTGTGTTGTGTCCCTGCAAACTGATATCAACATCCTGGAAAACACAGAAAACTGAAGATTAAAACCAGAAAAATGGACAAAATAACAGGGAGGAGTTTAAATGTAAGCTTTTATTTTCTGAACTGTCTCAGTATTTCACAGAACAAAGTGACTTTCTACTAACCAAACTTACAATGAAGTTTACTTTATACTTAAATGATTATTTTTCTGTTGAACATCGTTTCTTATCTTGACAGGCTTCCAGAAAGAGTCGTGCGGTTGTATTTTACTGTGTTATTTAGGTAAATCGCTGATGTGTGCAGGTTTTCTGGAAGTCTGTTTAAGCTTTAATTAAGCCATTCTTTAAGAAGACTGAACAAGATCCGGAACCGCCATGAAAGGTCTTGCATTTTTTATGAACCTACCATCCAACAGCTGATACAGTATCAGAAGGTTTTGACCTGCAGATCATGAAGAGTCCAAGATTCAAACAAAGAGCCGATCAAAACATATTGACAAGGAACTAAAGTGTTTATTTTAAGACCACATCTTCTGGACCTTAGCTAAGCTAAACTGCAGATAAACATCAAGGAAACACTTTGATGCTTTAGTTAGAATAAGGTTGTTGGATTCACACCAATGTCATGTTATTACATTTAACTGCAGAAAGTCAGGTCAGTACTACATGATGCAATCACGTACTTTTCAGCTTTTTATTGCCAAGTTCTGGGTAAGTAAATCCTGATAAAAGCACTTTTATTGTTACACCTGTAGCTTTCATTACGTGATGAAAATATGAAAACTGGCAGGTAATAAGACAAGTCCAGCACTAGTTTTGCTACTCCAGCGTGCTGACGTCATGCGCACGGACTCTTTAAATCCAGCTAAACCGACACTAGCTAACAAAAGAACTATAAGTCAACAGAAAACAAGATCACATAGAAAACTATAAATGATCCTAATTATTTGAAGTATTAATGGTTATGTTTTAGCAGGGACTTTAACGGCCAGTTGACCCACAGCTAGCGGCTGTTGGGTCGGACCGCCTCACCGAAGCATCGCTCAGTTCCACCCGGAGAAAAATCTCTCCGTGCCGCTGTGCCCAGAAAACCTGCGGAGTCAGGATCTGCATGTCCACGCTTCGATGACTGGTGATTTACACGCCACGAAGAAGCAGAAAATTCATTCAGACTGATCCATGGAAGCCCTCATCGAAGTCTCGGAGCGATAGAATCGACTTCCGGAAACAAATCCTAGACAGATTTCAAAGTAAAAGCGTCTTCTTCCTCTTGGCTTTTAAACAGCTGCCCACATTCAACGTGTTGGGCTGCTGCCATCTGCTGGACTTGCGAGGTTACTTCCATAAAATGGACAGATGAATGGAAATATTTTTCCATATGTAATTTTCTTTTCCAAATGTTCTAATTGATACGTTTGTTTCAATATAGGGTTTAATGAATAACTACATATGTGAATTTTATCTTCTGCTCATAAATCTGTAATGTTTTACTTTTGTGAATATACAGCATGTTTTTCAGCTTTCTTCTTGGTTCTTTTTTCTTCTCCTTAATTTTAGTATTTTATACATTAAAATGATTGATTATTATAAAGTAAAAGTCTAAAATGTAAAACAGCGTTGTTATTAATTTCTGAAATGACTTGAAATTCAATAGCTACAAACACCTGGGGTTCTTGAACACATCACCCTTCATGGTGAAGTTTAAGGATAAGCCCAACTGTTCAGGGTCATTTTAAGGCGGAAACTTCACCTTTTTCGGTTATGGATTGTTGTGACTGTTTGTCCGGTGCCGTTCGGTACCGCCTCTCGGTTACAAAGTGCAACCCTCCCGGAAGATCAGAAACCAGTTTTACGTGAAGGTTCGCAAAAGGACATTTTCCCGAGGAGCATAAGCTGCTGAAGCTTTGACTTTGTCCCTGTTTGAGACATTTGTAGGAAGAGCTGCTGGAGTTCGTTTTGAGGTGTTTAAACAGTTTCCTGTAGGATGAAACGGGGAGGTGAACCGACCGGAACTCAGGGTTCCTCCACGACCAACACCGCAGAGCAATCAAAGAAAATGAGGGTCATTTACGTCGTGTATATAATTGTTTCTTTGGATATAACCTGGATGTTTTTACAGTTCTCCGTCACACCAGTAAGTGATTTCTCTCCTGTAACCGAGTGGGAAACTCACATTTCCGTGATCTCCTTGAAACGCGCACGACTCGGCGCTGGTAAATCCTGCATAAAAAGCTTTAAAGTTTTATCTAATTGGTACAAGAATTACAGAGGTAGTGTAAATTTATAAGTTGATCTTATTTAATTTGATGGAAATAATTACAAAAGTATTATATTATACATTTCCTGTCACTGGAAAAAGTACAAAAAGTACATTTTACATGTCTCTTAGTTCGCTTGAATCAAATCTTTAAAAATAATTTAGAATACTATGTATTAGTTTAAATCAACCCAAATTATATTTTTTCGTGTGCAGATTAGACAGATTTTATTGTAAACACTTAAATTCGTCTCATTCTGCGTTGTGCAGATTCATTTGGACTTTGGCTGCTTTTTCACGCTTTCTGGTATTTGTACCCGTTGCACAAATAGTGACATATTTCTCTTAATTTTAGCTGATTTTTTAAAATTATTAACAAAATATCTTCCAGTTAAGTTTAAGTGTGCTCTACAAAGAGGTTATTGATCTCAAAGACCAATAAATAAATATGGTGTCAAAAAACAATATTATTGTTTGATGCAATAATTACTGTGATAATTTATCCTCTAGCAAAATTTGATACTGTGACAGATCTTGTCATTTATTTAGAAAGACAATTTCCTTCTCTTTGGTTTAGGATTGGGAAAATAAGTTAAAAAAAGAAAAGAGAAAACACAAAGCCAATACTTTAATAAATAAATAAATGCAAAGACAAAGTTCTTCTTTGCAAAAATAAAATAAAATAAATTGCTTCTTCTTTTGCAAATAACTTAACTTGCTTGTTCCTTTTTGCTTGAGATTTAATTCAAGTTTATCTTAACTGTAAAATACTTTTTGGAACTCAACCCTCCATGTGTCAGTCCATCCCTCATTTTGTGTTGTTCTATTACAAAACATCCCTGTGCAAACATTAAAGTTTATGGTGACAAAAGGAAAATGTGTTGTACTAACAGAATATCTGTTTTATTTTCTATATTTTAACTCTCATTATATCTCCACAGTATTTAGCAAAGAAACTTGGATTTGACACGTTGTGGTTTGGTTATTTGCAAACTACAGTTGGATTGATTCAGCTTATTGGAGGCCCCATGTTTGGGAGGTAGGTTTGAAGTATTAAAATGGCTGCCTATATTTTCATATTTTTTAATTTAGATTATTCTTTTGGCAGGTTCGGGGATCTTTTCGGGGCCCGTGCAGCTTTGTCTCTGGCTTGTGCAGCAACCACAGTTTCCTTTCTGCTTCTGGCCGTCGCTAACCATCCCGTCCTGCTGTTCGTCCACAAACTACCTACAGTATTTATGCATGTCTTGCCTGGTTAGCATCACAAATTAGCCACAAAAAACTGGCTTAAAACAGATCAATTAATTGTTTTAGACTTGTAATTTTCACTATTCTGTCTGCAGCATGCCAGATGGTTGTTACAGATCTCTCAGAGCCAGAGAAACGGGCTGAGGCTTTGTCCAAACTGGGTCTGTGTTTTGGTATCGGGATGATCGCTGGATCCACATTGGGGGGAAACATAAGCACACGCTATGGGTGAGCATCACTAGCTGCGTTTCCATTACAAGAGTGCGCAAATCCTTGTCGGTATTTCCCAAATCTAAAAAAAAAGAAGAGAATTTTGCATTTGCAGTGTTTCCATTAATTAAGATATGAATAAATTTGTTCACGTCATCAAAAACATGCAGCGCTATTATCACTTCCACCTCTTCTTCTTTTATGGCAATTAAGAGTTCGTCGCACTGCTGGTGTGAAGTCAGCTTTAATGAAACTCTTTAAAGACGTTCTTATTACAGCTTCAGTTTCCCTGACACCAACACCACCGTCGAACTAAAACACAACGTAAACTTAGTGAGATGGTGTCAAGAATACAATATCGATATAAAAATAACATAAAACATATAAACATACCTCGCTGGCTAACCCTTCCTTTTGAGGTAGAAATGAGGTCATTCAGTAAATTCTTACACTTAAATCATGCTTCTTCATCTGCTTGCCAACGCGATGCTGTTATATCGCAAGCGTCTCTGGTAACCTGGTAACCAGACGCTTCTACATCTACTTCCTACCTTAAACCTTCAAAATAAGAGTCTTAACAAAAAACTATAAATAATACAAAATAAAATCTGTAAATTAAAACTTTGGCAGTAAAACTCCCACCAAATCACAAACCTATGGTGATTTCAAATAACATACAACATTAAATAGGAATATATTTACATTTTAACATTTACTCTGCTTCCAGTAACAACACAGTTTTATGAACTGGTCTATCAAGATACACTGGCTTGACAGTCCTTTTTCCATCCTTATCCAAGGTCGAGTCACTTAGTAACAGCTTCACCTTCCTGATCCTTCCATCTGCGCTTGTATATACTTCTGTTACTCTTGCCAGTTTCCACTTGTTCCTTGGAGAATTGTCCTCTTGAAGAATAACAATGTCGTTTACCTTTGCATTCCTCTTGTTTCTTTGACTAGTTTTATTGCTTCTGCTTCTGATGTAACACTTACAAGTCCATCATCTACATAAAAGTTTCTTTGAATGAACTTTACTGTGTCTGGAGAGAACTTTCCCTCACCTTGTGTGGCTAGATGTTTTAAACCAAAATTGGCACAACCAGGTGAAGAAGCTGCACCCAAACAGGTGAACCTTCATGCGAAAGACCGAGGGGGGAACACTTAAATCACCATGCTCCCACCATAAGAAGCGTAAATAATCCTGGTCTTGAGGTGTTACATGGAACTGATGAAACATACGCTCCACATCGCACATTACAGCCACTGAGCCTTTCCTGAACCTACAGAGTACTCCCACCAAAGTGTTTGTGAGGTCAGGCCCTGTAAGCAGGTGTTCATTCAGCGAAGTGTCTTGATAGTGTGCAGAGCAGTCAAAAACAACACGGATCTTGCCAGGCTTTTGAGGGTGGTATACCCCATGATGGGGAATATACCAGGCAGGGGAATTACAGATTTCCTTCTCCGGTATTTTCTCTGCATCACCACGTGCAATAATGTCCTCCATGAACCTTGCATAATCTGAGTAGTACCTTTGATCCCTTATGAATCTGCGTTTGAGACTGCTTAAACGTTGCATTGCACTTGACATGTTGTTGGGAAGATTTGGTCTGTCACTTTTGAAAGGCAGAGGCATTTCATAATGTCCATCTTGCTTTTGTTTGATTCCTTCTTGCAGCTTTCTTAGGAAGCAGACATCTTCTTGTGAAATGCTTGTTTCTTCCACTGCTCTCTCTGTAAAATCTAATTCAAGTGCTTTGATTACATCTGGACCTGTTACTTCTTTCATCTGTGTCTTGCAGATGTAATGAACTTTATTCTTTAGCTTTGTGGTTGGCTCAGTCTCTGGTATTACTTGCTTTACAGTGATGCGATGACTTACTCCAATTACATCGCTGCCTGCATCACACAAATCACAGTAACTTATGATGCTCCAACCCAAATCTGTTTTCTGGCATAAGGCTGGTTTTCTTCACCACATATGACTTCTCTGGGCATTAAAGCTTGTGTGCAATTATAGCCTAACAGGAGTCCTATCTCACAGTCCAATAGTGGAGCAATGTGTTCAGTGAGATGTTCCAAATGTGGCCATGACCTTGCTGTGTCTGGAGTAGGAATATGGCTACGATTGACAGGTATAAAATCACGTGTGTAAGCAACTGGCACAGTGAGTTTCTTTTTGGAAAACAATCCTCTTATTTGCAGAGCTTCAAGTTTTGTACATGCTACAGTTGTTTTCTTGGATGACATTGTAGATAATTTGAGATTAACCTGGGTTTTAGCTGTGTCCAGGTTGTTTGCTACTTCATTAAGAATAAAAGACGAATCACTCTGTGTGTCCAGCAGAGCATAGGTAAGTATTTCTTTGTGTGGCTCATTTTGTGTGGATACATAGACAGGTACTATTGCAGATGTCTGTGTGTTTCTACTTTCATGAGTCACTCTGTTAGATGTACTTTCATTAACTTTCGTTGTTTCTTGTGATTGTGTTACCTGTTCCTGGGTTTCCTTCCCTTCAGCTACTTCTTGTTCTTTAGGTTGTTCTTTCTTTGTCTCGTGTCTTTGTCTTTCTTCGTGCAGACATGTGGGATGTTGTTTTGAGCATGTGTTGCATGTCATCCGATTGCTGCAGTTCTTGGAGAAGTGACCACTGTTTAAACAGCCAAAACATAGTTTTTCACCTTGAATGAACTTGACTCTCTCAGTGACTGGTTTCTCAGTGAACTTACGACATTTGTGTAAGCTGTGTCCTGCTCTTTTACAAAATACACAAGAGATCATGCTTCTTTCTCTGGAGTTAGTTGTGAAGATGTTCGCTGTATTTTGCTTCTTATGAATGGGTGTAAGTAGAGACTTGGTCTTTGGTTTGTCAAAGTCACTTTGTCTTATAGCTTCATATGATGTAATGGGATTACATGCAATACTTGCCTCCATTGACAGGAATGTTACAAAGTAACTGAAACGTGGGAACTGTCTGTGCTCTAACTGATACTCTGTAGCCTTTCGGTTCCATCTGTTGCTTAACCAGTCTGGCAGTTTAGCAGCAAGTCTTTGATTCTCTATTGCATCATTGAGGATGTTCAGGTTCTCATTGGTAATCATTGCAGATTGACAGCTTTGTAAGAAATCCACAAACTTTCTTAACTCTGCACTGTTTTTACCTTGGAGCTTTGGCCATGTGTGCAACTTGTCCCTAAAGGCTTTTGCAATAACAAAAGGCTCTCCATAACGATCATTGAGCATATTCCATGCTGCCATATAAGAATCTTCAAAGCCAATCAGAAAATAGCCTTCTAAGGCTTCTTTAACACTCCCACCTACATACTTCTGTAAGAAAAATATCTTTTCTGCAATGGGAATGTTCTTTCTCTCTATTAGAGTCTGAAACGATGCCTTCCAATGTTTAAACTTAAGTGGATCCCCACTAAATATTGAAGGCTCTGGAATTGGTAGCCTGTTAGCTGACATAGCTTCTGCCAAAACTTTTACAAGCTCACCTGTGCTCTCGTGAACGACATTTAACTGTGGTGGTTGATTGGCAGTGTTCTTCATCTCAGTTACCTGTATGTTTGCAGGATTCGGAGTGATTCTTTCTTGCTTTACTAAAAAGTAGTCTTCTTCATAAACTTGTAATTTTGCCTTTGCTGCATTGAGTCCTTTCAGATTTTCCAGTCTTTCAATTTCTCTTTTTAAGTCCTCAACTGATCTTTTCCTTGCAGCACTTTCTTCTTGTTGTCTCTTTATCACAGCCGCCTTCTCCTTTTCTCTTTTTAACTTGCGTTCTGTTTCCTCTCTTTCCTCTTGATGGCGTTGTGACATCGCAGCAGCTTCTTGTTCTGCAGTTCTGAGTTTGTCTTCTTCTTCTATGGTTTGGATTTTTTCTCTAAATTTCTCTTGTTCAGCCATTATCTTAAGCACAGCCTTTGTGGCTTCATACTCTGCTGCAGCTTCTTGTCTTTTGACAGAGGAGCCATTAGAGATAACTGTACTGGGTTTAAAATGACTATGAACTGAGACACTACTTGAGCTAGAAGATGTAAATATAGAACTGGCATCAGGCCAAACAATCTCCTCCTTATTTGTTCCCTCAACGTGGCACTGGATGTTTTGCAAAACTAACTTAGTCACTGATGTACATTTCTCTAATTTGGAACGCATATCATGAGGTGGTCCATCTATTGCTCTGTATTGATCATAAATATCATTAAGAGCGGCTAGTTCTCTTTGCACAATGTCCATGTGACCTTCAAGAATGTCAAATGGATCTCCTCTGATAACAGATTTTTTAGCAACTTTAATTAATGCTTTCCATCTGTCATAGGTACTTTCAAAGTGACGCTGCAGCCCCTTTAGTTTTTCTTTATGAAATTCTTTTCCTTTTTCCGTTAACATGCGAGATCTTTCACTTCTACGTAGTTCTTCTTGCCCAGGTTGCTCTAAAGAGGTTCCATCTACTTGCTCTGCTTCGGCAGCTTGTTCTGCACTGGCAACCTCTATTTCTGTTTCATTTGTTTCCAACATTTTACTTTACTTGAAATCTTATGGACTTCTTAATTGGTCAAAATTTCCTTTTAATTTAACTTAGATTAACTCTGAGCTTCGTTGCATTACTTCCCTTCTCGTTACTTTGTTGCGCTCTTGTTGTCAGGCTTCACACGGTTCCTTGTTGTTACTCCTTCCTTGTGTCACTTTCCAAACATGAACTTAAATGTCTGGCTTCTGGACGTCTTTATGAAGAAGCAACCGTTGAACGTGTGTCCGTTAACATTTGCAACTGACCGATCTTGATGCCCGTTAATATTGTCAACTGTCCAATCTTCGTGCCCGTTAACATTTGCAACTGACCGGTCATCGATGCGACGATGGGAAAATCGTGCAGCTCCGAGTTCGACTATCACTTCCACCTCTTCTTCTTTTATGGCAATTAAGAGTTCGTCGCACTGCTGGTGTGAAGTCAGCTTTAATGAAACTCTTTAAAGACGTTCTTATTACAGCTTCAGTTTCCCTGACACCAACACCACCGTCGAACTAAAACACAACGTAAACTTAGTGAGATGGTGTCAAGAATACAATATCGATATAAAAATAACATAAAACATATAAACATACCTCGCTGGCTAACCCTTCCTTTTGAGGTAGAAATGAGGTCATTCAGTAAATTCTTACACTTAAATCATGCTTCTTCATCTGCTTGCCAACGCGATGCTGTTATATCGCAAGCGTCTCTGGTAACCTGGTAACCAGACGCTTCTACATCTACTTCCTACCTTAAACCTTCAAAATAAGAGTCTTAACAAAAAACTATAAATAATACAAAATAAAATCTGTAAATTAAAACTTTGGCAGTAAAAGCTATTATCCCCTCTACTTCCTGTTCTCTTCTTTGTCTTTTCCAGCAGAAGTAACATCCGGTTGTTGATCATGTGACTATAGTGTAATGTGAAAAAATGTTTCCAATGCAGTTTTGTGAGCTCCATCTATTTTTATATGGCCAAAAACCCCCACTTCATCCTAGCACAAAAACATTTTATAGAAAAACAAGTTTTTTGAAATTGGCATGTTTCCATGTAGCAAATTTTATATTTGAAATGTCAACTTGTATGGCCAATATGGCCAATGGGAACACAGATAGAGGGTAATACATGGATCCTGGCATCATTTCTGGAAATGTTTCTGCGTTATCTTGTTTTCTACAGGGAGACGTTTGCAGCCTGTGTTGGTGCTGCAGGGAGTGCCTTCAGTTTGCTGCTGGTTTTAAACTTCATACCAAAGTCTACTAAATCCGAGGCCTCTAGAAGCGCCGCTAAATGTAAGAATACTTTCTGTTCATAGCCGACTCTGAATCTGTAAAATGGTGTTGCATTCAAGTTCATTGCATGAAAACAATTGCCAAAAAACCATATGTTCTCAATTAAGCCAGTCACAATCAGCAATTAATCAATTAATTGCATGATAAATTGAGTTTGATCATTTCCATTCTGATTAATATATTTTTGACATATTCCATTTTATAATTTTTTTTTTGCAAATTTTTTTTAAATTTTATTTCAGTTTTTTTAATTTATTACTTATGGTGGTTGTGTTTTCTTTATGTCTCAAACTTCCAGTGTAAAGGAATGCTTAGTTCTCATGTGACGTCACATTTGGAACTCACAACCATCAAGGAAGGCAGTTGCTATTACAACTGAAACCACCAGCTCTCGCCTCCTTCCTGACTTATAACTAGTATCGTACATCACAACGATAACGCGATCACAAGTTTCGATTACTTTACCCACCTCTGTGTGAAACTAAGATCAATATCAGTGATATTTATTGTAGTACTTGCTGCCGAGCTAGCTAAACTAGCTTGGCTAATGTAGCTTTGATCTGCTAGCTAACACGTAGCCTACATGTATGTTACTACAAGCTCTGACTCTGCCAGTCATCAGAACCTTGTTATTCACACGTAGAGTTCGGCCGTCCGTTACGAATCCGTTTCAATATTGATTGAATGATTGATTGATTGGGTCGTTCAGACTGCGGTGAAAAAACCGTTTAGTTCACATCCGGTCACAAAATCCGCTGGTCACGGATTACGGTGCAACACCTCGACAGAGAGATTTTTCTTGTTTGTCTTTAATGTAGCACTTTATTTCGAACACATAACATTACATAGAAGGTATTTAACACAATGTCAAATATCAGAATACACTAATAAAAATATAAACACCGGAACTGGCGGGTCTTGCTCACGTGACGTCACGTTACCGTAACCTTGATTACCGAGGCAACGAGAGAATTTAAAAGCTATGAAAGTTGGTGTCGCGTAGCAAAAATAAATATAACATGGAGGTCTTAAAAAATCTGAAAGTTAAAGTTCAAGGTAAGCGTATAAGACAGGGAATTTTCCTTTCGCCTTATCAGCACCATGTTTTGTCACACATCCTTCCCCAAGTGGACCGGGAACTCGCTCAGATGCAGAACAAAAACATAACTCTGGAAAAGGAAAAGACGGAGCTGCTGAAAAAGGTTGAGCATCTGGTCATTGACACAAACACACAGAAGACCGACCATGAAAAAGTCGCCAAAGTTCTCCAAAACCGAGAGATCCTCCGGGCCCAGCTGGCGCAGTGGAAAATTCAGGTGGAGGAGATGGCCAGGAAGATATGGTTACAAGAAAAAGACTTGAAAAAGGAGCGCAGGAAAAATGAGCTCCTCATCCAAGAGCTGGAGTTGGTGAAGAAAGAGTTGCAGTTTGTGAAACAACAAGCGGTCAATCAGAGAGGCGAGCAGCAAACCGTGAAAGACCAACTGGAGTACTTCATCAAAGAGAGAGACATCCTTTCCAGCCAGTTGATCAACCTTCAAAACGAGTGTTCAGATCTGCGAGGGATGATCAACTTCCAGCAATCCAACCTTACCCGGATGAAGAACGAAAACGTGGAGGAGAAGCGCCAGATCCAACTGCTGAGGCAGGAGAACCAAAAGCTGGAGAGGGAGAGGAGCTTCTTCGTTAATGAAGTGGAGGAGATGAAACAGGAATTCCACAGGTTTGAGGAACAGTGGACGGAGAAGAGGAAGCTGGAGAAAAGTTTGAGTCAACGCTCTTTGGAAAACCTGGCAACGGCAAGAACCTCAATAATCCAACAGAAATCAAAATGGAAACCCAAACAAATGCCTCCAGAGTACATGCAGCTAGAGCTGATCAAACTGGCTAAAGAGCTGAAAAGGAGTCAAAGATTGGCAGAAGAGCTGAAGAAAAACCTGAAACATCTCTCTCTGCAGCACCAGCAGAGCCAAGCGGCGCTCAGGCTGCACAAAGAAAAGCTGCGGGCCGTCATACTGCAGCGGAACGCCATCCAAACCGAGATGGAGTACATGAAGTATGAAATTATGACCATCCAGAAGGACAAGCTCAGGGACAAATTCAAGAACTGGGCGCTGAAAAGGAGCAAGATGATGAAAATGTCATGTGAAAGCAGATCCAGCTCTGCACTGCCAGATATGACCTACAGGTGCCAGCCTCCGTGGAACCCAACTTAGTCATCACTAGGAAGAAAATATAACAATAAACAAGGTGCTATCAGATAAAAGCTTGTTTTTTATGTTTAAAAAATGAGTCAAATATGCAATGCTGAAAATCAAAACGACTAAAATAATACTTTATTGATCAGAAAGGGAAATTAAATAAAAAACAAAATACAAACACACTACAATGGCGTGTTAGAGCAATTCATATGGAAAAGATGAGTACATTGCTGCCAAAAAGACATTTTCAGATTAATCTTAGACATTTCCTAGAAAACGAAAACATGGACATTTGAGTCTGAAAACTTGGATATTTGCATTAAAAAATCTGAAATTTTCAGATTAATCTCAGAATGTTGGGGGCTTTGAAAAATCTAAAATATGTTAGAAAAACACAATTTTAAATGATCCCAGAATTTCTAGAATTTTGAAAAGTTGAAAATATTATACTTTTGAATTTCATTCCACGTCTCTTCTACAAAATTTGAGTTTTTCCTAGATTTTTCAAACTCAAAAAGTTCCATGTCTTCCAGAAAATTTTGGAGATCAAATATATCTGGGACTTTTCTAACAAATTTTCAACTTTTCGAACGCAGAAATTACTTTTTTGGAAGAAAATTTTAGATATTAATCTAAAAGTTTGAGTTTTTTGTTGCAAATTGTCCAATTTTAAACTGTTCTCTTTAGGTTAGGGTTTTCTTTTCTTTTAAAAAACATAGAAGCTGAAAATTAGGTTTACATTTTTTTTTATTTATAATCTCAGACCATAGGTTGGAGCTTTATGCAGAATTATTTCCATCTTTTAGTGTATTTCTAATATTATATTTTAAAAAGCGATTAAATGAAAAAAGTCAGCAATTTGTCATTTTTACGTGATTAGTAGTCAGAATAATCCATTAAGATAATTGTTAGCTGCAGCCCTATTAAAAAGAGTTTTTATTGGAAATTTGTTTTATTCTAATTTCTTTATAGATTTTGAACACAGTATTTTTATGTGGCTAGTATTTTTATGTGGCTATCTGATAACAAGGAAACTATTTATGAAGCAAACATTGATGAGTTTTTCTTGGACTTTCCAACAGCTGAGAACCAAAATAAGAAGGTGTTCAGTTTGGGAGAGATCACAAGACTGATGAGGTTTCCAGGCGTCACAAGAATTTTTATGATCAAAATTATCTCAGGTTTGCCATCAGGTAAGAATTATCTGCAATACAATTAATGCACATTTTAACACATAATAAAATGCATATATATTTAGCATAAAAACAGCAAAAGATTGAAGTAAATTCCTCATTTACATGTAATGCTAAAAGAAGTTATACTTCAAATATCTAAATTTGAAGTATAACTTAAAATTTACATATTTGTAAATTTATAAACTACAATTATAGTAGTTTATTTCTCCTCAGGAAATCCTTAAATTTAATTTTGTGTTCCTTAGGCATATTTCAGGTGATGTTCTCCATCATTGCAATGGATTTCTTCAAGCTTGAAGCTCAGCAGAATGGCTACCTGATGGCGTACTTTGGCATCGTTCAAATGGTGAGATTGAAATACTCAGACTTGGGTAGTAACTAGTTACATTTACTTGAGTAACCTTTGGGGTTAAACGTACCGTTAGGAGTATTTTTACTGCTTTCTACTTTTCAGTAATTTCATTTTGAAGTGTTGCTATTCTTCCTTGAGTCAAATGTCTGGATTCTCTACTCACTAGGTGCGTTTCCATTATAAATGTGCACAAAACTTTGGCAGTTATCCACTAATGTCGAACATAACCATAATTTTGCAATTGCAAAATGAAATAAACACAATTAAAATCATGTGAATACGTTTGTTCATGTAACAAGTCATTAAAAAACAGCCCCCAACCACTTCCTGTCTTCTTAGTTTCCACCAGTAGTAGCAACCAGTTGTTGATCATGTGACTCGTGATGCGAAAAAAGTGTTTCCATTGCATTTTTGAAAATACTCAAACTTTAATGAGTATTAAAGTTTGATTAGGCCAAAAAACCCCACTTTAACAGAACAAAAACTTAAGAGACGAAAAAGTTTTAAAAAATTGCTGCGCTTCCATTAAGCAAATTTATTTTCATAAATTAGATTTGTGCAATTTCATGGTCAATGAAAACACAGCTAAGGTTGCAGTAATTAATGCGATTAAAGAAGATCTTGCTTGGACATTAGTCTATTAATCCCGGAAATGTTCCTCAGGTGATAGAAGACTGACTTTGAAACCGTCTTACATGCAGTATAAGATTCCCACTGATAATTTGGAGCTTAATTGTTGAAATTGTCGTGTTTCTCCAGGTTGTTCAGGGAGGAGTGATCGGTAGACTCACGTCCAGATTTCCTGAGAAATCTCTTCTTCTTCTGTCCATTGGAGTTACTGCAGCTGTGGGTCTGGCTCAGGTGAACATAAACTCACACAGACTGGCAAGATGATACCGGATGATGCTTCAGGAAGCTTTGAAATGTTTGTTTTATGAATTTGTGTTTCTTCTTTCCTTCCAGGCCTACATGCAGACAGTTTTCCACCTCTGCCTCACCGTCACGCCGTGGATGTTTTCTCTCAGCGTTTTTAACGTCATCACCGACAGCATGCTCACCAAAAGCGTCCCGTCCTCTGACACAGGTGACTTTATCCAGATTCTCCTTTTGTGGTATTCATGGAAACGCCAGACTCTTAGCGAGACGCTGATAAAAAACCCCAAAAACATCAGGAACACCAGGAACCTTCATCAAAAATAAATCATATGGAGCTCTGGTGGTGCCAAGAAAAAATTTAGAACATATTTTGGTGATTTTATTTTTCTAAATTTTTTTTTTTTAGGAAAATATTCCTAAATTTATATGATAATTGTTATTTTATTTACATTATATTTAAAAAAAACATTGAATTCAAGGCAAATATAGCAATTTCTTATTTTATTACAATTAGATAAAAAAATATATTTTAAAAATAATTTATTATAATTGGATAAGAACCACCCGCGGAGGGTGAGAAGGGAATTTTTATATCTATATCTATATATATCTATAGATATCTATATATAAGAATAATACTAGATAATTCTGGTGAGGCAAAGCTGCTATATTCAAAGTTTGTAATTGCTGAAAAAAATCTAGATTTGGGTGTGTGATTTTAAACACCCTTCAGAAAACCCTGTGGGTTTAATGATGATTCTCTGAGTAACTTTCTGATTGCTGTTGTTTGTTTCCCAGGAACGATGCTGGGTCTGTGCGCCTCCGTTCAGTCGCTGGTCCGGACAATCGGACCGACCATCGGCGGTTTCCTGTACATGAACTACGGCCTCGCCTCCATAGGTCTAATTGAGTTTTTTGTGAATATTGTCGTGTTTCTTTACCTGCTATATCAACATCTCAGCAACACTGAGAAGCAGAAGGAATGAAGAGGCAATTTTATTTTTATACTATTATAGAACTACAAAACTGAAATGTTTAGTCGTCATTTGCAAAATGCTGCTGTAATTTTACATTCCAGTTCGTCGAGATTTAAATGCATGACTGTTGTTCAGGTGGAAACCACTAGATGGCAGCAAAATGTCTGGATTATTCAAAGATGTTTCTGTTGATCAGATTTTCATTCTCAGCTTTTTTTAAATCATGATTTTATGTATGAACAAAGAATTCCAACTTTTTACCTTTTAGATTTGCAAAAAAGATTTGCAAAAGTATTTTAATGCAGTATTGTATCACACAATTATAACTTCAAACTACAAGAAGTGATGTTTGTAGCATTTCTTGGTTGCTGTAAATGTAAGTTTAAAAAAACATTTTATTAAGCATTGAACCAGTCTGGTGATTTTTGGATTTATGCATTATAAAGATCAAAGATTGATTATTTTAAAAGTTTCTGACTACTGTAAACTGTCTAAACATGGTAAATTTACTTCTGAGAAATATAATCGCTTTGAATTTCTATTGGCAAACGACAAGGGCTGAAACAATTAATTGGGATTACTTGATAAATGACGTAATCATCAACTATTTTAATAATTGATTAATTGTTAACTAGAGTATACAGATTCAAAAAAAGCAATTTATTAGGAAAATAAACACATTCAGAACAGTAATAAACCCAAAACTGTACAAAAAATACATACATTTTGAATTTAAAGAAATCCTGTTATTGGATTTTAGGCAAAACAAGAACAAAAAGGATCTTTTAATGCATTTCTATCATTGGATGAAAAGGTATTTGTGGTTGAATGAAAATATGTAAAATGTGCTATTTGTTTTTTATCCGATTGTCAGAATAATTGATTACTAAAATAATTTGCAGTTGTTTGTTGACCTATTAGGTATTTTTTCCAAAAAAAAGTGTCTCTCACAATTGAACATTTTGTATGTTTAATTCAATCAAGTTCATATCCGACTAGTTAATTGTTGTGAATTCCAGATTTTCTTTGAATGGGAATAATGAAAACATGATGCAGAAAAGCCATGCGGAAATTAGACCAGGATTTTACTGCTGCAAAGTAACAGAGCTGACAACCCCCGTCAAAATTCCTAATTTGAAAAAACAATAAGCATTTAATCACTCTCTCTATTGTTTCTATTCATGTCTTTGCATTTTCAGCTGCATCCGGCTGCCAAGTCGCAGCTTGTTGAAGTGATGTCATAAAATGTGAAGCAGGTGTTTTCTTTGTCCGCCACAAAGCACTTTGTTTTTCAAATATTACATCCAACAACCCCCAGATAAAACGATCATATTGTAACTAGGAGGTTAAACTCATTATCTTACAGGCTTTTCTCTAAGCAGATGCAACTGGTGATTTCTGTGCCAATTTGACCAAAGACAGCAGGCCGGGCAGCAGTTTTTGGCATTCAGATACTATGCTGGAGTTGCAGACTTAGTTTATTATGTCGTATAACATTCAGATTCAGAAAATGCAATCCTAATTATAAAAAACAAATATATATTATTGGTTTAATCAGTTTTCAACTTTCTGATCAAAGGAAACACAGCTACTTAAATGAGCTGTGAGCTGATTTGAAGGGTCTCATTATCTTCATTTCCATTACAAAGGTGTGCAAAACTTTGTTGATATTCCGCTAATGTCAACAAAACAACTTCATGAATGCTTTGTTTCCATTAGATAAAAAACGCGATTAAAATCACAAGAGAATAAGACTTTTCACGTGATTACTCATTAAACAACATCCCATGACTCTCCAACCACTTCCTGTCGTCTTCTTTATCATTTCCTCCAGTACAAATATCCGGTTGTTGATCATGTGATCTGTGTGATGCGAGAAGTGTTTCCATTGCAGTTCTGCGAAATACACCAATTTCAACATGGCTCAAAAACTTCATTGGAAAAGGTAGGTATTTTCCAATGTAATGGAAGTATTATAGGTATTCAATATTGGTGTGATTCCATTAAGCAAACCTATTTTTGTAATTTCAGTTGTGTAATTTTGTGGTGTCTGACAGACTCTGATGAGCTGCGGGCGGATTCGAAGGGTGCACTGTCCCTGTAACCCCAGCAGTGGAGTGGGGGGGCGGCCCTGACTGCCGTGGGGTGCCTTGTTACACGTGGCCCTTTGAGTCAGTGGGAACAGGAACAATGGTGCTGTTAACACTCCTGACGGGGACCTTTTGGTCCTCTGAAAGTTTAATGTGACTCTGCGAGCGACCTGCGCTTGCTGAGGTCAGAGATGAGCTCCGTCCGTGTCGCTCTGTGGCTGCCTTGTGGAAACTAAACGCCAGTGGGGGGGTCCTCCAGCGCTGGGCCTGTTTTGTCCCCTGCGGCATGGATAATGAGGCATCTGTCTCCACCTTCCTCATAGCGAGATGAGGCTCACTGTCTCTCTTTGAAAGAGCACAGGTTATCTATCTGATTTAACCACGGCAGGCCAGGCATATGATCTGAAGCAGAGGAGCCTTGAGTCTAAATGTTTTATACCGTGGCTTTCTTATGGTTGTTTGCAGAGCTCCACACGGCGCAGGAACACTTCGCTCAGCGTCTCCTTAAGTGCATCCAGGAAATTAACAAACAGATCAATCAAATATGAGGAACTCAACTACAACACAGTGTTTCAGACAATGGAAATGACAGCTTCTGAATCGACTAATTGATCATTGAAATTACTGTCAACTAATTTAGTAATTGAGTAAAGGTAAATGGTGCATATAGACAAAAAAAAGTACACTGGCACAAAAAGTATACAATTTGCATACAACTGAAAAAGTCTTTGTTTGCATGTTTGTTATACCAAGAAATGCTTAAGAAACCCTGGCTCACATTCTGTGGAAAAACAAAAAAACTGCAAATAAATCACCTTTTCCTGTCCAATTATTAACCAGTTAATACAAAAAATACTCAATCTATCAGCCCTACGCTGTGTTGTACGATGGAGTATTACGGCTACTGTAAGAAAATAAAGTCATAGAATTACAAGAATAAAGTCAAAATAATACAAGAATAAACCTGTAATAACATGAACATAAATTTATATTTTCAGAATAAAATAATAAAACCAGAATAAATATTATGACTATTCTCACATTTTATTTATGTTAACATTATTCTTGTACATCTTTATTCTCATAATTTTATTTTTATTTTCTTACCGTATCAGAAAGTTTTTCAAAAGTACTTTTTAGCTGCAGATGTATTCTTTGCTACAAATAGACAATCACTAAAGGAATGCAATGTTGAAGCATTATTTTGCTATTTAAGAAGAAATTTAACTTGGTTTTTGTGACTATTTTAATGTATTTATAATAGTTAATCCAACTGATTAACTGTAAGAATAATTGACAAGTAAAGATCTTGCAGCCCTACTCTATTGCACACATTTGTAATTAATTTTTCTGTTTATTGGTTGAAATTTGGCACTGAAAATAATTCAAACTTGGCGTAAAATCACCTCGACATCCCCAGCAGGTCGTTGTACCTCGTGGAGTCGGCCCCAGGAGCGAAAGGCGATCTTCCAGGGGTTTTGTCTTGGTGTAATCGGACAGAGACATCATCTATCAAGAGAGGGGGAATTACTGCTGGTTAACAAAGGGAGATAAGATAATGAGTGGGCAGGCAGAGACCCAGTGAAGCGCAGCTCGAGTTCCCATCCTGATTACATGGCAGCAACCAACTCCAAGGTGAAGAAACGGAAAGGAAAAAGCTCAGTAAGCTTCAGGGTTTAATTGCTAGCATCTTAAGTCAGCTTTTGATTTTTAATTTTTTAATGAGAACAACAAGTCAGGATTGCAATCGCAGCTGAAATTGTCTAAAAAGCTTTAAAGGTGATCTATAGTGTAAAATTCATTTTTTTCACATTTTCATTCTTCAATTTGGGTCTCAACTTTACAAAATCCTTCTTAGATAATGACTCAGTTCTGCCCGTTTAATCTTCCTTCAGAAAGAGCTGTTTTAGAGCATCTTGTAACCTTAAATCCAAATAGGTTGCTGCTGGCCCTCCCCTCTCAACTTATACACGTGCATGTAAAAATGGTTGCCAAAAAATCTGCAACTATACAACCGTACATCTTTGAAAAGCATTAGTAGAGCCTCCTGCTCAACCAACAAGAATGCAGTAAGCAGTTTGTGAGTGGTAAGTTAATAAGAAAACCCTTGTCTTTTCCAGCTGCCACTGTACAGCACATGCAGCAGAAAACCTGCTTACCAAAATGCTGGAATTTTGCGGGGGTTGCTAGGTAACAGATGGAACTCTGCTGTGGTTGCTGGGAAACGGCAGTCGTGACTAAAAAATTGGGAGGTTTATGAAACGGCTCCTTTTCCAGACACCGACACCAAAAAGACAGATCAGTATTTTTATTTTTAAGTTCCCTGCACTGCTTATAGAAACAGTAGAAACCCAAATGGATGTACAAAAATATAAATTTTGCATAACTTTTTTTTTTTTTTTAACATCTTGCTTTTACCACACAGACATTTGGACATTTCTCAGTTGGGGAGGTTCCTAAATAATTCAAGCTCATCCAGTAAAACATTTGTTTATTGGCATTCACAGAGCCTGAAAAACATATCCTGAATGTGAGTCTCACGTGTGGAAACTCCTCACACGTTGTGTCGACCTGCGTCACAGGAGACGTGCTGACCTCTCCCCCGTGTGGAGCGCACTCAGTCCTGTGATAGTGGCTCTGAGCCCCATGAGGCTCGGTCTGACCGACACGCTCAGCCCTCACTCTCACTCCCTGACATGTGCCAGAGCTCGCTAATCCTCCACTGACGCCGCGCTGCAGCATCATACCGGAAAACAGGACAATAAATGACCACCGTGCTGACCTCAGACGGCTGCCGGTCCTCACCGGATCAGACAGGCTCGTACCCTCTGGAGGCCATGTCTGTTTACTACGACAGGACTTCCCAAACTTTACCATGTCTTCCCCCCTAAAGAGCTTTAACTCCCTTAGCAAACCTACAGACAATACTACAAAATATGTAAACAAACAGCTAGACCTGTCACAATAACAAACATTGATGGAAATAAATTGTCCCAGAAGTAATTGCTTTAAACAATAATTTTGTTGTTTTGAGAATATTTTCAGATAATATACGGAATAATAATGTGAGAACAGAAACTAAAAGATCAATAAACTTTAAATTCTACTGAAAATTTAACACTGAAACTGGAAGACATTTTAAATATCCAAAATAAATAAACAACCAGGAACAAATCTAATTAATTATGAAGTTTCTATAAACAAAGGAGTCCTTTAAAAAAGCACAAGACTGAAAAGAGAGAATCAATCCATCCATCCATTGCTTTCTGTGACAGGCCTACAACTTTTAGAATGTTTTTTATTCACTTCAACAATTATTAAATTGATTTAGCATAAATGCTGCCTCATATTGTCTTGTTCTAGTTGGCTGTGAGATCTGTGGTGAAATTGATCAGATTATATATTTTGATTGTATTCCTAAATACAATCAATAATTTGTCATCACAATCCCCTCTTTGTATTATAAGACAATATAATATTAATCACAACAAATATTTTAGTCACACAGTTCCTATATTTTTGGCAGCAGTGGGAGTTCTTTGACTTTTCTTCTTGTCAGAAACTTTTACTTTTGTTGCTTGCTTGAAAAGTAGCAGTATGATAAATTTGACAGGTAGCCAATCAGAAGATTAGTATCAGAGATAACAATTAAATCAATTATTTTAATTTATATTTAATTTAAAAAATTGAATAAAAGCAAACAAAAACTAAACATAAAAAAATATACAGGATTTTTTTTTTTGGGAATATTTTTTCTCATCTTCCTCCAACTTTGAGACCCTCACAGCGCCCCCTGGAGGCCCCACTTTGAAAAACATTGGACTTCACCATTGAGTAAACAGAGCGTTAGCTAACTGTCTCATGGAGCATCAGTGAGGTTTCTTTATGATTTTAATGCTGCTGCAGGATGATGACAGTTGGGGATTTTGCTATCTGAAGATAATATTAAAAATGAGGAGGTGGCTATTGCTTTAATTACAGATGAGCCGATTAGACAACAATGCGGTGCATTAAAGGCGGGAAAAAGCATCTGTTTGAACTGAGCCGTAAGCTTCGCATTTTGTTTGCATTAGTCATCCAGACAGAACAGCATCTGTGTCATTCAGAAATAAATCTGACCATTATTGGTCAGATTACACATTATTGGTCAGATTACACATTATTGGTCAGTTTACACAGAACACCATAATTATTACATTCAATAAATTTAACTTTAACTGGGTTGCAGGATTTGGGTCAAGCATCTGGGGGGCTCCAGTTTGAGTCCAATATCAAACTGGATCAAACAATAATGAGGCAAAACTTGGATACGTTCAGTGAAATTCATAAATATGCAATGGTTCAACATTTTAATGAAGTAGACCCCCTCCCCCCACACACACACACACCTTCTTCAAATGTTACAATGTTGGGGAGAAAAATTTTACTGATTTCTGCAGGAAAAAATTATTTTGTCTCGCTACCACTTTAAAGATAATAAGTTTCCAAAGGTCAGCAGAGGTCACATTTACAATTTTTTTCAAAAGCAGTATTTGTGTTGTAGGGCTACAATTGCTTTGTTGTGCAACCACAGGCATGTCAAAATGAAAATAAAAAGAAGTAATAAATCATTATTATGACTCATAGTTTTACCTTGTTCTATGCTTGACTTGTCTGGACTGTTGGATGCATTTTTTCATTTGGTTAATCATCAGCCAGATTTTCCCTAAGGCTGTTCTTCCTGCTCTTAAACAGGGAAGCTGGATGGATCAACAAAGGAAGGTGAAAGCTGATTGGCTGCAGCCTCTCTGCACCGACACGTGATTTACGGGAAAGAGCTCAACCCTGTTTCAGTTTTCAGGAAGTGAATCTCACAATCAGTGTGACTGAGAGCAGAAATGGAGCAGAATCAGATTGACCCAGAAACTTTCTCCTGTTTGATCTGTCTGGATCTACTGAAGGATCCGGTGACTACTTCCTGTGGACACAGCCACTGTATGAACTGTATTAAAAGCCATTGGGATGGAGAGGATCAGAAGAGGATATACACCTGCCCTCAATGCAGGGAGACATTCACACCGAGGCCTGTGCTAAAGAAGAACACCATGCTAGCAGTTTTAGTAGAGCAGCTGAAGAAGACTGGACTCCAAGCTGCTCCTGCTGACCACTGCTATGCTGGACATGAAGATGTGGCCTGTGATTCCTGCACTGGAAGAAAACTGAAAGCCATCAAGTCCTGCTTATTCTGTGTGGCCTCTTACTGTAAGAAACACCTTCAGCCTCATTACGATTCAGCTGCTTTTAAGAAACACAAGCTGATGGAGCCGTCCAAGAACCTCCAGGAGAACATCTGCTCTAAGCATGATAAGTTATTGGAGATCTTCTGCCGCACTGATCAGAAGTGTATCTGTTATCTCTGCACCATGGATGAACATAAAGGTCATGACACAGTCTCAGCTGCTGTGGAAAGGACTGAGAGGCAGAGAGAGCTGGAGGAGAGACGAGGAAACATCCATCAGAGAATCCAGGACAGAGAGAAAGATGTGAAGCTGCTTCAACAGGAGGTGGAGGCCATCAATCGCTCTGCTGATAAAACAGTGGAGGACAGTGAGAAGATCTTCACTGAGCTGATCCGTCTCCTCCACAAAAGAAGCTCTGATGTGAAGCAGCAGATCAGATCCAAGCAGGAAACTGAAGTGAGTCGAGTCAAAGATCTTCAGGAGAAGCTGCAGCAGGAGATCACTGAGCTGAAGAGGAAAGATGCTGAGCTGAAGCAGCTCTCACACACAGAGGATCACAGCCAGTTTCTCCTAACTACCCCTCACTGCCAGCACTCAGTGAGTCCACACACTCATCCAGCATCAAGATCCGTCCTCTGAGACACTTTGAGGACGTGACAGCAGCTGTGTCAGAGCTCAGAGACAAACTACAGAACGTCCTGAGAGACTCATGGACAAACATCTCTCTGATGGTCACTGCGGTGGATGTTCTACTGCCAGAACCAGAACCAAAGACCAGAGCTGGATTCTTAAAATATTCATGTGAAATCACTCTGGATCTAAACACAGTACACACAGAGCTGGGACTATCAGAGGGGAACAGGAAGGTGACATTGATGAATCAATGTCAGCCTTATTCTAATCATCCAGACAGATTCACTGTTTATTATCAGGTTCTGAGTAGAGAGACTCTAACTGGACGATGTTACTGGGAAGTGGAGAGGAGCAGGTTTCAGGTTCGTATAGCAGTCGCTTACAAGTCTATCAGCAGAGCAGGATGGGAGAATGAATGTGGACTTGGATTTAATGACAAATCTTGGGCATTACAATGTTCCCAAAACAGTTTTAAATTTGGTCACAAAAACATCTGGACCCCCGTCTCAGGCCCAGTTTCCTCCAGAATCGGAGTGTATCTGGATCACAAAGCAGGTATTCTGTCCTTCTACAGCGTCTCTGAAACCATGACTCTGATCCACAGAGTCCAGACCAGATTCACTGAACCGCTACTGGCTGGAGTTTCTGTTGGTCATACGACTAGAGACTCTGTGGAGTTCTGTAAACTCAGATAGATTTCCCCTCTTTTCTCTGAATGGTGATCAGGGTTTATTGTTCTGATGTCTTGGCTCTGCTGTTCTTTATTTGTCCAGTTTAAATGTAGCTCCCTGTGCTCCAGAATCTATCAAGTTGCTGATGTTTTCTTTAATTCTGTTTTGACAGAAAAATTTCTACACGTGAGAATCTAAATTTGCTTAGGCTTTTATAGTTTTTCCTTAATATTTGTATTGCTTCATTTTGATATTCACTACAAAAACACAAAATCTTACCAAATATCTAGTTTATTTTAAAGTGCTAATATCTTATTGTACTTAAAAAAGACTAAACTAATTTACAAGTAACTTTTCAGTTCTTTCTGGTTCATGAAGATAACCACTGCTGATGTTTTCTTTCATTATGTGACAGAAATGTTCCTACAAATAAAAATCTGAACTTGTCTGGACTCAGATAATTGTGCTTTAATATATTTATTGGCTTATTTTGATGTTTGCTCCAAAAATACAAAATCTTACCAAGTATTTTTGGTCTAGATTTTAGTGCAAATATCTTAGTGCACTTCAAATAAGACAAAACTAAATTATAAGCAACTTTTCAGATATAGGAGCAAGATTATGACACATCTAATGTTTACTGGAACAACAGGAACAACAATCTGACAAGAATAAAAATGGATTACATCCCCACAAACTGTCCATATTGTTGGGATTGTTAGTTGTTGTTTTTTCCACTGTTTTTTTCATTGAATGTCTCAACAATTATCAATAAAATTGAAAAAAATAATAATTACATTAGTGTGTGCAGCCTAGAGATACAAATCACACGTCATATGATTGGTGTCCTAAAGAAAGCTGTAACAACTTTTTCAAGAGCAGTATTGTGTTTGTGGCACTATAATTTCTGTGCCTTCCTGTCAATGTAGGTGAAAGGTCATTTCCAAGTAGATTAGCAGTTATGAGATGTTGTAAAACTGGTATACCCTTTAAAACTTAACCATCCTTCGAACTTGATTTTTGGTGTTTATGATGTTTGTTCCCAAATTAACCTTTAATCTCAGTATATTTTTACTGTACCAGTCATAAAAAAACCTTCAAGATAAAAGTTTTCTTTTTTCAGTGTCCTTTGATAAGAAACAGGCCTGTTCTCCACACGTCTGTGATATTTACTCAGGCGATTGATTCCCTCACTTTGATTATCACAGCTTTTGGGTGGCAGATGGTGGGGTTGCTAATAATCCCAGCTGCCCACTGGACTGACCCTTTGAACTCCTGCCCGTCTAACACACCGCGCACCCTCACCAAAATCTTAACGAGCTAGCTAAGCTGCATGGCCAAAGAGCTGCTTTAAACTGGTGAGTAATGGCTGTGTCAGCAGTCAGAAGATGAGCCCCATGGTGGGAGGAGGGTAAACGGCGGGGGGTATTACAGCCCAGCTACAGCTAAAAGGCCGCCATTGTTAATGAAAAGATACAGTAAACATGGTAGAAAATGTTACTGTACAGTCCTACCAACCACAAGCTAGCATACGTCGCTTACCAACAGGAATAGCTTCCCTTGCATAGGTTTATCACAATAAATCAATTACATGGTAACCTAAAACAAGTTCTCTTTTTACCAATGACTAGATGACAAAAGTCTTTAGTTTGGTGCTTCGGTCTAAATTGCCATTAAAAAAATGGCAATTGATGTTTACAGACTTCATAATTCATTCTTCTCACTTATTGCTTTTGTTGATTAGTTTATTTATTTGGGATATTTAAAATTTCTTCCAGTTCCAGTGTAAAAAGTTCATTAGAACTCAAGTTTATTTGAGAAGGTGTTCTTGCTTTATTATGAAATCACCATTATTTTTTGTTGAAAACATCGTTGTTAGTGTTTGTCACAATAATTTATCATGCAGTAATATTTGTTATCATGACAGACTACTGTAGGAGAGGGGCTGGGTGTGCAAATACAAAATTAACAACTTTTGAATGATTTAGAAGCCTATTTAATTAATGTTTTTAATCATTTTATGATAGATTTAATTAATTAGTGGAAGATTTACACATATGTACTTCAGGATGAATTTATTCATTCCATTTCTCATACCTTACCTTCCATACAATGGAAACACTAACAGGTGTCTTGAGATATTCTCCAGAAAACAAATTCCAAGTTCTAGTTTTCTAGTTATTAGGATATTTCACAGCAGTTCACAGTCAGTAAAACCAGCGGTGGGATTGTTTGTGTTGTTCTTGAACTCTTGTTTATTTAACTCAACCAAGAATATCTGCAAATCTCTGTCACGGTTATTCTGTTGGTTGGAGCCAACAGGATTACGGCTTTCAATAACAGACCATTCAGAAAATATAACACTATGTCTATTCATGCAGATGCTTAGATTATGTTTTAGTTTCCAAAAATGAAACAATAGTCATTTCAGTTACCTCATTTGCTGTAATCTTCTTGCTTCCTCTGTGTTTCTACAGGGGGTTTAATCTCATCTAAAGTCATCTGACCTAATCCCAGTAGCAGCAACAGCGGCGACAGTCGAGCCAAATTAGTTCTTTGACTGATAGCCATCTGTCAGACACATCTATTAATTAGTTCATATTTACTTGAAAGGAATTCTAGACAGGTGAGGAGAAGATGAGAGGTTCAGAGTTTGCTTTTGGTCAGTTATTGGAAAGTGAATACAAAACTTCCCTTTTAATCCAGATATTTCTACTGATGCAAGGCTTCAGATATGGGGCCAGTAGAAATCAGACTGCATGTTGGATGGAAAAATGCATGTATCAAATGAATTAACTTGTAAAATGAATCTACACAAAAGACCAATCAATTTCTCTCTACAAAAACATGAATGTTTACAATGGAAATTCAGTTTGATCTGAAAAAAAGAGACTTGAATCCAGCCTTTCTTTAATGAAGGCTGCCTAGATTTGGTATGAGTATAGCAAATCATGACAGAAAGTTTCCACAAGGCAGAAAAGGAAGTAAGTCAACCCAGAAAAGCATAATCTTAATAGACTACCAGTAAATAGCATTACATAACATTTTTAAAGGCTTTTCCTGCGCTTTGGGAGAACCAATTAAGAATGCCAGTGCATTAGGGCCACTGTAAATAGACACACACACAAAAAAATCAATTTTCACCAAAATAACTCAGAAATGTAAGATTAATTTCAGAAATGTTCTACAATAAAAATTTTGACATTTGAACATTTGCACAAAATTTTCCAGTAAGATTTTTTTCCAACCTTCAAACGTTTTTTTTTACTTTTCAAACTCAAAAATATCCTTTTCGAAATTTTCTGAGATTAAGCTCAACATTTCTGAGTTTTTCTGGAAATTTACTCCTTTCTATCTACAATGGCTGTGCTAATTCAGTTTCTAGCAACAGGATATCTTGTGAAAAGAGTCAACATTTGTGTTTGCTGAGTGAAATCGTTACGTTTCATACTCTGTGTAAATAAATAAAATCTATAAAGGCATTTTTACACCATTTGTTCAAAACGCTATTGACTAACAGTTTATTTTTAGAAACATTTGAAAATGTCCTTACCGCTAACCGCTAGCTGCTTGTTTCCTGTGGATGTTATCCAGCCACGTTTCCGTCGCACGATGCGTGATGTCACGTTTCAAAGTTTGCTCACCTTAACGGGACGCAATGAAAACTTATGTTTACTGTTTAATCGATTTTGTTTTTGCATCTATGAATCCAACAATATCCAACAATCGTCGTTCTCTAACCTGCGACCAAGGAAGGGGAATACAACCAAGATGGCGACCGAGTACCCGGATGTCCGGCTGTGACATCATGTGGAAACGAAAAGGCATACTCGGAGGCAGTGCCATTGTAGATAGAAATAAAAAGAAGAGTGAAATTACAACAAAAAACATTTTTATATTAATCTAAAACATTTTCTATAAAAAAAAAACTTGGAAATTTTGGAGTTTCAAACATTAAAAATGTACAAAATTTTGACTTTTTTTCTTGCAAATTTTTGACTTTTGGAGCTCAAAATTTTCCTTCTTTTCTAGAAAATTTCTGAAATTAATCTTGAAATTTCACAGACTTTTGGTGGAAACATACTCATCTTTTGTATCTACAATGGTACCCTTTTGTACGCTTCTCTTACCTGTGATCAATAAAATTGAAAGCTGCAAGATGAGTGCCCAGAATTGTGACGTCATGCAGAAACCTTTTTTTTTCTTTCAACAATGAATGTTTAGAAACATATTTAGGTTTTTCACCAAGGATCTTCTTGATTAATTCACTTGTGTAAATGTATTATGGACTTGCAACTTATCTATGGCATACTCTTATTCTTACCCATAACTACTGGAGGTATTTATTGTGTGGTCTCATTTTTGTTATTTGAGATATTCTGTTTGCTTAGATTGCATTTCTTCAACTTAATAAAGCATTGATACAAAAATATGATAACCTTTCTGTATTTTCCTTTTCTACGCTGTGGGCTGTGTTAACAAGTCTGAAAAATTAACTGTGTAAGATATCACAACTGTATATTTGAGACATTGCAGATAAAAAAAAGATAAATATGTTTCTGCTCAAAAACAATTTGAAGATTAATCTCAAAAATTTTGTTGAAAAATACTTGGAATTTTCTAATTTTGAAGAGTCACAAACTTTGGAGTTTTGGACATTTCCAAGCTTTTACATGTACATCCTGTACATTTCTAGAATTAATCTAAAAATTTCAGAGTTTTTTTTCTGGAAAATGTTTCACTTTTTTAGCTCAGAATTTCCTTGTTTTTTCTAGAAAATCTCTTAGATCAATATAAACAATTTCTGAACTTTTTGATGTAAATGTATTCCTTTTTTCTATCTATGCCATCATGTGTGAGTAAGAACAGTGTAGATTCATATATTTGCAGATGGGTTTTTTTTCCTGGAAGGGTGAAAAGAAAAATACAATGTGCAAAATTAGGTCAGTTGTGTTATTTTATTAAATATTTTTGACTATTAAAAAATTTATACATCATTTCTATAGCAAACAACCAACACAGTTGAAAATTTTTTTCTTAACTAATTTTTTTATTGTTAAAGTTGTGAAGAGTAATCATGTAATTTTTCTAAATGTTTTTCTTCTTCTAAATTCAGGGCTTTTGTAAATTTTTGAAGTGTATTAATTTTTTTTCCAGGTTGCAGAAAATCCAAAATTAGTAATCCAGATGATCCACCAGATTTAACATTTGAAAATATATTTTTCCTAGTAATCTATCTTCACTGAAGCAGACATAAGTCTCCCACTTCAATAAAAGTGTTTTGTTAGAATTCAAGCTGGACTAATTAAAGCCAAAACAACAATAAATGCCCTGTACAAACTATTAGCAGCAGCAGCAGTTGGCTGCTAAGTGCTTGTGGATCTCCTAAACAAACTGTAAGGCTCTGAGCTGCATCAAGAGGCTCAGCTGAGCTCCAATCTGACATTTATCTCTTCGGGCCGTTCTGCTGATGGCAGCACGACGTCGCTTTAGGAAGCAGCTGTTTACTGTCAGAGATCTAGGTCAGGGCAGACAAAAAGATGTGGATGTACAGAGAAACTCTTAGCAACTATTTTTGTCTGGTTTCTAGTGAAAATATCTTAGAACACTTAAAATTAAGACAAAACTAACTTACAGTCAATAAGTTGAGAAAATAGTAATTCCAGTAGCAGATTATTTCACTTATGACAAGCCATTTCTCCCATGTTTTAAGGGAAATAATCTGAAACACACTCATCTGTCCTCAAACCCAAATTACCAAAACCTCGAAACTTTGTAAAGTACATACATTTTTCTCTAATGGTATCAAGAATGCACATTTTGTTTCTGGTAACCTTCCTTTGGTTGCTCTGGAAACATCCTGTACAGCTATTGCTACATTGGTGAGCCCATCTGTTATATTTATGTTGTGTTTAGGGCATCTTGTCCCTTTACATCCAAATTCACTGCTGCTGGCCACGCCCCCCAGGTTTGGCTGGAGTTGCCAGGTAACATCGCAGTGCCTGTTGAATATGACTTTATATTCCAGAGATATTTGAAACAGCTCATTTTCCAGACACCAAAACATACCTGGGTGTTTCTTTTTAATCTCTTGGTATGTTTTCAGAAGCAATTGAGACCCAAATGGACGTACAAAAACATGCAAATATGAATTTTGCATAACAGTTCCCCATAAAAATTTGTACTATTTACTTATACCATAGAAACAAAAAGTTTATTTGCAGATTATTCTACTGAGCATTTTCATAGATGGTGATGATGGTGAGGATAAAGAACAGCTACCAGATCTTTCCACCTGACACACAGGTAAGAGGCTCAGCAGCCACAGTCAGATCCCAAAGGCAGCTTTATCACACTGTTATATAACACTCACACTGATGTGAGGCTGATGTGAGGATGCAGCCACACTGCCATCGTCAGCACTGGCCAGATCAGATTTAACCTCCCTTTCAAACCCTCCCCTCACTCCTCCTTGAGTTTCCTTCATGATCCATGGTGACAATCCTCTGTATATGTGTGTGTGTGTGTGTGTGTGTGTGTGTGTGTGTGTGTGTTATCCTCTTTCATATGAGGCCGGTGAGGTTACAGAGTGTGAAGCGGGTGATGTAATGTGTAAACAATAGATGTGATAACAGGAGGTATGAGAGTTAATTCATAACTGTGCGGTCAAACAGAAACATCAAGCACTTAAACAAACAAACAATAAAAACACTCAGCCATTCTTTGGCGAGAAGTTAGTGATTTTTGGTGTCTGAAAAATGAGTCGTTTTGAAAACTTCCAGAATGCGACATCACATTCCACTGGCGATTTGCTGTCACCAGGCAACCCAAGCAAAGCCCAACCCATTACCTAGCAACCCCTGTGAAGCTCCAGCATGTTTGGTCAGCTGTTTTTATCACTGTATGAAAAAGACAAGTATTTTTGTTGGAGAAATTGTGATATTATTCATCAAATATTCGTTATCCTCATATAATCTTATAGTATTAACTTTCTTTTATGCCTTTATTAATTGATCTCATTATAGAATTAAGAATGTTTCCAGTATTATTGATTTACTCTGATTCCTTTCTCAGGCCTCACTGATGAAAAGCAGAGACAATAGTCTTCCTGCAGGGGTTATTTCTTGGTGGAAGAGCTCTGCTTCGTTTGAGTTGTTGGATTGCTACAAAACTGTCACTGTGAAGATTGACTACATATTCTGTTTAGCTTTGTGCCTGGAAGGAGATTAGTGCAGAATAATTGTGTGTTAGTTAGTGAATGACATTTGGCGCTGTAGCGGTGTGATGAGTTGTTTCCCCTCCCTTTAGAGCTACAGCGTCCTTTTGATTAGGGATCCTGAAAACAATAAAAAGAGAGGAGCAGACAAATGTGCTTCAGAGCGGTAGGAGATTGTAACTGAAAGCACATCTCTATCTGTTCTCCTCGCGAGTAAACAAGAATCTAACTCTTTTGTCTTTCCTGTCTTTGTTAATGTTTGTTTAGTAGGAGTTCCCCCTACCAGTTTTGTTGTTAAGTTACCATTGCTGCTTTCTTATTTGTTGTGTAGGAGGTTCCACTTTTGCTTCTCAATGTTTGCATCTGTTTTCATTGTGCACATTTTCATTGTGCATGGGTAAACATTGAGTTTGGGGGGTGAGGCTATTTACTGTGACAAATATGGTCTTAATACATTGGGCGCCTTTAACACATAATGGGTAAATACATTTATTGAAAATTATGTCAGCACCTCTTTTAATTCTCAGTCCTGAGGCTGTAAGTGACATTTGCAGTTGTGAAGCATAATTGCAAAACATAATTCAAACCAGTTAGGAGGACTATCTTCAAATCTTACCAGTGCAATGTTTTACTGGTTTAATCAGTCTGCAAACAGTTCTGAAGAAGAAAATCTCAAAAATATGCCAGCATCCTTTACTTCTTAAACATTTATATTTTTTCAAAAACCTTCAGGTTGTCCTGCTGACATTAACCCTATGTGTTTTTAAAGAGGTTTCTGCTTTGACTGGAACATTAGGCTTTGCTCTAACGCTTGCTGTAACATTTTTAGACATGCAATTGTAAATCCACTGGTAACTATCTCTCCCTTTCCACAAATTTAGAACCAGTTCATTCAAAAATGTTGAAGAAAATTGTTTATACCCAACTGAACAATGTTTTTTTTAGGTGCCCTTCTTTCCTATGGGGTTCCTCAGTTCTTGGTCCTCTTCTTTTTTTTCCTCTATACTTTCTCTGTTTGGTATCCAATCTAGAAAACATTCCACTGCTATTCAAAGGAAGACTTCTTTTTAGCTTCAGTGAAATAAAAAAAAGGTTATTTTAGTAACAGTTAACTTTAGTTGCCTTTAGTCAAACATCCAACAGCAAGCGACAAACATGCAAGAAACTGTGGGTTCAGATTATAAACTGAACAAATAAATTAGCTCAGTTTTGCAGAACCGTTTCTTCCAGCTAAGCAAGATTTTAAGATGTCTGGGATTTTAGATCAGTTTGTTCCTTTTATGTTTTAGCTTACGTAATTTTGAAACAGTTTGGTTCTCTATTTTTGGTTTGACTAAAGATCTTCACAATTCATTCAACAAGTTTGGTTCTGTCTTGACTCGTTGTTCGTTGGACATTTCTCTTGACCATCAGATTGGAAAGTAGAGTTATCTGGAGATAAAATATTGTCTCACTAAATGAATTAGGTAGATTCTAGAATACATGAAACACCAAGCAAAGGGTTTCATCAGAGGTGTAGTAATGGACAGAGATGCATATGGTCTCTCTGAACCTGTGCTGAACGTCTCATCAGTGATTCATTAACGTCGTTACATAACTCGGATCTTCTAATCATTCTTTGAATCCTAATATTAGACTGCTCCCATGCTAATCTATTTGTCTTGGCCTAATCTATGGCCTGCTCATGTAAGCAAGTCTTCACCTAAAACTTGATGGCGTCACTGTGTACTGCAGCTTATAATTATTATGTAAACAGTTGATATTGGCTCTGCCTGGAGGCTGCAGTCGGTCACACAGTCTTCTTCTGAATACAGAGACCAGATCTGACTCAGGTTGCTATGATGGCTTTACTTTAACACAATACAGACAGAATAAATGATGGTAAACCTGGTGCACAGTGGGATTTTTGATTTAAAGAAAATCTTCCCAAAAATTCCCGGTGACAAAGTTTCACTATGTCACACATTTCAGACATTCCCTAGCCAGAAGTCTGAAATATGTTACTCCGCAATAGAAGAATAAGTGATTTGCAACAAATTGAACTGAGAGGGCATTTTTCAAGAGTTTTTTTGTTGTTTGTTTTTTCAAAACACAAAAGCAGAAATCAACTGCGACAATAATTTTAAAGATAAATTAAAAACAAACAGTAACAATTTTGAAGACACATATAAATCCACCTATACCATCAATTCGATAGTTTAATATTTTCAGTAGAAATGACCAACCAACATAATGGAACTTGGCGCGCGAGAGCCTGACTGCTCCTGGTGGCGTACGTGACAGATTGCACGCTTCTGCGCATCTCCATAGTAACGGGCTCGCGAGCTTGGTTGTTGTCTGGTTGGACGTCGAACTGAACTCAGTCCGTAAGCTTGTTCTTTTAGTCCAAATACATTTTATTCTATACACAACTGTGTTGTTTCTCACCATCTGTAAGTCTTACTTAACAATTCAACAACCTTTGGAAATTTTACTCTGTCCTGTATTGTACCATTTAAAACTCTTGTAGCTAACGCCTAATTCACACGACAAAATTTTAGGTTCATTTTATGTATTGGGGCCTGCCATAGCAATGCATAGCAAAGCATTGAAATGACTTGTGAAGTCTGTAGATTCATTCGGTGTGTTTAGCACACTGCATAGAGCAATTTAAAGAAAGACTAGATGATGCTCCACATGCCACTGACAGAATTTATGCTAACATTAGCATTTTGGCTAATTTGAGATTACACTAGTTTTTATTGAATGGAGTAAATTCATGTTATTTTTTAAAGTTATTTTTATCCCAATTTTCCCTTTCTTAATTATGCTCCTATTGTCTGTGTGGTATAGTCTGTTTGTTCAGAAGGATGTCAGGACCACTCTGACCCAAAGAAAGGGAGATTCAACATGCTGGATTGTCCATGTCGCGACTTGTGTGGCGATCTCAGAGGAGCAACCTATAATAATCACAAAATGAGCCTCAAGTCTGAAAACATAATAAGGTAACGGACTAAATTTCCTATTTATGTGGGAAGTGTTAGCATCTTTTGTGTGTGTTTTTTTCTGTTGAGGACTGATACACTGGTGGAGTTGTTTTGGTTTCTGTCAATCCTGTGTCCATCCAACAAAATATTGTCCTTACAGTCAGTTTCATCACTATCATAAAGAGGAGAGCCCTCATCTTGGATGGAGGGAACAGATCGAATATATGTCCTTAACAAAATCATCCAAAACAGCAGAAGATTGAACATTTATGAAGTTGAAATTAATATTTAGACCAATCAAATATCAACACATGATGTTTAGTACTGACACCTCACATTTGCTATCGAGAATCTTTGATTTTAATAAACAATAAACCAATAAAGGTTCCAGCTCATAAAAGATTTAAATGAACCACCAGTGCTTTATGTTTAAATTAATCTTAATTATTCATGAAGAAGTAAAGTCATGCAGTTATAAGATGGTTAGTCTAGTTTAACCTAAAACAGGGATTCCCAATCAGTCGATCGCAACCACTCATTGATCAGGAGACAAATTGAACGCCACCAGGAGGTTGAGACAAAATCATTCAGGGGCGGACTGGACCATTTTCTAGGCCAAAAACGTAATCTTAAAGCTAAATTTAATCCACTTTTAATAAAGTCAGATTTGTTGCTCTTGTTGACCTCATAGTCATTATGTTTACATAAGTGCTTTACATTGTGAAAACGTAAAAGACATCATAAACACAATATAGAGTCAACAGTTGTGAAAACCATTAACAAACCTTACATTTTGATTAGTGCCAACTTTGAAATCATCAAAATATATCAAATATGTTGATAAATGTTTCATTGATTATGGTTCAAAAAGCACCACTAAATAGCAGAGTTTTCAGTGTAATATTCAAGAAACTAAGTGTTTTGTCTGTTTTACAATTTTCTGGAAGTTTGATCCCATTCAGAAGCTGAGTGTTGCTTCGCCATGTTTGGTTCTAAAGTTGATAAGAAGGCCAACTTTGTAACCATCTTTATGTGGCACTTTACGTTCTGGTCAGAGTTTATCACCACGCCCAGATTTCAGCCTGATCTCTAGTTTCCAGCTTTAATAACTGAAGCTGTGCGCTGACTCTAGATCGTTCATCTTTTGATTCAAGGATAACTTCAGTTTTGTTTCTGTTCAGCTGGAAAACGTTACAGCACATCCATTCATTGATGGAAGAAAAAAGCATCAATTTTAAGTTGATGTTGTTTGCAGTTTTCCTCTATCTATAACATTTAAAAGAGAAAATTAAGTTCAGTTAATTTAAGTATCAACTGATTTCTGCAGGAGAATATTCTCATCCACGAGGATGTTCTCTCCTGGAGAACATCCAAATACATCAATATAAATACAAATATTAAAGCAAAAACCATTAGAAAGCAAAGACGTTCAGATTTTCATGTGGAAAAATATTTATGGCATATAATAATGAAAGAAAACATCAGCAGTGATTTCCTTTATGGCTTCTGGACACGAAAGATCTACATTTAAACCAAAAACTGAAGAACAGAATGGCAGAGCAGAGAAACATTAGAACAAGAACAATGAACCCTGATCAGTAAGCAAAGAGAAAATCTATCTAGATTTACGGAACTCTGCAGAGCCTAACCCAAACTCCAGCCGGTAACGGCTGAGTGAATCTGGTCTGGACTCTGGAGGAGAATCATGGTTTCAAAGACGCTGCAGAAGGACAGAATACCTGCTCTGTAATCCAGATACACTCCGACTCTGGAGGAAACTAGACCTGAGATGGGAATCCAGATGTTGTTATGACCAAAACTAAAACTGTTTTGGGAACAAATCAATGCCCACAATTTGCCATTACATCCTGAAAAACATTCCGTCCCATTGATTTGACTGACGTTTCTTCATCCGTGTCACCTTCTTGTTCCCTTCTGATGGTTCCAATCGTTTGTTTACTGTATTTGGACCAGGAGCGATTTCACATGAATATTTTAAGAATCCACCTCTGCTCTTTGGTTCTAGGTCTGGTTGTAAATCTTCCACATCATTCATCATCAGTGAGATGTTTATCCATGAGTCTCTCAGGACGTTCTGTAGTTTGTCTCTGAGCTCTGACACAGCTGCTGTCACGTCCTCAAAGTGTCTCAGAGGACGGATGCGGATGCTGGATGAGTGTGTGGACTCACTGAGTGCTGGCACTGAGGGGTAGTTGAGGAGAAACTGGCTGTGATCCTCTGTGTGTGAGAGCTGCTCCAGCTCAGCGTCTTTCCTCTTCAGCTCAGTGATCTCCTGCTCCAGTTTCTCCTGAACATCATTGACTCGACTCACTTCAGTTTCCTGCTTGGATCTGATCTGCTGCTTCACCTCAGACTTTCTTTTCTTGAGGAGACGGATCAGCTCAGTGAAGATCTTCTCACTGTCCTCCACTGTTTTATCAGCAGAGTGATTGATGGCCTCCACCTCCTGTTGAAGCAGCTTCACATCTTTCTCTCTGTCCTGGATTCTCTGATGGATGTTTCCTCGTCTCTCCTCCAGCTCTCTCTGCCTCTCAGTCCTTTCCACAGCAGCTGAGACTGTGTCATGACTTTTATGTTCATCCATGGTGCAGAGATAACAGATACACTTCTGATCAGTGCGGCAGAAGATCTCCAATAACTTATCATGCTTAGAGCAGATGTTCTCCTGGAGGTTCTTGGACGGCTCCACCAGCTTGTGTTTCTTAAAAGCAGCTGAATCATAATGAGGCTGAAGGTGTTTCTCACAGAAAGAGGCCAGACAGACTAAGCATGACTTGATGGCCTTCAGTTTTCTTCCAGTGCAGGAATCACAGGCCACATCTTCATGTCCAGCATAGCAGTGGTCAGCAGGAGCAGGTTGGAGTCCAGTCTTCTTCAGCTGCTCTACTAAAGCTGCTAGCATGGTGTTCTTCTTTAGCACAGGTCGCTGTATGAATGTCTCTCTGCACTGAGGGCAGCTGTATATCCTCTTCTGATCCTCTTCATCCCAGTGGCTTTTAATACAGTTCATACAGTGGCTGTGTCCACAGGAAGTAGTCACCGGATCCTTCAGTAGATCCAGACAGATCAAACAGGAGAAAGTTTCTCGGTCGAACTGGTTCTGCTCCATTTCTGTTTTCAGTCACACTGACTGTGTGAGTTTCATTTCCTGAAAACAGAAACCAGTTTGAGCTTTTATCTGTAAATCACGTGTCAGTGCAGAGAGGCTGCAGCCAATCAACTTTCACCTTCATACTACGTTGGATCAACGCAGCATTACGAGCAGGAAGAACAGAAAAATTCGAAAACCTGAAAGATGATTAACTGAATGAATGTTTTAAGGAGGGAGTCTGGTTGTCCTACTAGTGATGGAACAAAAGCAGTCAAACCATCAAGTTTATTTGTGTTTACGCAGTGCGCCAACCGAGCACCTCATCAAGTTTATTTGTATTGCACATTTCAAGAGCAAGTCAGTTCAAAGTGCTTTATATCATAAAACCATTTTATAAATTATAAGAATATTATACAGTCACCAATTGTAAAACCAGTAACAACCATTACAATTTGTGAAGTATCATCATCAAAATCATCAATACACATCAAATAAATTGATCATTGTTTCATCTACTACTAATCAAAATTAATTCTAAACAGGTGGGTTTTTAGTCTAGATTTAAAGGAGCGTTTTTTTGTAGGTTTGTTCCTGATTTGTGGTGCATAGAAGGCGAAGCTGCCTGCTGCTTCTCCATGTTTGGTTCTGTTTCTGGGGATGCAGAGCACAACCAGAAGACCTGAGAGGTCTGAAAGGTTGATAAAACAGCAGATCTTAATGTATTGTGATGCTAAACCATTCAATGATTGATAAACTTACATCAGTATCTTAAAGTCTATTTTCTGAGCTACGGGAGCCAGTGGAAGAACTTTAGATCTGGGTGATGCTCTCTGTCGTCCTAGTTTTAGTCAGAACTCCATCACCTGCAGCTGGAGGATTGTTTTTTTGGGCAGACTTGTGAAGACAGTTTCAGTAATCGATGTGACTAAAGATAAACTCATGGATGAGTTTATCCATGAGTTTAGCTAATGCTGAGACATAAGTCCTCTGATCCTGGGAATGTTCTCCAGGTGATAGAAGGCCGACTTTGAAACTGTCTTAATGTGGCTCTGAATGTTCAGGTCAGAGTTCATCCTGATTTCTAGTTTCCATCTGTAATAACTGAAGCTGTGCGTTGACTCTACATCTATAACTCTTTAGGTCCAAAGATAATAACTTCAGCTTTGTTTCTGTTCTGCTGGAGAAAGTCTTGGCACATCCGCACATTTATCTGTTCTCAGCTTCTGCTCAGTGATTGGATGGTTCTGAGTCACCTGGTGACATCGTAATGTAGAGATATGTATCATCTGCATAGTTATGCTAGCTAATCTTATTTCCACAGAGAGTAAGAAAACACAATACCAGTGGTATTGATGCGCTGCACTAAATTAGAAATACCCGCAATTCCAGGTTTCATTTCATTTCCCTTAAGTTGTTAATCCACCTTGATAACATCTGATGGTGCTAAACGTTTGGTTTTGTTAATGACCACCATGTGCAGTGATGTTGACACTATTATTTTGCACAGATCAGGCTGGAGATCTGTAGCACATGCTATGTGCTAATGCTAATATCTCCCGATTGTCAGGTTAAACGGAAACCGCCTCCGAATCCAGACTCGGTGTCTTGTAGTTTATTTGATCACCACACAAAATCACACAACACAGAGGTCCAGCGCTCACACCAATCTTCCGTCTGTCCAACAAAATATTGTTCCTTACAGTCAGTGTGCAAATCATCAATAAATATCAGGAGGAGGAGAGCCTCATGTTGGATGGAGGGAACAGATTCTTAGTGAATATTTAAACCCTTCATAAAATCATCTAAAACAGCAAAAGATTGAACATTTATGAAGTTCATATTATATCACATGATGTTTAGTAATTACACCTCGCATTTAATATTGAGAATCTTTGTTTAAACACCTGATGTTAATAAACAATAAAGCAATAATAGTTCTGGCTCATAAGATATTTAAAGGAACTACCAGTGCTTTATATTTAAATTAAAGCTTCATTATTCATGAAGACATAGTGAAAACATGCAGTTATAATTTGTTTAGTCCAGTTTAATCTAAAACACAATCAATCATTGATCAGGAGACAAATTGAATGCCAGCAGGAGGTTCAGTCTGCAGACTGAATCATTTTCCAGGCCAGGAACTTCATCTTAAAGCTAAATTTAATCCATTTTAACTCAGGTCAGATTTTTGCTCCTGTTGTCCTGGTATTAATTAGGTATCTGATTTTCTCCAGCATCACATGAGACCCTCTGAAAGAAATGTTTCTGCACATTTCTTGCAGAAACATTTCTTTCTGTATGAAAGAAATTTTATATGATGACAAAACTCTCAATTTATTGTAATAATGAAGATACATTTTTCTTTATTATCAAATTGTTTTTTTGAAAAAGTCAAACAAACAGAACAACAGACACTTGGTTTACTTTCTAAATCTAAAGAATTGAGAGGAAAACATGCAGCAGTGTTCTAATTTGATTCTAGTTTTAGTTTCTTCTTTGGATCACAATGAAAAAAAATCAGAATCAAGTTCAGTTCACTTCGGTATCACCTGAGTTAAACAACAGCAACATGTGCAAAATAGCAGAAGGAAAACCATGATACAATACATACATCAGTATAAATATTAAGGCACAACTACAATCACATAAATGATTCATGGCACAGTTTTATGAATTTACATCTGTTTGATTTTATTTAAAACTCAATTTTGTATACATATGCCTTTAAATTTATTATTGTCTATATAATCTAATTGATTCTAGAATGTATTGAATATTATCGATTAATATACACTAAATAATTAAAGTTGTAAACAAACAAGTTTCTGGTATTTAAATTTTATGAATGGCTTTTATTGAAGTTACGAGGGGAAAAATGGGGAGCCGGACACAATATCCTGCACCTGTAGGCTGTGGTAAAGTCCCTTTGGCTGCCATCCATCTTAAGAAGGGAAATGAGAAAGAGGACGGACTTTCCCCAGCACTCAAGTCCATGTGACGGGCATGGGACTGTGGCTCTGTGGGTAGTTGTCTTGTGATAGGAATGTTGTAGGTTCAATTCCAGTTTCCTTCTGCAATACGTCCTCTGGACAAGACATTTAATCCCAGATTGGTGTAAAATTATTTGGGTGTAAAGTGCTTTGAGTAGCCAAAAATGATTAGACAACTGCTATGTAAGTTCAGTCCAGGTACCATCACAATTGATTGAATAGGAAGAAATTTCATAAATGTGATAATAAGTCACATGTAAATCAAAGAAATATATGCTATCTAATTTACATAGGTATCTTGGTTGCTATGCAATTCAAAACGATATACTTTACGTGTTTGAAATAAATACACTTGTTATTGTTAATTTAATAATAGTATTTAATATAGTTTAAGTATTTAAAAATATCAAATACTTAAACCTAAAGATTATGCAATTTAAATAAATGGGCTTTATTATGCCGATGAATATGAATCATGTTAAGTTTATTTGATAGTTTTGCATTTAAATTATTTGAAAAAGGTCAATGGAAATTTGTCATGTAATAAAATTACATAAATCTTAAAAGTTAGTGTTAAGTATTTCTGTGAGTGTTTTAATAAACCCAGATAAATTTAGATTTTTGTGTGGAGAAACATTTGTATCATATCAGAATGACCAAAAATATCTGCGGTGATTTTCTTTCCTGGAACACAGAGAACTACATTTAAACCAGAAAAATAAAGAACAGAACAGCAGAGGCATCAGAACAATGAAAAGACTGAAAATCTATCAGAGATTACAGAACTCTGCTGAGTCTTTAGTAGAACCAACCCAAACTCCAGCCAGTAGCGGTTCAGTGAATGTGGTCTTGACTCTGCAGAGGAGAGTCATGGTTTCAGAGACGCTGTAGAAGGACAGAATACCTGCTCTGTGATCCAGGTACACTCCGACTCTGGAGGGAACTGGAGCTAAGATGGGGGTCCAGATGTCATTGTGTCCAAAGTGAAAACTGTATGGGGAACACTCTAAAGCCCAAGACTTTTCATTATTTCCAAATCCGCATTCATTCTTACTTCCTGCTCTGCTGATATTCTTGTATGCGACTGCTATATCAACTGTCCCACACCTCTCCACCTCCCAGTAACAACGACCAGTCAGACTCTCACGACTCAGAACCTGCCACCAATTAGTGAATCTGTCTCGGACACGAGAATAAGACTGATCCTGACTTATTCCTGTCACCTTCCTGTTCCCCTCTGATAGTAAAAGGCGTGTGTGCGCTGTGTCTGGATCCAGAGTGATTTCAAATGAGTATTTTAAGAATCCAGCTCTGCTCTTTGGTTCTGGTCCTGGTAGTAAAACATCCACATCATTAAGTCTATGTAAGATGTTTGTCCATGAGCCTCTCAGGACGTCGTGTAGTTTATCTCTGAGCTCTGACACAGCTGCTGTCACGTCCTCAAAGTGTCTCAGAGGACGGATATTGTTGTTGCTGGATGAGTATGTAGACTTACTGAGTGCTGGCAGTGAGGGGTAGTTGAAGAGAAACTGTATGTGATCCTCTGTGTGTGAGAGCTGCTCCAGCTTCTCCTGAAGATCTTTGACTCGACTCACTTCAGTTTCCTGCTGGGATCTGATCTGCTGCTTCACATCAGAACTTATTTTCTGGAGGAGACGGATCAGCTGGGTGAAGATCTTCTCACTGTCCTCCACTGTTTTATCAGCAGAGCGATTGATGGCCTCCACCTCCTGTTGAAGCGGCTTCACATCTTCTTCCTGGATTCTTTGCTGGATGTTTTCTCGTCTCTCCTCCAGCTCTCTCTGCCTCTCTGTCCCTTCTGTTGCAGCTGAGACTGTGTTGTGGCCTTTATATTCATCCATCAAACAAATGAGACAGACACACTTCTGATCAGTGCGGCAGAACATCTTCGTCACCTCATCATTCTTAGAGCAGATGTTCTCCTGGAGATTCTTGGACGGCTCCACCAGCTTGTGTTTCTTAAAAGCAGCTGAATCGTAATGAGGCTGAAGGTGTTTCTCACAGAAAGAGGCCAGACAGTCTAAACAGGACTGGATGGCTTTCAGTTTTCTTCCAGTGCAGGAATCACAGGCTACATCTTCAGCTTGGAGTTCAGCCTTCTTCAGCTGCTCTAGTAAAGCTGCTAGCATGGTGTTCTTCTTTAGCACGGGCCGCGGTATAAACCTCTCCCTGCATTGAGGGCAGCTGTAGATTCTCTTCCAATTCTCTCCATCCCAGTGGGTTTCAATACAGTTCTTACAGTAGCTGTGTCCACAGGAAGTAGTCACCGGATTGTTCAGTAGATCCAGACAGATCAAACAGGTGAACGTTTCTCTGTCCAGCTGATTCTGCTCCATTTCTGCTCTCAGTCACACTGACTGAAAACATAAACCCTTCTGGTTTATATTTTCAAGAAGTGAGTTTCACTTCCTGAAAAGATAAACTGGTTTGAGCTTCTACCTGTAAATCACGTGTCAGTGCAGAGAGTGCTTTACAGGAATTAAAAGGAAATACAAACAAAATAACAAAAGAAAAGAAAAAGCAAAAGAAGAAAAATAATCTAAAGTTGATCTATTCAAAGGGTATAGGTTTGCTAGATAAGAATAAGTAAGTGTTTTCTGGTCTAATTTCTTTTCTGGGTTGAAATAATAGGAGTCTAAAAAGTAGTTACTGTGGTAGTTTTTCTGGAGTCTGAGTTTGTTCTAATCTCTGTTCTGGCTTGCTAAATAAGTATCCTCTGGACTTCTGGGTTGCTAGATACGTATGAGCAAGTATTCTCTGGACTTTCTAAATAGGCTCTCAATTAGTAAAAAAAAAAAAAGAAAAGAAAAAAGTACTCCACAATTTCTAATGATTAAAAGTGAATGTTCCTTTTCTGGAAGAATCTTTTCTGGATTCTAAGTTTGCTCTAATTACTTTTCTGGATTGCAATAATAGGAGTCTCTCTGCACAGTAATCTAAAAATTAATCTAAGAAGTATTATATTCAGTCTGTTGTTGAGAGTGTCATTTCTTCTCCTGTCACCTGTTGGGGCATCAGGATCAGAACTGGGGAACTAAAAAAGCTCAACAGCCTGATGAAGAAGGCTGGTTCTGTTCTGGCAATGACTGTGGAACCCCTGGAGATGATTATGCAAAGAAGAATTCTTCATAAGATCAAGAAAATTATGGACAACCCTGACCATCAAATTCATGAGACTGTCTTAGGAAAACAGTGTCTTCAGTCAGAGACTTCTTCAGATTCAGTGCAGTACAGATTGCTGTAGAAAATCTTTCCTGCCAACAGCCATCAGCATGTTCAGTAACTCTGAAGAATTAATGAGTTATAACAACTTTTAACTTCCCTTTGGGATTAATAAAGTGATTTTGAATTTGAATTTAAATATCCGCCTTGGGGAATGTCTTTAAGATGATTAACTGAATAGCTGGTGTAAGAAGTTACTCTAGTTGTCCAGTTTTTGTGAAGTGACAACAGTATTAACTCATTCAAGTTTACTTGTATAGCACATTTCAGCAACAAGGCAGTTCAAAGTGTTTTAAATCATAGAACGAACAAAAAAAAGTCAGAAAAACATTACACTCTAACCGGCCATGCAAATCTCTACTGGCATGCACTTTTCAGCATCACAACTGTGTGCAACCTGGCATGTTGTTGTTGATTACTTGTTTGGTGTTACTTTACCTGCACACTGCAACCATAACAAAGACAAAATTTGACTAATTACCCCCTTGGTTTGTCAGTATACATCACTATATGCACAACAAACATCAGTCATCAAATAGGACAACATATTTCATTAAGTATTTAACAAACTATGGCTCCCACTGCGACAATTATGTAAAATTAAATCAGTTGTCCAATATAAAAGGAACGTTAGTTTGATGCTCTCTGGTATCTCTCCTTTCCTGAATGTTCCTCTATCAAACCTGTAGTTGCTAACTATTTGTGTTATTCATGTAGCTCCTGCTACCCTGATTATAAGAAACCTATTGGGTTTGTAAAGTTACACTGTAATAAATAAACAGCAATATTTAGTAAATGGCCTTCTTTTGATTTTCTGTACTCTAGTAAACAATTAATTGATTACTGAATTATTTGATGATTATTTTAATAATTGACTAATTACAAATTATCAGATTAATCATTTCAACTATGATCCTAACTTACTTCCTTTCAGCTGAAAGATATGGTTTGGTTTAAATGACAGGCATGACAGTGAAACATCTGAATAATTTGTACTCATGTACCACTGAAATTGACCCACAAATATTTTATTTATGTGATAAAAAGAAGTAATAACACTTGAACTAAAGCAGAGAGAATCATACCTGCTTCAGAAAACAAAGTCACCATTCACATTAGCAATCAATGTGTAATTGGGCGAATCCTTGTGGAAACCCAACCGCTGACTTCAGACGACTAATTAACTGTTAAATCTCACAAAGGTCAACCGTGTCCCGACCAAGGATGAAGAGAGTAGCCACCATATGGCTAAAGATGCTAGTAGTGTGTCTTCACTGCTCTTTTAATCTTTTGAGCTAATTGTACCCCCCTTCTACTCCTGGTGACGGCGGCCGAGGCCCCTGCAGACAAAACGTGGTCAAACTCTAATCTACTTAACTGCTTTCCACTTTGTTTTTCCAATTATGGTGAAGATCTGTTTGTTCAGGGTCTGAAACACGCTGACATCAACATTAATTATGCTCCACAAGCATAAAAGGTCTGTTTCAATTTAAATGAGCATGAAACGGATGGAGATGGCAGATGTTTAACTCTGTGATGAATTAGATAGATGTAGAATAATTTATATGAACTATATATGTAATAATATCTGGGCTGAAGTGATCAGTCAAATTAATTGTGATTAATCTATTATTGAAGTACTTGTCAGCTATTTAGTCAGTTATCAATCGTTCACTGGAATATGCAGACACTAAAAGTGGCTGTTTTATGAAAACAGCCACATAGTCGGAGCTGTTATTAACCCAAAACTGTACAAAAAGATATAATTTTTTTTCATTCAGGATAAAAAGCGTCTTTATTTGTAAACATGTTCTACATAAAAGTAACAGTTTTACCACCTAGTTTTAGTCAATTCAAACCTAAAATGCTAGAAAAAAGCTGAAATATTTATTTTATAGGTTTAATTTCTTTACAAAAAACAAAAACATGATAATGATTATTTTAGCATGGGCGTGAAACATCTAATTTGTAATTTGTACTCATGTTTTGTCAATTATTTTAATAATCTATTCATCACGATTAATCATTTCAGTCCCACATTATTCAACGTTATTTAAGACATATATTGTATATTTCATTATGCTAGCTTGTTGCTCTTGGGGGCCCTCTGGTGGTGTTGGAGCTCTAAGCAGCTGGTGGACTTGCGTTTGCCTTGGGCCGGCCCTGCCTGTTAATGAACTCTAAACTTCATTATTCCCTCTGTGATCAGGTCAAAGGGGAAAAAGTGGAGGAAACGTGAGTTAATAGGCAGTTCCTCTGCAAACATCAGGGGTCTTCATGAATGGGAAGCAATCACACAGATCAAATATACAGCAGCTGGAGTCTGGAACAAATTGGAGAGGCAGGTAAGTTTAATAATCTCATGTCCTTGGTAATATTAGTCCTGGTCGATGACAGACAGAGAAGCGATGCGTTGATTGATGAGGACACGAAGAGAGCTGGTCTAAAGTTACAACTCCTGCAGCTTCAGGAATCCTCAGAAAGATCTGTGTCTGAGCGGCACCATCGTTCTGCCAATGTGACTGATTGATCCAGTAGATGAACAGTAAAGATTAAGAGGATGACAAATAGGCATGGTGCTTACACAGCGCTTGGGGCTTAATCCTCCACCCCTCAGGTCCCTTTTGAGGACCTGCTGCCAAGGCGGACTCGCAGACGGCAGCGGCATTCCCAGCAGGGAGGACACACGGACCTGTTGATGCTCAACAAGAGGCCACTCAAGATCCTCTGACTCCACACTGCTTTAAAAAAGGCCCAGAAATTTAGGAAGTCTTCATTTTTACATCTTAAAGTAAAAAAAAAGAGAGAAAAACTTCTTTATTGGTGATTGATTATGGAGGATCACCGGACGAAGATCCCCATGATGCCTTCAGCTTCTCCAGCTGAATCTTCAGGCAGCGGCGGGACGGAGGACAGCAGAGGAGGTACGAAGGCCAGGAATCAGCAGAAAAAACTAATATTACCAAGTGCTTTTTATTTAGTTTGTACTGCAAATACTTTAGAACACTTGAAATAAGACAAAACTAACCTATAAGGAACTTTTCAGCAAGATGTAGGAATATAAGTCAATAATGACTTAATATTGATGAAAATGTTTTAGTTATAAGGGAAATAATCTGCCAGCGGAACAAAATATTTTTCCCATATTATAAGTTATAATGTGGCGGATTATTTTGTCTAGCACATTATTTTCATCATGTACTAGGTGAAAATAACTAGCACATTTTCATCTATCATCAGGAGTTATTGACTTAAAATAAGCTCATATTTCTTGTGAAAAGTAACCTGTAAGTTAATTTTATCTTATTATAAAGATATTTGCACAATTAGACCACAAATACTCTTAAGATTTTGTGCTTTTGCAGTGCTTTGTCTCAGCATAAATACTTCTCATGTTTCTGAGTTAAAATTTTATATAAAACAAAATATTAGGATAAGAAAATACTGAACATTTGAACTTTGTGCTTTCTTGTTATGTTTCATTAAACCCTTCATACTAAGTCCCAGTTTTATCTCCACTCAGTTTTTGTTTAAGATTTTTATTTTTATTGCGTATAAAAAAATGAAAAATTACATGTTTATCCTACATTTAAGTGTTTATTCCACATCTTTCATACACCAAAAAGATTATTATAATGAATTTATTCACAGTAAAAATATATATTTTAACCAAAATAAGTTAATGTTAAAGTATTTAATTGTTCTATTTTCCTACAACTCTGCATCATTTGTTTTCAGTTGTTTATCTGTCAGGAGAAAAAACACTTTGCAGTTAAAATATTGAGCCAGTCTTTGCTGCAACTTGAATAAAATAGACAGATAAAAGATTTTATTAAGTCTTGGGATTTTCCCTCTGGGAAATATTGAAAAAGTTTGTTGTCATGCAAAAAAAATCCACATCTAAACCAAAACTAAATGAATCTTTATCTCCCAGATTTATTAATAATAATGCAAATACTCAAAGCATAGATGTTACAGTAAAGTGTTCAAGGTGAACTTTTTAAGCAAATTCAGTTTTATTTCTATTAGCAGTTGTTGATCTGCCATTTCGTTCTTTATAAAAATTAAACTTTCATTTGCATCAAACATTAACTTAAACAATTATTAAAGGTACATAGAAGCCTGGAAAAAGATTATTGCAAAAAAGAGAAAATATTCTTAAATATCTGATAGACGACACACAGAAAGTTTTTGTCTAGCTGTTGGCACAGATGGTAGGCTTGTGTGTGAAACAATACCCAGCCTGTGGATGAATGGCACCATAACGAACCGGCGGCTTTGTGTGTTTTTGTTTTTGACTTGCAGCCAAGAGTCCAGCTCCAGGAAAAGCTCTGAGTCCGGCGCTGGTGTGCAAAGTGTGCGGCGACACCAGCAGCGGCAAACATTACGGCATCTACGCCTGCAACGGCTGCAGCGGCTTCTTCAAGCGCAGCGTGAGAAGGAGGCTCATCTACAGGCAAGAACGGATCAGAAACGGTTTCTGTGAAATAGAGCTGCTGAATGCTGGGAAAATGAGGCGAATTGTCCAACAAGTCATATCAAATTTACAATTTTACAGCAGGAAACTCAGAAAGACGAAGAATTTTTTTTCTGTAATAGATTACAGAAAATTTTTAAAATTCAGAAAACTTTCAACATGCTGTTTAAAAGTCTAGTTAGAAAAAACTGAAAGTTGCTTTAATCTAATTAAGGTCACACTTTGTGTATTTTCAGTCAATTTTATAATTTATGAATTATGGATTTATTAAGGGACTAAATATAAATTCTTTAGACTTACCATTGAATGATCAGTGGCACCCATAAGGAGGCCACAGGGGGTTTTACTATTTATTTTTTTATTAACCTTTTCATTACTTAAAATATGAACATTTGTAAATAACATGCTGACCGTTTATTTCTTTGGCTTATAAACATTTGTTTTGAATTTGGAGCAGTTTAAAGTCCTGTATTTACTAAATACAAGAGGATCTTGGATTTGTCATTTGACCTTAATTCACGCTACTGTTTTTCTATATAAAAAAATAACTAAAATAAAATATTAAATCTAAAGTTTTTCTGGTCTTATTGATTTAAACTGAATAGAAATATCACTTTTCACAGAAAAAGATTAGGGTCACTGAAAAAAATACTTTGAATTCAGAATTCTGACTTTAGAATTTTGAATTCTTTAGAATTTTAAAGTCAGAATTCTGAAATCTAAAGAATTCTAATGTCAGAATTCTGAATTCTAAAGAATTCTAATGTCAGAATTCTGAGATTAAAGTCTGATTCTTTTTTTCAGTGGTGCTAATCCTCTTCCTCACCTGTAAAGCTGTTTATTAATAAGTGATGAACATAGTGGGGGGATGAAAGACCATTGCCGCCGTTTTAAAAGTCCGACTGGGTCAACAGGTGCCAGGCCGGTACCGGGATGTGTCCCGTTGACAAAGCCCATCGGAACCAGTGCCAGGCGTGTCGGCTAAAGAAGTGTCTGCAGGCGGGCATGAATAAGGATGGTACGTCCCCATAAGCTTTAATGAAGTTGGGCCAACTTTAGTTTCTCCTAAAGTAACCGGATTCTAACCTGCAGCCGTGCAGAACGAGCGGCAGCCTCGCAGCACCGCTCAGGTCCGTCTGGACTCCATCGACGTCGACCCTGAGAAGGAGCACCTGGCCACAACACGGGAGCCCACCTCCTCCTCTTCGTCTTCCTCTTCCTCCTCCTCGGCCTCCAGCGGCTCTGTCATCACGTGGCCCCACATCTCCTCCTCCATGTCCATCAGCTCCTCTGTGGCGCCGCCGCGCTGCGTCAGCCCCCAGAACAACCACCGCTTCATGGCCAGCCTGATGACGGCCGAGACCTGCGCCAAGCTGGAGCCCGAAGACGGTGAGGAGGAAACTTCCTGGCAGAAAGAAACACTTTACTGTAATATCGCTGAAAAAAATCCTTCTTTACTTTAATACACTTTCTAATCCAAAGTTAAGCAAACTTATTGATCCAACGATGATTGACAGTTTTCTTAAAAACCTGATCTGCATCAAATACCAACTGAATTAGATCTGAAACAATTAGTCACTATGAATCAATTATTCAAATAATCAACTAAATTAGCAATCGATTAATCGTTAACTGGAGTTTACAGATTTTAAAAAAAGATCACTTGCTTAAAATCAGATTCAGAGCAGTAATTAAGCCAAAACTGTACAAAATGTGCATTTAAGATAAAAACTCCCTTTTCTAAATAGAGTTTGAACTGGAACCATATTTCCAGTTCAAACTCACTGAAGAAATGATATATTAGGCAGCAAAATGCTTATTTTCTTATTTGAAACAGGAATTGCATCGTTTACTTGCACCTTTTAACGCAGTAATTATGAATTACTGATTATTGAAATAATTGTCAACTAATTTAGTGATTGATTAACTTTATGCACTCTTATAAAAGGCATTTTACTGAAGAACACCACAATCTTACCCATAATTAAGCCAAATGTATACTATAATAAAAAATATATTTGTAAATATATCCTACAGCTACTAAATGAATGCTGTTATTGAATTTTAAGGAAATAAAATGTCTATTTTTATTTTTTAACGTATCCTTCATATTGTACAAAAAGCCTGAAGTGGTTAAGTGAAAAATATGCAGAACGTGGCAAATTTTCAACCCATTAATCCTCAGAAAAATCGTGAGTTTCAGCCTGAGTGAATAAATAGAAACTGTGGTTTTTGCACCTTATTAAAGTCAGAGTGAATTCAAAATCGGGCTTATTCAGCATCATCTTGTTTTTTTTCTAGAACATGTTAAAAAAAGTTTGTTGTCTGATCCACTTTTCTGTCGTCATATCGTCACCTTTGTTCCATCTCAGTAATTTAAGTTGCCGTTGCACCGTCATGTTGCTCGGCTGAATGAAGCAATTTTAAGAAGAAAACTTAAGGAGCTCAGAACATACTGGCGTAAAAAAACTGTTTTCATCCCACAATGCCTAAGGATGACCAGCGGTGCCCTCTAATGGATGGAGGCCAAACTACAGCACTAAAATAAGGGCTAAGCGTACTTTATTAGTTAATGAATTGAAACTAATTTTAATCTAATAAACCATTAGTCAACAATTAATCAAAAGGTGATTGATTTATTTGGATGACCCCAGTAAATCTGGTTCTCCGTCTAAAGCTTCTCTTTCTGTTTTCAGTTGATGAAAACATTGATGTGACGAGCAACGAGCCGGAGAGGGCGTCCTCGGAGTACCACATGGCTCTCTACCCGTCCAGCTCCGAAAACGTCTACGAGACCTCGGCGAGGCTGCTCTTCATGTCGGTGAAATGGGCCAAGAACCTGCCGGTTTTCTCCAACCTGCCCTTCAGAGACCAGGTGAGATTCACGTAGACGGTGTTAAAGGCCGGACTTTACAGAATAAACTGTAAATAAATTAAGATGTCAGGCAGACAGGAAGAAAACCAATATTGTAAAAAAATATATACAATATATATAAAATTTGTTTGTATTGCAATAAAACATCCAATGAAAATAAATGCATACTTAAGCCTAATTTATGAGTATATTTCAAATGCTATTTAATTTATTATTTTGTAATTCAATTTATAGAAAAACATTTTCATTAGCATATTAATTATTTACTAAATATTTTCAAAAATAAATTAAATATGAAATAAGTCATCCATATGTAATATAAAGCACATTTATGGTTATATTTAAAATACTAATGAATTAATCAATATTATCTATTGATTAATCTATCAGTTTTATGATTAATGAATTGGCTGGATATGAATTTTGCACATTCTGCAGGTTTGTCTTTTTACCACTTGAGTTCTTTTTAATAAACTATCATAAATAAAATTTAAATATTAAAGTTAGCAAACAGTTCAATTTCTCTTTAAAATGGGAAAATATATAAAATGTAATAAAATGTTTTTATTTTTGTACAGTTTTGACTGTGTTCTATCAACAAAATTGCCTTTTTGTAGTTTGTATTCTTCAGTAAACAATTATTCTATTACTAATTTAGTTATTAATTACCTCATTAATCAATTAATTATGATTAACCTGATTAATCGTTTCAGCCCTAATCTAATTGGGTTTTTTCTGTTTTTAATGAAAACTTTGAACCTTTTGGAACAAATTAGTTTATATTAATTCAATTAGAGCAACAGTGGATGCTTCAGTTTCCACACAACACTAACTGATCTGCTTAAAATAATTAATAAGTGATCATCTGTTTTTATCGCTCAGGTGATCCTGCTGGAGGAGGCGTGGAGCGAGCTGTTCTTGCTCTGTGCCATCCAGTGGTCTCTGCCTCTGGAGAGCTGCCCGCTGCTCTCCCTGCCTGACCTTTGCCCCGGCATGCAGGGCAAAACCAGCTACACCACCCTGGACCTGCGCCTCCTGCAGGAGGCGTTCAGCCGCTTCAAGGCCCTCGCTGTCGACCCCACGGAGTTCGCCTGCCTCAAGGCCATCGTGCTCTTCAAGCCAGGTCAGCGTCAAACCAAAACAGCCTTTCAGAAGCAGAGCTGGATGAAACTTTAATGATTTAATGATGTGGCTTTAATTTGCAAACAGAGACTCGAGGTTTAAAGGATCCAGAACAGGTGGAGAACCTCCAGGACCAGTCCCAAGTCATGCTGGGACAACACATCCGCTCACACTACCCGACCCAACCAGCCAGGTAAAACCCTCACTGAGCTGATTTAAATGATTAGTTTAGTCATTGATTAATCTACCATTCTGACAATAAAACCTGGTCACATTCGGCAACTTTTACTTGCAATCGCTTTTTGAGATAGATTCTAAAAATGATAATAATTCAGTTCATTTTTAAATAAGAAAATAAACATTTTATGAACTAAAGTTTAATGAATGCTTGATCATTTGTGGTAGAAGATGCATCTGCACCATAAAAATATTTCCAGAATCAACATGAGAAAAGATCAGTGCTTGACTTGACATCAATGCAGTGTGTCACTGATCTGTTGATTATTTAATTAACGGATTAGTAAGTGAATGAAGAAGGTGTTTTATAGGAGATTTTTTATGTTAAAACTGGCATTTGAAAAGTTCTGTGCACAAGATATTTAGAGAAGCTCTACATTTAAATGTTTTTTTTTCTTGAATGTGAGAAGTACATATATTTGTGTAGAGTTTTGGCATAATTGCTGCTCTTCGTATGCTGTTCCTTTAGCAAGCAGCCTGTATACTCCAATTAATGATTAATCTATCCCAAAATGAGTTAACTATTATCTCTATAATCGATTAATCATGATGAACTGTTTCTGCCCTGTATGTAGCTCTAAAATATATCACTTTTTAAACATTAGCAACCAAAAATAAAATTTATATACATATAAAAGTACATTTTTTAAATCAGGAAAGCCAAAAACCCAAAATATTTAGAAATGTTCAACAATACCAGGCAGTTTACACTAATTTACGTGTTTACACATCATGGCCACTAGATGGCGCCAAAACACAAAAGTTCGTCTTATATTCGTCATTTTAATGTTCTGAATTTTAATGTCCTGAATTTAATGTTTGTCATTAAAATTCAGCTTAAACTGAATTAAACTGTTCACATCACTGTTTTCTATGTAATTAGTGTGGTAATCAGCAAAACCGAAACATTGATTTACTACAAAACTAAAATTTAAGAAATTAAAGCAAAAAATATAAAGATCTACATAATGTCAAATAATCACAAAGTATAAATAAAATAAAAAATTAAATACATTAAAAAAAATTTTAATTAAATAAATGCCTATAAATAAATAGTAAACATATAAATAATAAAAATTACATGAATAAAAGTGACTAAGGTACATAATTAAGATGAAATAATGCTGTTATTTTAGAGGTTTTGTGCTGTGGTTGGTATTTTATTATGATCTGGTTTGTGTTTCCCTCTGATGCTGAAGTTTTTATGATTTGTTCAGGTTTGGAAAGCTGCTTCTCCTCCTTCCCTCGCTGCGTTTCGTGAACTCGGAGCGGATAGAGCTGCTGTTTTTCCACAGAACCATCGGAAACACTCCCATGGAGAAACTGCTGTGCGACATGTTCAAAAACTAATCGAACCCATGGAGTCGACTCATTTCTCCCTCACTGGACTCAATATTTGCTTTTTTCTCTTCTGTATAAATATTTAATAATTATGCATGCTGTTATTTTTTTGTAAATGTCTTTTTATTGCTGGCTAATTGCTTCAATTTTGGGTCGTTGTGGATCATAAAAATGCAGCTCATCCTGTCAGTTTGTATCACATTTAGATGCTGATTTGTTCCTGAAAAAAAACCTTGATTTTCTGAAAATGTGACCCAGATCTTTTATTGTTTGTTCATAGATGAACTGTTTATATCTTTTGTCACTGATGGGAATCCCGTGTTTGTGTTTTTGTGTGTTGATAAAGTGGAAAAAAAAACTCTGGTAAGTTTGGTCCTTTATTTAATTCGTCCACATTATGTTTCAACACCATCACTGCAGTTAAAACAACAGTTGGTTTCAAAATAAATGCCGGTACAAATAGTCATTGGAAGGATGCATATTATTTATTAACTGTTCTGCTGAAGGAAAAGTCCAGCAAGAAACAAACCCGTAGAATATACAACATTAAATTGTCTGTCAAGGCAAAATTGAAGACTTATGAATAACGAATTAAAGGTCAATTTACTTAGGAAGATAATTTAAGACATTTACAGGCCTCATTGTTAGATGCATGAATTTAAGACTTAAGGACGCGTGAACACCCTGAACCATTACTTCATCGCTTTATAACGAGCGGAGATGCAATCAGATTGACGTCCTGATTTACCGCCGTATATTCCTGGACCTCACCGCCGTCTTGTTTAGGATAATAAGTTCTGTTCGCCTGTTTTAAGAGTTCATTATGGATGACAGACGTTTAGAGAAGAAGCAGAAGTCATTTTCCATGCCATACAATATTCAGACTGAAAGTTGCTGCATCTCTAATTTCTTGGACAGTTACATCCAAAATACTCCCAACTTTTTCCGTAAACATTTACTTTTCTGATTTGCTCTGACATTGTTTTTTGGTTCTTTATTGTCTTCAGACCCAGTGACGATCCATTCTGTTTCTAACGCCAGGTTTTAATGTGATGCTTACGTATTGAGGGCGTTGGAAGGAAAAAATGGCCCACAGTACCACAGATACTCCACCATACTGGACATTTTACAAATAATCTTCCATTGTAACTAATACTTTTTAAAAAAATTTATATTAAGGCATTATTGACTTGAAACACACTAACATATCTTGCTGAAAATTTACCTGTAAGTTAGTTTTGTCTTATTTTAAGTGTACTGAGATATTTACATAAAAAGACAACAAAATATTGGGTAATATTTAGTGTTTTACAGTGTTTTCCAACATGGTCTCATTGTGACGCATGATGGAAGGTTAATTCATTTGTAAATTTGAAAGTAGCCTAAAAGTAGTGACAAAAAAGGTCTGAATATCTTCCACTAAACTAAATTATAACAACTTTAAAATCAATAAGATAATTTTTAAAATACATGCATGGATAAATATTTACATATTTATATGTGGTTTTAGATACATAGCCTTTAAAATGAATGAGAATCTTTTTCACTCAGGTTTACAGTAGTTTAAACTTGAAAAGAGAGAAATTTTGTTTCATATCATGTCTTGCAGAAACAGCCTGGTTACAAATGATTCCTGCTTTAAATAAGATTTGACTGCAGACAGTGACTGAAGTGATGGCCGACATAATTCAGCTAAATGTCAGCTTGATAAGAGCCGACGCTCACTTTACCTTCTTCTTCTTCTTCAAGCAGAATGAAACATTCAGATAAGACAACAAACACATTTTCATCTCCAAATTCAGAGCCAGGATCTGGAATCTCAAACTCAAAAGCAGAAATGAAAAATTTCCAGTTAATCAGTCCAAGGATGTAATTAAAACCTAATTCAGGACAGGAAGTTGCTTCCAGTGGACAAACTGCAGCTTTTTTATTGAAATGGTTGCAGCTGAGCGTCAGAAATCCCAGAGCAGGTGATTAAAAACTGATTGGTCACATAAATGAGCTCATGCACTGAGACTAGGAGACATGAAACTCTTTTTTAAAGGTTTGTTTTAAAGCACCAAAATCTTTACACTGCAAAAACACAAAAACTAATTACCACAGGTAATGTCTTGAAATAAGACCAGACTAACTTATAAGAAACTTTTCTGAAAAATACTGAGCTTGTTTCAAGTCAATAATTCCTTAATATTGATGAAAAAACGTATCAGTGTGACTGGCAGATTATTTCATTTATATGATGGAAAAAACTTCATGTTAAATGTGGAATATTTTGCCTGCGGAACAAGAACGTTTCAGAGATCTGAAGGAATTATTTACCTCAAACAACCTCCTATTTCTTGCTGAAAACTACTTGTAAGTTATTTTTGTATTATTTAAAGTGTACTAAAACATGAACACCAGAAACTAGAGTAAATTAATTGTGTGTTTTTGCTGTGTAACTCCTTTCAGAGGCTCTTTTTTCCAGAAAGTCTTAGTCTAACAGGAGAAAAGCCGTTCCTCACGTGTCCGCGCTCTAATTTTGACCTTTCCTCAGCTTGACTCAGACAAAGCCTCCCTTTGTTTAATAAGGGGTTTTCACCTTATTATAGGATTAGTTTCTGAAGCAACAGGCAATGAGCAAATAGTTTTTGCTGCCGAGTTGCAGAAAAACCTGCATGGCATAACAATACCATCTGGACAAGAAATCACTCAATCTGGTGTTTCAAGATAAAAACAAAGAAATGAGTAACAATAATATCGCATTTCATAAATGTATAAAATAAATGGAATCAAATGAAGCACATTCTTTCATTTATTCATTGATATTCATGCAATCAGTTTAAAATTACTGGCAGATGTTAGGGCATCCCAACCAGGACATCCCCCTTCTCGCCTCTGGGGGCGCTGCACCAAGAATCACTGAAGGAAATCACAGAAAAACCTTTGAAGAAGAAACTGAGCAAAAACTTTCTCCAAACAAAGTGGTTGTAGGATTTCTCTTTTGTCTCTGGTGAAAGACGAGTCATTCCTCCAGCTAGGCTAGGCTAGGCTAGGCTAGGCTAGGCTAGCTGGGCTGTGTTTACCCAGAATGCCCTGCGCCTTAGTATCAGGAGCAGTCTGTAGTGTATTTGCCTTTAAACACAAGCAGAAATTATCCACAAAAAGTTTTAAAGCAACAATATAATCTTTTACAAAATGTTTAAAAAATAATCTTTGCACATAAATTGAGCTGAAATTATTATTTGTGATCAATTTTGATGAATCGATTGTTAAAATGATGGTCAACCACTTCAGTAATCAATTAATAGTATAGATTTAGAAAAAAGGTCATTTGCTGAAAAAAATCAATGTATTTAGAGAAGTAAATAAGCCAAAACTGGAAAAAATATATTTTACATTTAAGATAAAAAACAAACAAAAATAGGTCTATAAATATGTTCTTCTAAAAATCTTTCAGATTCACTAAATGAATCCTGTATTATTCCATTATTCCATAAAATGTTTGTTATTTTGTTTTGAAAAGGAACTGAATCGTTTGTTTTTCTTTTATAAAATTGTGCAAAAAGCCATAAGTTTTAAAATGAAAATTCTACAAAATGTGTAATTTTTTAAAAATCAGAATAAACATAAGAATAACCAACAGAATAATCGACCTTCATTATTCTGACATTTAGTAATTCGACTTGCTTTTTGTAATCCAACCAACCCAAAACAGAAAGAGTTTAGAAAGATTTAATAGATGTAAATATGGCTTTCACCGTGATAAACTGAATTATTTTAGTTTTCAGCTCCTTGGATTAAAGTTTTATGATAAATTATAAAATCTTTAGTTTATTTGAAAAGTGACAAATAGTTTTATTGTGTTTTTGCAGCTAGAAAAGTTTGTCCTAAAGCCAAAATTGGTTGTTTTGGACTTTAAAATAATCAGTATTTAGCTGCTATTTGAGGTATTTCAAAGAAAACAAATGGAAATAATTTTTCTTCTCTTTGTTTCTGTTCATTTAAATCTTGCTTGTTTTGCCCTCCCTTCCTTCCTTTCTGCTGTTAATCTGTTGAGCTCTTAGTGGCTCTCTGCTGTGTCAGGAAGTACAAGCCAAACGTTTCTCAGCCACGTTTCGCCACCAGCAGGGTTTTTTCTTGCTGAGGGGAAAAATCTTCGTTTTCCACTCGTCTCCTGTTTGCTTCCAGTCAAACAGCCGAGATGAACCAGAGCAAGCCGGAGACCGAGCCTTTTCAGTATTCCTACTACGACTACGCCGACTGGTACTCCAACCCGGAGCCGACCAAACCCCCGAAGGAGTGAGGACGAAAACTTTGAGGCACAGTTCACATTTTCAGACATTTGCTGTTTATAATGTAAACCCCCTTTTTCTCTCAGAGTCATTTTACCCTGTGACCCGACGGCAGATGAGAAATACTTCCACATATGCATCCTGTCAATATCTGTGAGTACATGCAAGAAACATTTGTACAAGTTGAGGGGAATTGGACAGAAACTGCTAATTAATGTAAAGCTGTATGTTGTAGGATATTTGAGTTGATGTAGAGAGGTTTATCTTCACTAGAAATTCAACTAATGATTATTTTAGTTATGGTATGCAGCTTGAATCAACATCAAAACTAATTAGTTGATCACGATTAATCTGATTAATCATTTCAGCAAATATTACATCATTTTGGACGTAAAACTTTAGGAGTTTTTTTTCCTTCTTAAATCCAGCATGTTTATATTTTTGCATATTTTGGCATAATTGCTAGTCTGACTATGATGTTTTTGCAGTAATTAGTTCTTTTTTTTATCTGCATACTCCTGTTAGCGATTCATCAATTATTAAATTAGTTGTTCACAATCGTTTCAGCCCTAATAACATTTTTGCTGTAGAACTTTGTGAATCAAACCTTTTAGTTCGTAATGGTTCTTGTTTTTGAATGCATTTGTTTACAAGTGAATCATTTAGAAACTTGGTCATTTAACATTTTGTTCTACAGACTTGACCTTGTTTTTTCTTAGTAATTGATGTAAACGTCTGCAGAAGGACTTTTTCTACTCTCCAGACATAATGAGACACTGCGGCCTGAAAAGGTTTTTGTTCTCCAAAGTAAACTTTCTCTTTCAGTCAAGAGTCATTATTTGTCATATAACCATAAAATTAGTGCATAATTGTGAAGTTGAAGGACAGAGAGATGAAATTATGTACAAATAAGAGTCTAAAGCTCAGCATACCTTTGTATTAAGCAACCCTTACCCCATTACAACAAAAACAAATGTTTGCACAAGCAGTTACCTTCAGAAATTGGCTGCCCAGTAAAGGCCTCAGAGGTTAGAGAGAACAATAACGAGCAAACAGCATCATGGAGACCATTAACACAGCAGACAGGAAGAAGGTTTTGAAGAAGTTTAAACTAGGATTAGCTAATGAAAGCACTAAATATCTCACAGACATTTGGAGGAAGGTGATCTGGTTGAATGAGGATATAATTAAAATATTTGATTAAATATAAAATGCTGTAGAGGAAACCAAACACGGTTCCGGCCCTGAAACATGGAGAAAGGATGAAACTCAATAAAGGAGAGAAGAAAACCCATTAGAGGTCAACAAATATCTTCAAAGATGGGCAAAGCGGCTGTCTGCCCACAGAACAACGAGCCGCATGTTTTCCCTGCTGATAGTCCGGTAGACTCGGTTCCATTTGGGACCAAAGTGCCAACATTTGTTACAGCTGCGGTTCTCTTTCTCACCGCACTCAGTGACATGATTCAATCTAATGTAGAAACCTGTTCCCCTCCTCGCCTGTGGGGGCGCTGCACCAAGAACCAGGGAAGGAAAACCTCAGAAAAAGACACGAAACACAACTTTCTTCTTCACAAAATGTTAACAAAAACATAGGAGCGTCAAATTTTAGTGGTGGTATGATTTTTCTTTTGTCTTTCATAAAAAAGCAAGAACTATTTGTAATGCTAACGCTAAGCTGACATGTTTGTTTTGGTTGTATTTACCCAGAATGCCCTGCGCTGTAGTCCACTTCCTACTTTTTCAGATTTTCATTTTCAAATAAATCTCTTTCTTCCTGGATTTAAATGCAGTTTTTATATCCCGATAATGTTGCAGATTTTCCTCTTTGCCTTTAGTTTGTGATGATGCTGATCCTGGCAGCTCTAACGCGGAAAAACAAACTGTGCCAAGGGTTCGCTCGGGGGTCATCCAGCATTTTCAGGTGGAGATAAGAACATATGGAATAAATCATCTGTTTATTAATGTTGATATTATGTAACAGACTGAGCATGTTTTTGCTTTAGTCCAGCCAACTTCCTGGACCAGACCCAGCAGAAGGGCGTGGTCCTGGCTGTGTTTGGCCTGGTCTTCAGTAAGCTGGCCATGCTGGTGATCGCCCCCGATCCGCTGCCCTTCATCAAAGACACGCCAGAAAACATCAAAGGTGTCTTCAGATCAGACAGAAACGAAACTTTTACTCATTTAAATCACACAGAGCAGAACTCAGTGACATTCCTCACATTCTTTGCAGAGTATATGAAGATAATTGCCATCTTCTACTACCCGGTCCTGTACTACCCGCTGCTGGTCTGCGGCACCATGCAGCGCAACGCCAGCTACGTGTTCGGGACGCTGCTGTCCTTCACTCACTTCGGGGTCCTGGTATGGCAGAAGTTTGACTGTCCAAAGACGCCAGAGGTGAAGCAGCACATAATATACAGCCTTCCTCTACTGCTGGTCCAGTGTTTAGTGAAAGTGTCTTAGTGCTCTTTACTTTCGTCAGTGTAAAAGAGCTTGTTTTAATAATAATTCCTCAATATAGATAAGAATCCTGCCTCTCCTGGCTGATTATTTCTGTGCTACTGCGGCATATTGGAGTCATTGTACATAGAGCGAAGAAGGAAGAGTAACTTTTCAAAACACTTGGACATTTTTAGATTATTCTCAGAAATGTTCTGAAAAAACCCAAAACAAACATTGAAATTTCAAAGTTTTAAAATAGGAACTTATTTGACTTTTGAAACTCAGAAGTTTGTTTTTTTTTCTCACAAATTCTTAAAATTAATTTAAAAATTTCTGAGTTTTTTTCTTCAGCAAATTTTAAACTTTCACAATTAAAAAAAATCTGAATTTTTGGGAGAACTTTACTCATCCTAATTTTTATCCCCTCATATGCCGTCGTTCTACAGAAGATGAGCTTTATTCTGACTTTTTCTCTGAATTTTTCTCTGAATTTGAGGATTCAGATTTTTATGTCATAAGATTAAAGTCTGAATTCTGAGAAAAAATTTGTGGCCTTAATCTTTTTTTGTAGCCTTGAGAATAATTTGTGGTGGATATTTTGTTAGAAATATGTTTGTCTCTTTTAATTTTGCAGATCTATAAGTATTATGCCCTCCTCGCCAGTTTGCCCCAGCTGGCCTGTCTGGCGTTTCTCTGTGTTCAGTTTCCGGTGCTGTTTGTGAAAGGACCAAAGACTGACGAGGTGAGGATTCAGGCTGATTAGTAATTACATTTTTATTGTAAAGATGAGAAATACAGATTTTTTCTTACTATAAATGTGTGAAACCACATCAATTTGAACACTTGTCTGTTAGACTATTATAAACTATGAAGGAGAAATTGCTGCCATATACAAAAAAAGAGTAAAACTGTTGATCAGTCGGTTAAAACCTGATTTCACAGCGAACTGTTCCTGCTTGTAGGATCTTGACAGCAGCTACTACACCGACTACGTTAAGTTGCTCCTCAGGAAAAAGTCTTCAACCGTTTGGTGAGTGGAGAATAAACCTGGTTTAATAAAACAAGTAAACACACAAGTTCAAATGTTCAGTATTTTTGGCTGCATAATGCTTGAAACGAGACAAAACTAACTTACAATAATAATAATAATTATTATTCTTTAATACTGATTAAGTGAAAAAATCTGCCATGGGAACAAAACATAAAAACTTATAATATTGGAAAAAAGTTTTCTTCGACTGGGAGATTATTTCACTAATAACTGGTAATTTTTCATCAAAATAAAGTAATTATTTATTGAAACTAAGCTCATATATGTTGCTGAAAAATGGCATGTAAGTTCCTTTTTCTTATTTAGAGTGTACTAATATATGGAGGACCAAAACTGACATAATTAAAAATAAAAGCAGAAATGTATCCGTTTTGTTTATCCTTTTCTCCATACAAAAAATAGTTTCTCCTTTTTCTTACACAAACATTTTCAGTTGTTTAAAGAATCTATAAAACAGATCAGAGGTATTGATCTCCAAAATAACAATGATAAATGCATTTCTGCTTTTATTTTTAATAATGTCAGTGTTTGTCCTCCGTATTGTAATATTTGAAACTGGACAAAAACACTTGATTTTTGCAGTGAAAATACTAAATGTTAATAATGTTCAGCAGCTCTTCAGAAACAGACAAACCGTCGCTGGTGGAGAGAATACTGGAGGTGCCAAAAAATTACATTTATTTACCTGAAAAAGGTGAGATTATTCACCCTGATGCATTTAAAGCCATAAACCTTTAATCTGTGTTGATAATAATTTTCTGTTTTGCTGCAGTGTTCCAGTTCCCGGTGAAGCTGGCTGTGTTGTCGTTTGTTACCTGTGTGGCCATCTACCACGTACGGCTCTGGGATTTCACCCGTCTGTCCGTTTGGTTGGTGAACACATGAGGAAGTGTTTGGCTTTTCCTCTTTATAGACTGCGCTGCTGTTGGTCGTCCTGGTGGTTCCGACTCTGCACATCGTCCGCGCAGGAATAGATGAAAACATCGCCTTCCTGTTGCTGGGATTTGGGATTATTCTGTCCGAGGACAGGATGGAGGTCGTCAGGGTCGTGACTTTCTACACCTGGTTGCTAGAAGGTTGGTGGAGAAAATTATCATTACTTTTGTTTGTAAAACGTCTAATTGTAGCTTTTAAAAATAGAGTTTTGTTTTTCTCTGTGATAGTGTGCTACCTCTGTGCCATGACGCTGTCTTGTTCGGTCAGCCTCGTGATGCTGATGAGGTCCATGGTTCTTCACAGGTAGAAAAATAAACATTTTCAACTCATCACATGACATATTTTCATATCTAATTCATCTTTAATTTAATTTCAGATCGAACCTGAAGGGGCTGTATAAAGGAGACGCGTATAAGAACTACAACACCCAGAAGACAATCAGTCCGTCCAGATCTGCAGTTTTCTGCTGGATGGGATTAACCGGATATCAAGCTGCGGCCGTTTGCCTCGGTGATTATTAAATATTATTTAATAACTTATTATTTGAACTTATTGAAGCATAATTCTGGCACATAATCTGTTCAACCTTAAATAATACAACATGGCAATAATGAACACCTCAAGCTTCAATTAATGTAGAAAATACAAATATATGTTTGTTTAATCCATGTTGGCTGATTTATTTTATTTATTTACCTTCTCATAGACACTCTAAACTTCTTTATATGGTTTTATACTAATGTTTTTGTGCACTTCTTCTAGCGGCTAATGGCTAGCACTATTAGCATCGATGTTAAGAAGCTATTAGCATTGATGCTAAGAAGCTATTAGCATTGATGCTAAGAAGCTATTATCATTGGTGCTAAGAAGCTATTAGCATTGATGCTAAGAAGCTAGTAGCATCGAAGCTAGCAACGTTAGCTTCCTTAACTTGCATCTGTTAAAGTTATAGCTGTACTTTGAATGAAATTATTTGACATTTATTAAATAAAATCATGTTTATGTGTATCTATTTTGTTCCTTGACATAAACAAAGTGCAGACACGCTGCTAGCTTTGCTTAGCTCAGCAGTTTATACAATTTATTTCGGTTGCTAATGGGTTTCTATGCACATCAATTTAGTTCTCCTTAACTACTGTGTCCAGCTGCAGTTTATTTAAAACTATGCATTTATGCAATCCCTCTTATGAGATAAATGTGACATATTGTAACGTGTTTCTGAAAATTTAAATTGATCTTAAATTTCTGTCGTGTCGGCAGGAATGGCTATCCAGACCCTGGTGTTTTTCATCTGCTTCTTATTTCTGGTGTTTTTAATCATCATCCCTGTTTTCTATGGCCGCAACATTATCGTTTTCGAAGTTGCAGGAAAGTCCTGGTGAGTGTGCGTCGCTTTCCATTTTAAACTGAACCGGATCAGGAGGTCAACGCACTGACATGTTTTTCATTCTGGTGATTTTCCAGGCCAGTTTGGGTGACAGTCATCCTGGTTACAGCGCTACAACATGTGACTGCTCAGTTTTTCTTTGTCCAAAAGGATTCTGGTACAAGAGATTTAAAAAACAGGTTTGTTTTCTGTGTTCTGCTTAATGGATGCGTAGTTATTTTAAAGAGTTAGAAACAAATAATCTACATATCATAGCAAATGTATTGCTTTTCAAATAAACTTTATGAAATTAAGCCTTTAATTTTTTAATGATGTTAAAAAAACAAGGTTTTTTTGTACACATTAAGACTCATTATGAGATTTACTTAGAAATATGGCATTATGTGCAAAGAAAAAAGCAGTTAATGCAATATAAAGTAAAAAATAAACTTCTAAAATCTGATAAACTGCTAAAAAATAATACTCAAATATATGTTTTAAAGTGCTAAACTTGGGAGAGATTTTAGATATTTAATAAAAATTGTCTGAGAATGGCACCTTGAGGAATCTCACTCGTGTTTGTTTTGCCTCAAAATGATTAATTTAGTCCAAGTTTTTATTTTTATTTTTTATAGGTATAATTTTATTCATTCAGAAATATGTGGTACCAGTTTTCTTAGCAGGTTTCAAAACATTTTTGCAGTTTTAGAAACAAAAATTATTGAAACATTTGGCAAAGATTCTGCCAATTTTCTCACCGAGAGTCAAAACATTTTTAGCAAAAAATTCAGCAAAATTTTTTTTTCAAAAATAATTGGTACCAATTTCTCATTTTTAGAGAACTAATAAAACTCTTTAGACCAATGAATGAAAAGTGATGAATAAATGGTTTGGCACATTTCAGAGAGAGCCTCTTCCTCCTGACCTACCTGCTGTTTGTGGCGAACGTTGTTGTGGGTCTGATTGTTGGCATTTGGAGAATTGTGATAACGGCCTTGTTCAACATCGTCCACTTCGGTCGGATGGACATCAGCCTCCTCCATCGCACCGCACAGTCCTACGATCCAGGTAAACACTTTCCTCTCATAGTTTGGAGTGTTTGAAGCCGTAATCTGGAGGTTTCTGTGACGCCACCCAGCCTACAGATACTACACCCAGTTCCTGAAGGTGGAGGTGAGTCAGTCCCACCCGGTGCTGAAGGCGTTCTGCGGACTCCTGCTGGACGTGATGGTTGAGGTCGGCAGAGGAGGACAGAAAACACGAGATGCAGAAGAAGGTAGGAAGACTGAGCTACTAACGACTCATCCAATTTTTGGAAAATCTGGATTTTTTTCCCACCGATTCTCTTCTTGGATTTTATGACGTCACCATGGCTGAGGCGGCCATCTTGTTTGACAAACATTATTTACAGTTCCTGTTTATTTAGGCTTTGGATTCAGGTTTAACTCTACAACTAAATATTTGGGTCAAACTAAGATTTTTTTATTTTTGTAATTAGAATATTTCAATAAATTAGTTGCAATAATATGAAAATACAATCATATGACATCAAAACAAAGTGAGAATAAAAGTCACACCATCAGGAGAATGAAGTAATAATTTAATGAAAACTCCTCCACAACAAAATCTATATTCTTTTGGTTATTTGGGAACTAAATACTTACGAAATAAATATTGAATGTGGAGCTAAAGTTTTAGTTTATAAAGTTTAAAATTTAGTATGAATTCATTTTATGTCGTGAAACTTAGTAAGATGAAATGTAACTTTATGTTATGACATTAAAACTCGGAATGATCTGAATAATTAGAAGCTGTTTTCTTATTGAATCGACTTTATTGACGTTTAAAAACCTTCTTCCATTAAAAGTACGTCTTTATCATTTAATCTGTTTAATGTGATTGGTGCAGTTGTTTAGTTGTAGTTTTTAGTTTGCATTTTTGTGATTGTAGCTTTTTTTGCTGTATTTTCTGTTGGATTTATGTTTTGGATTTTCATGTGTTTGCAGAGCATTTGGCCTTTTGCCATCATAGTTGCCTATTAAATCTGCACAATGAACTAAACGAGGAGCTATTTTGAGAGAAAACTTCTATAAAGTTATGAAAACGTTTCAATTAAATATCCTGGCTGTATGTCAAAATGTTTTGACCTGATCAGCTCCTCCTTGGTGCTTTCAGGAGCCCAGGAGAACCGACCCCACAGGGCGGCCAGCAGTCGGAGGATTCGCGCTCGCTGGCAGCTGCTGTACACGCTGGTGAACAACCCGTCGCTGCTGGGCTCCAGGAAACACTTCCAGACCCTGCAGACGTCCGAGAGCGTCCCGAACGGCACGCCCAACCGCAGCGTCAAGAAGGAGGAGGAAAAGGCGGAAGCCGAGGCCGCGCCGTCCTGTGAGGGCGCGTCGGGTCAAGATAAAGCTGAATGAGATAAAGCGCTGGCTGGTGCAACGGTTTGTAAAGTTACACAGTAGAAAATGAACAGCAAGAGTTTTAATTCACTAAATTAAATATTGAGTTGTCAAATAAATGTTTAAATTTAGAGCTAAATTTAATATTTAGTTCATAAACTAAATATTAAATTCTGAACTAAATATTTGTTTTCCAACAAAACATAAAATTTAAAACTAAACATTTAAATATTTAATTTGAAGCTACATTTTTTACTCACAAGCAAAATATTTATTTTTCTAACTTAGTATGTAGTTTCTAAGTAAAAAAAAAGTTTTGTCCATACTAAACACTTAATTTGGAACTAAATATTTAGTTAAAATACTAAACATTTAATTTGGAACTAAATATTTTGTTAAAATACTAATCATTTAATTTGGAACTAAATATTTAGTTAAAATACTAAACATTTAATTTGGAACTAAATATTTTGTTAAAATACTAAACATTTAATTTGGAACTAAATATTTTGTTAAAATACTAAACATTTAATTTGGAACTAAATATTTTGTTAAAATACTAAACATTTAATTTGGAACCAAATATTTAGTTAAAATAATAAACATTTAATTTGAATGTTTCTCAAACTATATTAATAATATATAATATCCCAAACTAAATATTTAGCTTGTTAATTAAATATTTAGTTTGGAGCTCTGACATTTATAAATGGATGAATGACAGTGAAAATATGAAAATGAACATAGTTTTTCCTCCGACAAGCTAAATAAGCTTTTCACTGTGAAACTTTACAAACAAGTCTACAGTTTTACTCCGATTAAAATAAACTGCAGTGAATGGAGAGTTAAACTTTGTAGTGCCTGTTATAAAATCAGGTTTGTTACACAGGAATGAATGAGGAACAGGGTTTGGGCCGACTACCTTCAGATTTATACAGATTATACAGACTCTCTCTGTGGTCCTGAGATGTTTCCAGTACAATCATGGCGATACAGTCGCTGTATTTGCTGTAGAAACTGTTTTAGGCTCTTAGATGTGCAGGAATCAGGGCCTCCTACTAATGTTGCTTTGACACACAAACGTACTGAAGTTTGTGCTTTCATAGAAGAAAGTAAGTGTTGTTTAAAGTTTATTTCACTGCTAAGTACGTCTTGTGTTGTCTATGAATCGAACCACTGATAGTTGTGATTGTATTGCATTCTTGTTGACTCTACAAAAGCCCATTAGCATAATGTTGCTAACGCTACATTGTGACGTTTTGGCCGATGGCGTCGATATCATATTGGTGCAGTACTGCTGAATAAATACTGCAAATGCTGTTAAGTATTTTTGTTTATTGATTCTTTGAAAGCAATAATTCACACAAATAAGTTTCTTTGTATATTTTGTGTTTACAGACCACAAACGTGTGAAATATCCTCACTTTTGTTGTTCAGAAAGAAATAAAGAAGTTGGTTGTTGTGAAATTCCCACACTCTGACAGGACTCAATCATTATGCTGTTAATTTACACAGAATATTATACAGTGGTAATATAATACGGTTTTTAGATGTTGGAAATGTTTTATACAGGTTTACCTTTGTTCTAGAAACAGAGGCCTGTGATCGTGGCAAGGCAGTGACTCCCTATCTGCCAGTCATTTTAAATGTCAGCACATTTAAATGTGCCCTGCTGTGCTTCGTTGAACAGGCCATTGGTCTGTGGAACATACAAAACATGTTTCTCCACAGAATCATTCTGCAGACATGAGATTTTAGTCAGAATGAGCTGTTTCAGGAACACTAGTCACTTTTTAAATCCAAATAAGCTGCTGTCTAACTCAGCGTTTACAATTCTATAACCGTCCATCTTTGAAAAGCAAAAGTAGAGCCTCCTACACAACCAACAAGAGGAAGTAAGTTGTGTGTTTTGTTGTAAGTCAACAGCCCAGCTGACCAAACATGCTGGAGCTCAACTCGGGTTGCTAGGTAACGGTGCAGCAGGAGGTTTTTGAAATGGCCCATTTTCCAGATGCCAAAAAATGCCTGGTTGGTTTTTTTTTCTTTCTTTCTTTTTCAAGCGCTTCGGTGGTTTTTAGAAGTAGCTGAGACCAACATGGAAGTTCAAACATGTGCAAAATGTGATCTTGCAAACAGACTAATGACTAGCAGCAAGCTGAAGCTGAAATTTATCTTCAGCCGGATCACGTTCTGGGCCTCTAACTGCTCTGAGAGGCCAGTTTTTAACTCCATATTGATGTGCACCACAATCAGGCTGACGGTGCTAATCAATGTTAGCATCTGTGTCAGCAGAGAGGGTCGATCGTACGCTGACGGCTCACAGCAGCTGGACTCTCATTAGTGTTCAGTTCCATGACGATTTGCAGACTATCAAGATATTTTTACCATGTTTGTTTGGCTCTGATCTAAAATCATTCAAATTTAGTGTTTTATTTGTTAAACTAAATGAACATTTTTATCTTTATTTACACATCTCACAAAATAGCTCAGATATATAAAGTTTTGTTTTTACGTAGATTTTTCTCCAGCGTTTTCAGAAGAAAATAGCCACACATTAAAATAAAAACAGATAAACGACTAGTTATCCACTTTTTAGATTTTATTGAGGCACATTGAGGGTTAAATGGGAATGTATGAAAACAGACAACTTCCTTAATCACTTGGGTTAAACAGACACAGAAATAAAGTTGAATTTTGAGTCGACACAGGCAGCATGCAGGACCTCTAAAACATAAATTTGTTCATTTATTTTTAGTCTCTTTACTTTGATACCTTATTAAAATGTTGTGCAACTCACAGCAAAATACTATGTGTGCAGAACAAACAACACGTCACTTAGAATACCCTGAACACACCATAGAACACGGCGGTGGCAGCATCATGCTTTGAGGATGTTTCAGCAGGAAGAGGCTGGCCAACTATTGGAGAACAAATGGAGAACGACTAGAAGACGAACCAATAGAGCAAAAATATGATGTAAAAGATCATCAATAAGGCGCTGATTTTGGAAAGCTGATTATATACGCATGCTATAGATTTTTACTTGAGAGAAAAAGAAAAAAACTCCTCATTTCCTTACTGGACTGTGTCAGTCTGTCACCTAAAAACCCATTAATATAAAGTTCAAGATGGCCGACCGGCTAAATTTTTCATAGTACGCTGAACTTAGAAAAGAAGCATATCGCTATGTTTGAACTATATTTGTTTCAACCGAGGTAAATACTCACTGAACAAGTTGAAACTTGTGGTTTTCTAAGGATTAAACTTGGACAAACCTCAAAATCAACCATTTTTATTGTCATCATGACTTTTTCTATCATGTTGCAATTTTTCTGTATTATTCTGTCATGTTTATGTCATCAGATCCTTCTCAGCTTCATAGCAGATCAGATGATGCTGCTCCACCATCAGCAGAATCAACTCTATTGTTGAGTGTTTCCAAACAGAACCGCAGACCGGACTCTGTTTGGACCGTTTCTCTTTCCCGTTCTGGGATACCTGTGCGGCCATCTTTGTTTTGGTATTGGCGGTCAAACTAAAACACTGAAAAAAGGTTTAAGCGGACATTAGGTGTTAATCGACTGAAACAAATTGGATTCTAATGACCCATTTCTCAACCATTTGCATCCCAGGTTTTGGCCCATTCTCACTCAAAAGTTTGGGTCGAGCTCGTCTCGTCTGCAGACATCGGCAGGTTTGGTTCTGCTTTAAAGCAAATCTGCCTTCACTATGTCAGATCAATGTGAAGGAGAGCAGAAATTCTTTGGGACTTAAATAAACCAAACCAATGAGAAATAAGAGTGATTTGGGTCAGAACATGTTTGCAGATTAGTCATCAGGATATCTGTAGTTGCTGGTAATATTGACGGCTTCGGCCCCCAAAGGCAGCCTGTCGCTGTACTCAGATCCCATCTCACAGTCGTCTACGTTTCCTTTGTAAGGGAAAGACTCGGTGACGATGCTCTCCTCTGTGTCTGCCTCCTTCTCCCCGTCGTCTACGCTCTCCGTCTCCACTTCGTACTCATTTATCTTCCTCTGAGACTCCGTGATAGGAGCGTGGATCCTCAGGTTCCTCTCCAGGTGGTACTGGTCTTTGGCCTTCAGGATGAGACGGTAGGTCTTGCTGCGGTACTTGTAGACCAGGTGGAAGCACGTTGCGCCCAGCAGAGGCACGGTGGACACGGTGAGCAGGCAGATGCTGACGGAGATGATGATGAGGAGGTTCGGTACCCTCCGTCTGGTGGCAAAGAGGACCTGGACGTCACAGTCCTCCCCTCGGTAGGTAAGACACAGTGAGTAGTTGGTGCCCGGCCGTAAGCCACTGAACAGGTAGGTGTTGACGCCTTTTTTGATCTGTGACCACTGAACGGCGGAGTGTTTGCTGTCGGCAGCAATGCAAAGATACAAACCGTTTGATTGGAAGTTTTCCAGGACATCCGGAAAGCCTGAGTTTTCCTCGCTGTCACTCTGGACGCTCTTGGCTCGGCTGTCTTGGGGTATAAGTAGGGGATTCAGTCGCACCGTTGCCTCTGTTTCTGACACTCCTAGTGCAATGACGCCAAAGTCGAAGGTGTACTGCTTTATGTCATCCAGGCTGGTGTTCAGGATGTGGCCGGAGATGTTCTTTGTGTTCGCAGTTAAGCCACATTTGCTTGAACGAATCATGTTTCTTGTTGTGTCTTCATAAAATTTAGGATTGATGTGAGCAGTTGGAGGGATTGTTGGGTCTTTTCTTCTTAAATCTGGAATATTTAGAGAACCAAAGACTGATTTTCCCTTGGTTTGTGGGTGAACTGTTGGGTTGTTGTGAGTAGAAGTGGACACTGTCATCATCACTTTGATTGGTGTTGGTTTTGGACGTTCAATCACGTTAACAGACACTGAATCTTCATCTCTGCCAAACGCATTTGTTGCAGAGCAGCTGTAGTTCCCATTATCCTCTTGTCTGAGGCTTGAAATGAGAAGCGTGCCATTGTTAAACACTTTAAAGGAGTCAGAACCTTCATGAGATTCTGCAGAGTCGTCCTGAGTGACAGACAGAACCACCTCATGGTTTTGGCCTTTGGTGGAAATATTCCACACCACTAGAGGTCTCGGGTTTCCGTTGAACTCACAGGTCAAAATTAATTCAGAGTTCTCGTGGAAAACCATGTCGGTAACATGCGGTTCAGTCACCACTGTGACATTTGGGCTTGTACACTTGGACTCTGGCAGTTTTGAAAGGACTTTACCTTTAAGTTTCTTGGGAAATGCGCAAGTGATGGAGCTCTGGTCCGAAACCGAGACGATGGTTGTGGAGATCCAATCTCTGAGCCAGTCCAAGGTGCAGGTGCACACAAAAGGATTGTTAAATATCTGCAAATGCGACAAAGACACCAAGCTGTCAAATGTCCCCTCAGCTATGGTCCTGAACCTGTTGTTGTTCAGTCTGAGTGACCTCAGGTTTTTGAGGTTGGCGAAAGCGTCTCTGGGCAGGTGGGCCAACTCGTTGTGGTTCATCTTCAGCATCTCTAGAGCCGTCAGGTTCAGCAAATCCTCCCAGGGGAAGTCCACCATCTTATTGTGGCTAATGTCGAAGTTGCGAAGATGAACCAAAGGTGCCAGGCTCCCTTCCTCGATGGAGGAGATGTCGTTGCGGGCCATCCACAGGGAGGTCACCTGGGTGACGTTATCGAAGCTGCCGAGCGGGATCACGGCGATCAGGTTGGCGGAGAGACTGACGGTCGTCACGTTGGGAGGCAAACCCTCTGGGACTTCGGCTAAATTTCGGTAGGAGCATTCAGCGTAGTGGCGCCCGTATTTATCTGAGCAGGTACAAGACTCAGGGCAGCAGAGGACGGACGAGAGGAATGTGATGACCCACAGAGCAACAGGGAGGATGTCTGCTGCTGCCATTTCTGCTCCTGTAAATCAGGAGAGAACAATTCAGACTGATTCATCAGAGAAATCTGACTGAAATAAAAGGTGAGGTAGTTAAAGGAATGAGGTATAACACAACACAAGTTCTTGAAACAACTTATTTTCCAGACACCAGAAAAATTAATTTATAGCCAGAAAAAGGTGGTGTTTTTTTTAAGTGCTTGATTTGTTTTTAGAAGCAGTAGAAACCCAAATGGAAGTATAAAACACATTAAAAAAAAATTATTTCACATGATAACTACACTTTGACATGAATAACTTTCGAAGGTTTGAATCAGTGTCTGAAGACCAGATGTCTTGTAAACGTCATGAGAAGCAGAATGAGTGGAGGTTCGTTGATGGACGCGGTTGGAAAAACGATGGTTTTAATGATGATGGCAAAAAGTGAAGAGAAATCCAGGCAGCACAGGTGAGCAGTGAAGCAAGGAAACTCAGACCCTGGAACGGCAGGAGACGGGAAAGGACACGACAGAAGAGTCACGACAAAAATCCATCAGCAAGCAGAGGACACAGCAGGCGGCATTAAATACACAGGAGATAATCAGGGGAAACGAGAGACATCTGGAATAGTTCAGGGGACAGACGACACGACAGATCACACATCCTCACAGCAAGGCCTTTGAAAGATGTTTATACTCTCAGAAATAGCAAAACGTAAGACATGCAGGTTGCAGATTCTGTTTAATCAAATTGTTTAGTGTAAAGCAAAAACACAAAATCTTACCAAGTATTTCTGCTCTAGTTGTGCAAATATCTCAGTCCACTTGAAATAAGACAAAACCAACTAAGAAGTAACTTTTCATCAAAATATATTACTTTTTTAAAGTTAATAATTCCTCAATATTGTTGGAAAAGTTATAATTCCAGTGGCAGATTATTTCTCTTATAACAAGACATTTTCACATATTATAACTAAAACATTTTCAGTCATACTAAGGAATTATTTATTTAAAACTAGCTCCTGTATTTTAACAAAAAGTTATTTGTTAGTTAGTTTTGTCTTATGTCAAGTCTACAAGTTTATGAGAGATTTGCTCATAAATTCCTTGGTAATATTTTGTGTATTTGCAGCGAATAATGATGTTTTACTGCAACCGTTCAGCTTCTAATAGAGAAAATTAACCTTGTTTGTTTTTGTAAATATCCAGATTTATAGTCAATACAACATGGAAATATTTTATTTTAGATTTTTACACTCCATAAAACAGATTTTAGATGAGTATTTTTGTCTGAAGTGTTTTTCCTTTGAGAAGTCCATGAAGGTTTTTCTTTTTTTATCTCTGTTCTTACTGAACCAGAATTAAATTTGCACATTAATGAGTCCCGGTTAAACGCAGCGAGGCGGCTGGTTTTTAAAGTGCGCAGCAGATTCTGTCCTTGGTGCTGAAAGTCAGAAGCCGGTCTGGTCTGATTCTGACCCAAATAAACAACCTTCAGAAATCAAACGCCACAAAGTTCATCTGGAGGCAAAATGAACGAAAGCTGCGCATCAGAGCTGAGAGCTGCTTACCTGTGTTTGGCGTTTTTTACTCTGCAGAATATTCCAGAGCGTATGAGTCAGTGTTCGCAGTCAGACTCCAGAAAGATCAGTTCCTGCGTCGGTTTGTCTGCTGGCATGATGGAAAAAGCCCCAGTTCGCTGCAGAGGAGAGCGCCGTCTGCGGACATCTGTGTCATTCTGTAGCATCTTCCTCCCTCCTCTTCCTCCTCCTCTGTCTGCTCTGGAGCCCCAAACAAACATCTTAAAGGGGAAACAACCTCTAATTTTCTCAGAAATAGAGAGGGAGGTGAGTCATAGCCTAATCTACAATTTAAAGAATAATAAATGGAATAATTTAGCCTCAGTGGTTTAGGATAAAGAAATAAAGTAAAAAAGCTACAGAAATTGGTTCCACTTTACAATAAGGTCCCTGTTATAATTCAACTCTAAATACTTTAGCAATCATTAAAAATATTAGTTAAGGGTGAGAAAATCTACTGTGAGCCAAATTTATTCACTGGAGTTTTTATACTTGACATTTCAGACGACCTTGTAAGCACAATAAGCTTTTGTAAATTTAATATTTTAGAATATAGTTTTCCTCTCACTCATAATTAATGCACCGTAAGCAGTTATTAATGACTTGTGAAGTTTTTATAGATTTATAAATCTATTTAACGGCCACCTATAGCCTTACTGCAAAGTTTTACCTAAAATTCTGCTGATGTTATTGCACAGAAAGTTTTACTGACTGATGTCTTTATGAAGCGGCGCAACTGGCTTGAATTTTACATAAAGAATAGACATTTTATTGTTTCGATAGGTACCAGAAATCATATACGAGGTGCCCAAGGCTCAGTCCTGGGGCTCCTCTTATTTAATATCTAGATATTAGATATTAGCATATAGCAAGAAATAAGATTAGCTACGCAGATTGATACAGAGCTCAATGTTAACATCCGGTGACTATGAACATAAACTGATCTAAGCCAGTTAATCGCATAATAAATGAAAACAAACTCAATAATTTTGATTTGCATGATTTATCAGGTTTTACTTTTCTCTCTTTTTCCACCAAAAGCTGATTATAAAAGTCTTCAGTCTGGTTCTTTGGTCCCAGCAGGACTTCATGATTCTTTTTATTTGTTTTGTTTACTTTTTTGGGATATTTAAATTGTCTTCCAGTTCCAGTGTTAAATGTTTGTCAGAACTTAAAGTTTATTGATCTTTGAGAATATGTTTTTGCATTATCATCATTAATTGCGATAAATCATCCAGCATGTTTGTTATCCTAACTGGCCTATTGAAGGCAACTCAACAACTTTCTCCAATTTAACGGAAACAAAACCGAAGTTATTATCTTGAAGAGGAATGATCTAGAATTACAGATCAGCTTCAGTTATTACAGCTGGATTAATAAAATCAGGATTAAATCAGGGTGTGGTGATGAACTCTGACCCGAACCTTCAGATTCACATAAACACAGTCACAAAGTCGGCCTTCTGTCACCTGAAGATCATTTCCAGGATTAAAGAACGGCTTGGAATCCATCGATCCAATATGTTAACGAGCTTCACCAAAACACAAAGTCAATCTGTTGAAAGTTTCCACACATTCTTATAGATCTTCAGCCAGAAATGGACCAACTTTATTATTTGCTCACATTTACAGCCAGGACAAAAATCAGCCACACTCCTTTCATTTGTAATCGTTTATATGTTGTGACACAAAGAAGAGCATATATGCAAAACAAAAAGAAGGTTTTGGACCTGAAAATTCACTACAAAACTGATTTTGGGTCCTGGATGAGATCTATTTTCATGCCAAATAATTCAAATCAAGCCAAAATGTTGCAGAATAACATTCTCCAGCAAGCATCTACTTGTAAATAAGCAGACTGTTCATTATTTTTTAGTTAAATGTAAAAAATAGATTTTCATTTTTGCATTTAAATTGTACAAGAGATCATCATAAACAATTTATTAGATCACGTTTTGTCCTCCAGTAACAAAAGAGGAGCAAAGATGTTACACAATCATTTTTAAATTTGATTTATGTGAATTTAAATTCTAAACAGTCTTTGAATTATAAATTGTTCATCACACTTCTCAATTTTTGAGCTCTGGAAATTTGTTATTAATTATATGATTTGGAAAAAGCAGAAATTACAAATTTAATGATGTTTTCAGTTCCTGTGGAAACATTAAAATACCTCTGAGAAGATGAATTTTCCTTTTCTGCTCCAAAAAGGCAGAAATTAAACAGTAAAAACTCAGAATTAGCAGAAAAACTGTAATCAGTTCAGTTGTAATGACAATGATTGTCCAGCAGATGGAGATACAGTTCTTCAGTCTCCACATTACACCCATTCAAATGCAGCAAATAAATTCAAAAGACTAACATTTGGTCGTTAAATGTCTTCCCTTCACAGCAGGTTTAGAATAATATTCAGATTTATTCTTATTAATGGAGATTATATTGTTTAATTACACTGTGTGAAAGTAACACGTTTATTTCATTGAAGGAAATGACACAAAATCTTCCAAAGATATTATTGCAACTTTAGAAAAGTTTCAGCTTTTATAGAAAAAAGCTGAAAATGTATGAGCTTAGAAAGTCAGAAGCTTGTTGGAAAACTCAAAAGAAATTATAGAAAAAAACGTTTGAAAAAACGTTGCCATAAAAAACTGAATTGTTTTATTTCATCTCAAATTTTCTAGAAAGAATTATAAATTCATGGAGTTTTAAGTCAAACATTTTCTAGAAAAGAGATTACATTTTTTCTAGAAAATGTAGGATTGTTTTTGGTAAATTTAAATGTTTGAGTTTCAAATTTGCAATAAAATTTATTTCAAATTAGTCTCAAAATTTTCTAAAAAAACAAACAAAAAAAAACAAAACAAAACAAAACTGGAAATCTCTTGAGTTTTGAAAGTCAAAAATTCGGTGGAAAAAAAAAATCAGACATTTTGATATTAACCTGGAAAAAAATGGGAAATTTCTGAGTTTCCAATGTTTTTCAACTTTTGGAGTTAATAAATGTTCTTGTCTTTTCCAAAAAGTAACTGAGATTTATCTCAAGAGGTCATAATTTTTTGGTTGAAATTTACTCATTTTTTCCTCCTCCATACCTGGATTGTCCCTCATGCGCCGCCGTAGAACCAGCTGCACGAGCTGCTGCACACCTGGACACAACCTGCCGAGAGAAAAGGTGAGCAGAAACACCAACCCATGACACTAAAGCGTTTCAGTTAACTTTTCTCATTTTCCTAGTAACTTCTAAACCTTTTTAAATCAGCCACCAGCAGCCTGCAGCTTCTCCTTTTGCCTCCAGGTGCCGCTGTTTGCAAAGAAATGGTGGTGAAGATCTGAGTGACTGAAGATGTTTTGTTTTACTGAAGCATCACAACGTAAAACTGTCAGCAGACATAAAGTCTGACTCTCACCTTTTATTTTTACTACAAGGTTCAACAAACAAAATGAATCTGAATGTGGATGTTGAGCGAAAACACAGAGGAAATCCTTCAATTTGTAAAAAATGTCTCAGGAACTTAATACTGGAGAAACTCAAAGCACACTCATTACTGAACATAAGAAAAATTCAAATAATATAATTAAAACAGCCTAAATTATACATATCTAAACATTTCTGGGAATAAATGTTTATTAATAGATCCTGACAAAGATACAGCTTCGGGTTGTAAAAGTTTCACTATTAATGATCACAAAAACACGTCAAACCGATGAGAGATTATCAATAAGCTGCTTTTTTCTTTCTGCTTGTTGAAACTTTCTTCTCAGTGATTAATTCTCAAAATTAAGTTAAAGGAAGGAGAAACTTTTTCCAAAGAAGAGCAGATAAAAATGTGCAGATTTATTATTCGGTCTTTTTATTAGATGTTTTTTTAAATAATATTTTTCTTTACAGTTACATTTATTAAGGCATGAATAATCAAGTGCCTGATCTGAAACCAGATTCATAGTTTTAAACGTTTTATTGAACTTGATGGGATCATTTCACAGGAAAGTTTTAATAATTCAGCTTCATCTCTGTCTCTTAATGTTTTTCCATTTATTACAGATAAAATAACAGTGGGGGTGATAATGATGTTTGAGACAATAATGATTTCTACATGCTAAAATAAGCAGTTCATTCAATAAATGGGTAAAATTAATAGGAATCATCACTTTTCACAAAACCTTGTCTCACACAGGAATACCATAAAACTACATTTTTAAAATCTAATATTTTCGTGTTTTTTATTATTCTTAAGAAAATGCAGTAGAAAATCCACTTTCTGGAGGACATGAGGTGCTTTAAACCCAACAAATCTTATTTTCTGAGCATCTTCAGCTGCAAACTTTCTAAATTTCTGGAAGAGATAAAAAAAAAACATTTTTTTTGCACAAAATCATTTTTGGATAATCAGATTTTAGTCTGTTTAGGGCACCAATTTAAATCCAAACAAGCTGCTGCCAGCAAATGGCTGAAAACACACAATTATACAACTCTACATCTTCGACAAGCAGAAGAAGAGGCTCCTGCACAACCAACCAGAATGCAGCAAGTGGTTTCTGGAAGGAAAAGCTGTATTCACACAAGATCGGTGTAGCCTGGGTACCACAGGCTGCTTGCATTAATTACAGAGATTGTCTGTGTTGTTATTCTGAGTTTCTGTCATCTTTCTAATCCAATACAAATAGAAGCATTTTTTTATTTGCTTTTAGCTAAGAATGGAGGCTGCATTGGAGAACATTGAAAGCCTTTTGGGCCTCAGACCAGCAAAACCCTGTTGACCCGAAACACACGGCACCAAAAAGAGAAACTGGGGATGAGAGTCAAATGGTGGCTCACATCATGCATTGTTCTGTGCTGAAGAGTCATTTTCTTCTTTCACGCTGGCAAGCTAGCCGCAGCCTGAAACGTAGGTTGAACATCAACTCACGTCATTCCTAACTCTCTGCGTCGACACGAGGCAGAGAGTTAGCGCCTGGGAAATGTCTCTGAATTTGAGCAAAACGGTTTTTGGTTACAAAAACCAAACTGGAGTGATTTATTTTCAGCTTAATGCTGAAATTATAAACAAAACACTTCTGTTTTCCAGCAGCCATTGTACAGAGCAAACAGCAGTTAAAAAAAAGCTGACCAAACGTGCTGGAGATCTGCTGGGGTTGCTAGGTAACGGGTGGAACTTGGCTGGCGTTGCTAGGTAACGGGTGGAACTCGGCTGGGGTTGCTAGGTAACGGGTGGAACTCGGCTGGGGTTGCTAGGTAACGGCGGCGTGCCCATGGAATGTGACTTAACAATCGAGTTTTTCTTTTTTTAACGACTCAAATTCCAGACACCAAAAAGTTTGAACTTATTGTAAAATAACTACGAGGTGTTTTTTTTTTAAATGCTTGAACTGTTTTTGGAAGCAGTAGAAACCCAAATGGAAGGATAAAAACTTTGTATTCAGACTTTATAAGCGACTTTATGGAAATAGTGACTATTATCTGTGGCGGTGAAACTGATCGCAGCTCCTCACGCTTCGACTCCTGTCCTGTAGGTCATATCAGTGTGAAGGGGCTCTGATGTGACCTTCTGACCCTCAGACCTTCTGAAATTAACAGGAAATCGTACGTGTGAGAAAAGAGGCCGAGCCTCCGTTCATATCCACCCTGTGAGCCCTCGGCGTTTCCATTGGACGAGCTGGAAGGGCTTGGAGAGCCTCGATTACCCCCATAATCCTTCACAGCTCTCCACATGTTCGCATGGCGTGATGCACGCACGCACACGCTCAGGACGGAGTAAGTCTAAACACAAAAGACGAGTCCTTTTTACACGGCCGAATTAGCATAGCGGAGGCACCTCATTATGCAAATGCGTTCTGGTTCCTGTGTGGAAGTGCTCGTAAATTGGATGATGTTTTATGATGATGTAAGAGTGAGTTAAAAAGCTGCGTTTGAACCCCTCCTCAGCCTCTTGCTTCCCACTAGCTGTCATGAATCTCCGCGTTTCGGAGTCTGTAAGACAATAAAAACCGTGCGGGATTAGCCTGCGGACTGCGGCAGAGGATGAGAACTGTTAAACCTCTCACCACTGAGATAAAAGGATCAGAAATGTGTCGTTGGAAAGCTGGAAAAAAGGGAGAAAAATGGATATGCGGCTTGTTTTTGGATAAAGGAAGGTCAAACAGGCTGAAATAAACAGGAATTAATCGAGTTACGGAGGCGAAGGTTGAGTGCAATAAGGATGTGTTGTAGAAACACGCACACACACGCAGCGGCCTTGGCTTTGTTCTAGCCATTTGTCTGGTATTACACAGGCTCCATTTACTCCTGATTGCCTGTGACTGCTGACCTCTGACCCCAATCCACACCGGTACTGGAGGAGGAGCCATCAATACTGGCAGCAGGTTGTTTTTGCCCCTGAGCCGGTGGATAAATGATGCCCTTGGTGGAAACGCACAAAGAGACGGGATGGAAAGACTCGGCCTGATGTTCTGCATGTTTCTGCTTCACCAGCTGGTTTGTTTTATTACTGGTGGAGCTGCAGAGAAAATACGCTGCGAAAACGCAAAACGGTACCAGCATGTTAGCACTTTATGCAGCTAACGTCCTGAAACATGTGAAATAAGATCAAATCAACTTACAAGTAACTTTTCTGCTTGTTTTAAGTTAAATAATCTGCCAGTATTTTTTTCATCAATGTTAAGGAATTATTGTCTGAAAACAAAAACTCCAAACTTTCTGAAAAGTTTTAGTTTTGTCTGATTCCTACAAATTAGACATAAAATACTTGAAAAGATTTTAATTTTTTTCCACAGTGAAGCACAAAAACACAAAATCTCTCAAAGTATTTTTGGTGCAAATCTCTTAGTACACTTTAAATAAGAAAAAACAACTTAAAGTAGAAAGATATGAAAAGCAATAATTCCTTACTATTGATAAATAGGTTCCAGTTTCATTGTCAGATATTTAAACTTATAACAAGACATTCTTTCCATGTTAAAGTGAAACTAGTGCGTTTTACAAAATATTAAGAAATTACAGACTTAAAATTAGCATCTATATCTTGATTAAAAGTGACTTGTAAGTTAGTTTTGTCTTATATCCAATGAATTAAGATGTTTGCACTAGAAACTGAACAAAAATACTTGGTAAGATTTTGTGTTTTTTCAGTTATATGGAGACACAATGTTGATCAAACAGAAAATAACCCAAAAAACATTTTATATACAATGTGTTTAGTTAGGAAGCTGAGTTAATGTAGTGCAAGCAAAGAGCAGGAGCTTCGATGGAGCACAGAAACTCTGAGATCTGCTTCAGGTGATGAATTGTGGCCTTGTGGCTCCAGACCTTGATTTTCGACTATCATCCAGTATCAGGCCTTGGGGGAAAAGCGGAGACGATCCTCTCTCATTTATATTTACCCTCCTCCACCCGTTGCTGTGCTCCCATTCCTCTTCCCGCTCCCTGCAGCAACGCCTTTCGGTCCAGAAGCAGCAGATCGAGGCGCCAGGGGACGGCACTCAGTATGGCAAGCCGTTGTAACATTTAATCGAGATCCCAGGGGTTTTGACTAGATGTATTAGTAGATTAAGATATCTATAATTATATTTTGATTAGTAGAAATGACTTCAGATACCTGGTCAAATGATCAATCATTTCATTTTTATAAATCACATCATCAGACAAACCAAACTATAAAATTAGGACCAAAATGACAAAATCTGGCAAAAGAACATTTCTCCAAATAAGTTTCTTTTAATATAAAACTCATGAAACTTTAACAAATTTTACGCAAGTAGTAATACTTCATAATGAAATTACTCAAAGTACAGCACAGCAAAATATTCCTAAAAGTAAATAAATAACAAAAAGTTACACAAATAAATGCAACTACCAGAGATGAGCAGAGAACCCAAGAACTGTACTTAAGTAAAAGTAGCACAACATCAACATAGTTTTACTCAAGTAAAAGTAAAAAGTGCAGAGTAGTAAAACTACTCCTAAAAGTACTTTTAAAAAAAGTTACTCCAGTAAATAACAAGGTTCTGCCCAGTTCTGCTGGGATGTAATCGCATATAGTAAGACGTAAGGGATTTTATGTTAAAACGTCCTGCCGTACCTCCTCCTCCTCATCTTCGCAGCCCTGGCCTCCCGTCACACACAGAGTAAATGTATTCATCTCATGGTCTGCGGCCAGAGAGGTCGCAGCCTTATCTCGGCCTCTGCTGTACCGCTGTCAGCTCCGCAGCCACAAACCATAACTTCTGGCTGCTGGGAGCGCGCTGCGCTGGCAGGCCGCTGAGGATTACAGGACGGGAGGCAGAGAGGTAGATGAAGGGGCAACTACTGCACAAAAATATCTAACGTCCTGCAAAAAGGCAGGACAAACCAAGTATTTTGGTCTGGTTTGGGTTAAACATATAGTGGTAGACTTGAAATAAGTCAAAACTAAGTTGCTGGAAACTTTTTAGCAAGATGCAAGAGCTTGTTTTTAGTAAAATATCCTTATTGGCCGATTATTTCACTCATAACACTGGAAAACGTTACAAGTGAAATAATCTGCCTGTGTAACTTTAACTTTTTCATCAATATTACAGAATTACTCACATAAAACAAGCTGAAAAGTTACTTTTGTCTTATTTCCAAGGTATTAAGATATTTGCAGGAGGAACTAGACCAAAGATATTTGATAATATACTGCAGTTGATCAAGAATTTTGGTCTAGTCTCCAGTGCAAACATCTTATTACACAGAAAGAAGACAAAACTAACTTACAAGTAACTTTTCAGCAAGAAATAGGAGCTTGTTTTAAGAGGGGTAGTTTTACATGTTCTCCAGGCACAAAGTGCCATTTACAGCTTAGTCAAGTAACTACGTTAAATCCAGTTGTTTTAAAATGTTATATACTTACAGTCTGACTTCAAAGAAATGCTACTTCCTGAGTGAACTTCTTGAAATTGGGGCTCTGAAAACACAGGAGTTTTTAATCCCCAATTTCAAGGAGTTAAATCAGGAAGTAGTATTTCTGGATCAGAGTTTGTGCTTTTACGGCGTTCTTAGTCTGTGCTTTTATTTTTGATGCATTTTATACGTCAAAATAAATAAATCAAAATTTTTTGCGTGGTTTTTTCCACCTGCCATCCGAAACCCAGTGAGCATTTTACTGAAGCTCAGGTAAAATGAGCTTAATTTTCCTTCCTTCCTGCAGCCTCTTTAACCAGCTGGTCAGATCTTCATTCCTCCACAGTTTCACACGGCGCTCTCACTGTTCGAGTGTCTGATGAGTGTTCGGACGACGCAGCGTTAATAGGTTTGCGAGTGCTGGTTTAATTTCCCATGTGGGGGGCGGCGGGGGCTCGTCCTCCTGACCCCGGCATGTGTCGGACAGCCCCTCCAGAGCTCAGCGGAGAAAAACGGCCTTATTAGCCCAGTTCATTAAAATCATTAATAGTCATGAAACGAGAAGCACCGCAGTCCAAAAGGCTTAATGCTCCATCCATATTAATTAGACGCCCACAAGTCTGAGGCGAGGGAAAGTGGAGCTGCAAGCACACAATAAAACACACACATTTAAACAACTTGCCTGCTGCAGCTTCGCGTCCTCACGCTTCCTTTGTCCGACTGTCAGCGCGGACTCCCTCCTGTTACTGCTCCTGATTAGGTGCTCTTTTAATTAAAACTGATCACTCCAAGAAACTGATGTGCATAACTAACTGGTGGGACTGTGGACTACATGGTAAAACACTTCCTGCAGAGGAAAGTGAGTTTTCTGCAAGTCACAAATGCTCCCGTTGGGGAAAAAAAAACATTTCTTCATTTGAGTACCATGTTTCCTAGACTATAAGGCCTAATCCAAACATAGCTGGGTCTTTTAAAACATCTGATTTTATAAAATGAACTTGTTCACACATGATCAGTTTAAGAGAAGTGTTCATTCACTGAATTACGCCACTGAGCGTTGTTTTAAACATGCCGAACCAATAGGGGGCAGTGCAGCGCCAAGCTAAAACGTGTGTCAGCCAATCACAATCCTTCAAAACAGTCGTGACTTCCTGTTAAGAATCGAACATGGCGCCAGAAGATTTATTTCTGTGAACAGACAGAAGGTTAAACTACAATTAAATACAATGTTTTAATATAAATTTAAATATAAATTTAATATGTACTTCCCACATGTCTGAACCGGAAATGATCCGCGCCATCTTGGTAGGCAAGCGCAACGCACAGCGCCTACCAAGATGGCGACCCAGGGCTTTTCTTTTTCTTTCAACAAAACAAAAATATCTGGACACTATTGACCAATGTGCAAGAGAAGAATACATGAACAAAATGTCTGCTGTCGGGATCGACCCTTATGAGACGGAGAACAGAAACATTTTTAACGATGTGGTCAAGCTGCCTCAGATCTCATAATACAACCTAGTTAATAGCCTAGAGAACATGAAGTGTGAGTACACACATGCATAACAAGGTCCTGGTGATGACTGGCAGAGTAAGTCCATGTAGTAATAAACACGCAGGCTACATGTCCATCTTAGTTAGCAGATAAAAGCTGCGCTAGCTAAGCAAATTTTGCTAGCTCGGCATTAGGTATTACAGTAAATATTACTGTCATTTATCTTAATATTGTAGAGAGGTGGGTAGAGTACTCAAATAGTTGTAATGTACTTATATTGTTTGCAAGTTAGAAACAAGGTGAGAGCTACTTCTAAGCTTGTGGCTTGTTTGTTGTTGTCATAGCAATTGCCTGCCAAGATGGCTGCCGGCTACAAAGTGACAAACTTCCGTGAACTTTTGAAAGGATAAGTAGCAACACTGCCGACAACACAGCTTGGTTTGAGCAGAACTCGTAACCAACTTCTGGTCCTTTTTCTCAGGAACAAAGTTTAAGCTATTAGAGAAGCTAAACTATTGTTTTTTCACAATCAATTAATCCAGAGAATATAGTAAGAAAAGAAAAGATATTCCTCATTATTAACTCAGAGTGTTCAATTCCTGCTCCCATCTTCGGTTAATTTGATGATTGTTTATATTTTATTCCGTAAGCTTTCCAGTGCCGAACTTATTTTTCCTGATTCTGCAATGAGATTTTTTTTTTTTCTGTTGGGAAATTCACCAAAAGCAAGTCAGAACTGCAACATGTTGCAAGGAAGAAAGTGAATAAAAAGAAAAATCTCTTTAATGTGGCGGTTTTGAACCATTTTATGGAACATTAATGATTGAATCCCATATTTTCTTCACCCTGTCAAATGTCAAATATCTTTGCTTTGCTATCAACAGGATAAACAAACATAATAAATATGTATAAAAGATTAATTTTAACACAGTTTACGTCCAGCGTAGTGGTGAAACCCTGAGTTTTAACCATGCAGGACTTTTCAGCTGAAAGATGTGAGCATTTAATTTACGGATGCAACGTGTTGGAGCTATTGTTCTTTTTATTTCCCCTCGTTAAGGTCAGACCGTTTCTTTTTATCATCGGCTGCAGATCTGTCATCTGTTCTGGCTCATTTACTCTGAATCTGACACGCTCACAAAAAGCAGGTCCAGCTTTGATTCAGAATAATTATCCAACTGAAATGTTGCTTATCTTCTGAACTTGTTGTTTTCTTGTTTTTTGCTCATTACTGGGTTTGACTCAACCCTGATTTTCTGTATTTACAGAGAAGAAGTCTTAATTAATTTAGGATTTATTTCCTTTTGCTTTTATAGAACTGCAGTTTCATTATTCATAGATTAGATATTTAAGTGACACACAAAAATTAACAAAACATATAAGAAATACAACGTTTTTCTAGAGATAAGAATAAAAAAATGGATATTATTATCTGAGCGAATAAGCCAGGGGGGTTCAAACTGTGGCTCAGGAGCCATTTCTGGGCCGTGGATTGATTCCATGCGGCCCTTCCAAGAAGGAAATCACTAAATGAATTTAAAAAATAAATAAAAAATTTGAGGTACACTTATATTACAGATTTCTATTTAATTAAATTATTATACAATTCAGACAGACGTAGTTGGTATTTCAATAAAAATATATGTAAAAATAGAAGAATTTGATTCAATTTGTCTGAAAATGGTTGAATTATAAAGAAAAGGCACATTTAAGTCCAGAAAGTCAAAATAGATGTGATGAATCTATTTGAGATGCCTCCGTCTAAAGGAAACTAACTCTGTTAGGAACGCTCTTTACCCGCCCTTTGCTGCTCATTTAATTATTATTATTTTATTTTTATTTTCCTCCTGCTGGGTTGCTGTCAGATAAAAGCCAATAGTGCCACAAAATCCCAAAAATAAAACAGCTAACTCAAATTTTAATCACACAAATGTCCTGGAAATTCAGTAACTCTGCATCTTTTCATTTTTTCCTCACAATACAGTCTCATCTTACAAGATACACTGGGACTTTTCAGACATAAAATAGCACATAAATGTGAAGTAGAAGATAATTTTTAAATTTTTTATTTTTTGACTGATACAATCTGAAAGGTGCGGCGTGTGTTTGTGTGTAGTTTATTTTGCAGAGGAATGTTTGATCTAATTGGAGCTGCAAGGCGTTGAAGAAAAGCTCTACAAGCTTTTTCTTTAGCGATTTCTGTCAGACCTGCCTCACAGTCAAAACCTGGAAACAGAAATGTCTAAGATTGATGTTTAATTTACTTAGTTTTATATTTCAATCAGCTGCTGGTACGCAGCTGTCCATCCTTCTTCCATCTATGTTAGCATGATGCTGCCACCAGGGGTTACCGTTTGGGTGGCATCTTCAGATTTAGTTTCCTGACACACAATGGATATTCAGAGTTGGATAATAACTAGTTACATTTACTCGATTACATGAGCAAAACAAGAACGTTTTATGTTGCCGAGAAGAAAAAGCAGACAAAACGAATAAAATATGTGAAACATTTAATCCCCCATGAACAGAGAGATATTCAAACAGAAGAAACGCGATAACTTGAGGAGTTTGTCAAGTGTTTACAGAGCAACATAAAATGCATTTGTCATCCCTCTCCAGACTCTGTTAGGACCGTTTATCTTCCGCCATCTTTGTTTCTGTGTCCACTGTCTGGTTCCACTTAAGGAAGGCGCAAGCGTTGCCCTCTGCTGGATGGAGGCCAAATGACAACAACAAAAGAAGATCTAAGTGGAGGTTATTAGTCAATCGATTAGAACAAATTTTAATCTGATAAATCAGTAATCAACAGTTAATCATAAGTCGATTAACTGTTTACATCCTTACCTGCTTAGCGAAGCTGCGAGTTGTTTCCGCTCGTCCTTGACTTCATCTTGTTCCAGCTCGTCTTCCTCTAATTCTCCTAACTTGCTGGGTCACATCGCAGCAGCGTCGCTGGCCCTCGTGTGAGGAAAATTTACAGCCTCGTGTAACCATCTGCTGTGCAGCAAACACATGATGCTTGAGCTCCTTCATCCTCTTCACTGTGCTGCTTTGTATTGTAAATGTGCTATTAGCATTCATGAAGGTATTTACATGCATTTCAGAGCCAAGCTGCCTGGTAGTTAAACTGCACACAGCTTAAAGAAAAGTTATGGCACCTTCCCAAGTTATTATGGCTTTCCTTCAGTAGATGAAGACCAGTTCTTGACTATAATCTTAATTTTTTTGTTTAAGTGGTTTTATGTATGAGGAGATAATCTGTGTTATAACAATCTATGACACATGGATTATTTAAAATGAGAATCTATGTAATTTATTTAAGACAGAGCCAAAAAGATAAAGTTGTGTGTGCAAATATCTTAGCACACCTGAAGTGAAGACATAAAAATGATAACTATTGGTTTTTATTCTGTGGAGTAATGTATAAATATATATATTTGTACTTTCAATTTTTCTTTCTCAGATGAGACTTTCGTCTGCTCAGTTCTGCCTGTTTTGGTCTCCTTTCAGAATGAGTTTTTAGGACGTCTGTAACTTTAAATCTGGCCACGCCCCCAACGCTACCTTTACACTTGTACATGAAAATGGCTGAAAACAGATTCGCAATTATACAACCGTACATCTTTGAAAAGCAGTAGTAGAACTTCCTGCACAACCAACCAGAATGCAGCAAGTGGTTTCTGAGTGGTAAGTCAACAACAAAACTGCACCAATGGTTCTGGAACTATGCTTGGGTTGCTGGTAACGGAGTGGGCTTGGCTGGGTTTGCTAGGTAACAGTCAGTGCCTTCTCATTTGTGACTTACATTCAGGAGGTTTTTGAAATGGTTCTTTGTCCACACACCAAAAACATAAACTTCTTGCCAAAAACCTGTTGAGTGTTATTTTTAAGAGTTTGGGGATTTTTTTGGAAGCAGTAGATACTCAAATGGAAGTATCCATTTGGGGACCTATTATGAATTTTGCATTATAGGCCACCTTTGAAGGTCAACAGATAAGTCTGAAAGTAAAAATGACCAGCATTGTTCGTACTAGTCAAGGATTTTACTGACTTTGCGTGAGTTCCCCACATAGATTTACATGTAATTAGGATAATCAGAATGAAATTGCAGTAGGCTGTAATCTCTGAAACGCTGCTATTAAATATACAGGTTCTTTTTGTTTTTCAGTTATTTCTCCTGTTTCAAGGGGACAGGGTCAAATGTTTGACAATTAGCATCAAAAATCCAACAATTGACAATATTAGCCTCCATCTGACATTGCTGAACTCCCCGATCAGCACAACACAGAGGGACGGATTTGCATAATAATAGTCAGAAGACGTTACAGGGGAGATAACTGACTGTGGCCCGCTGGCATTTATCTGGATGCTCCTCTGTATGCTGGAGACGTGCCTCCTCTCCTCAAGGCCTTTAGTGGCTGATATTGTGCTCGACTCTTGATGGCTGAGAGAGCAGAGCTAATACAGCCGCGCCGGCTTTTACAGCCACATCTATTACTGCCACTAACTGTCCCATTTGTCCTCATGACCAAACAACAACTGAGGGCTCTGGTAAAGGAGGTTGCTTGGTTTTGTGTACAATGCATAAGTTTTTCATTTGGTCATTACAGGCTCCCTCGCTGACACAGTCATTATTTTTAGTCACCATTAAGGGCTTATTGCTCCTTTTTTTAATTAAGCAAGTTTCTTAATTAGATGTGCAGCATTGAGGCCTACAAACGGTCCACTGAGGAAATGAAATAAAGGCCTGCGTTTATGGAGGGAGAGTGGGTAAAGGGAGTGTGTGTTTGTGTGGGTGTATTCATTGGGACGTCAGGCTTCTGCTGCTGGGAGTGATGGTGTTAGTTCATTTATTGCGCTACGCCATGATAAATGTGTTTGTAAGGCGAAAAGCCTCGCCACAAGGCGAATACTTCCTTCATATTAGTCACCACTGACATCGTATTTTGCAGTGGCTTGATCTAGTTAGTGCTGTGGCAGTCAGAAGTTGGTTGACAAACGTTAGCATCTGAGCGAGACGTGCTCTGAACAGCAACAGCTGGCCATCATAAAGGAAGACCAGAACCCCCGCCCTTCTGTCTAACAGTTCAAATGCACTTTGTTGAATAACAAGTTTATTTATTTATTTTACTTTCTGAAAATCTGTGAGTTTTATCTTTTGATCTTTTATTTTGAAGGTCCAGTTTTGTGCGTACGTGACTTCCTTTCCCTCACAGTATGGCCGTTGGAAACGCTGCCTGCGGTTTTCCGGTATTTTCTTTGTAAATAGCTATCTATATTTTTTTGTAAAATGGGGTAGATATTGTTCACGATGTGTATGTAGATGATACGGTGACACTTGATAGTTATTGTGGGCGTAAATATAACGTTTAACGACGTTTATATTTACATTTACCTTGTAGTTTTCAGTGAGCGCCATTTCTAGCCCCCTTGTGGCGTGTCACTGTAATTGCGCTTTCGATCAAGTTCGTTTGTATGACAAGGCAGTTCAAAGTTACATCATTACAACACAAAAACAAAAAGTCACAATTACGTCATGCAGTCATCAATTTATGAGTTTATTGTTAAATTTGTTTGCAGTTGTTTTTTGCTTATTAACAGTTGTTTTCTTGCACATGTAGGAGGCAGAAGTGCACGTAAAACCAGAGGACAGCAGATGTGGGTTTTATTCTCTTCAGTGGGTGAGTTTCTGCTCAATTGGGCAACTTTTGAATACATTTGGCAGAAAAAAAACTTTTGGGTTGGTTAAAATTCAGGCTAATTTTGAGAACATTTGGTGGGTCTTTGTAAAGTATTAAGAGGAAAATTATTTTGAATTAATTGTGGCAGAAAAGCACAAATACTTTTATAAAATGCTAGGTTATTCCACATATTAAATTATTTAATTTATTTTGATTTGTTCAAAAATTGGCTAATGAGACACCAGCAATGATTAGTCATTGGTTAATCAAATGTCACAGTGTACTCGTGTTTTCATAATTTATCAGCCTTTTTAGCACAATACTAGAAGTATGTTAAATAAAAAAAAACAAACATTTTATTGCCCAAAAATGCAATTACATATCATTCCTTTAGTAAAGCTGAACCTGTCCTAAAACTATCCCACTAGAGGAGTTTTGGATGAAACATATTTACAAACAAATGGGTTGTTATCTCAAATGCAAAATTTATATTTTTCTGCACAATTTTGGGTTAATTCCTTTCTGAAAATCATTTTTATTTCAACAAATGGCCTTTCTTGATTGTATACTCCAGTTAACGATTAATTGATTTCAAAATTAGTTTATAATTATTTGATTAATGACAATTGTATCATTGTATTTGGCCTGGAAACTGTCAGTCAGATTTGGCAACCTTGATTGTTTATTGCAGGAGAGAAAATAAATGTTAAGTTTATATACTTCAGTTACAAAATTAGTTGACATTTATTTCAGTAATCGATTAATTACAATTATTCGTTTCAGACCATGCTATATATATATATATATATATATATATATATATATATATATATATATATATATATATATATATATATATATATATATTTATGACACTATAATAGTGCCATAAATATAGATATGTATTTCTGTTTTCTATTATGTTTGGGAACTGTCAATCAGATCTGGCAACCCTAATTGTTTTCTGCAGGAAATGAAATAAAAGCAGAGGAAACAGAAGCCAAATGTGTCGGTTTTCTGTTGAACCTTGAGTCTCTGTGGTTCTGTAACATCTGCAAGATGTGTTTTTTTTTGTGCACTTGCATGTGTTAGTAGGGTAATTCAGGCGGTGTGCATTGATACATCACACGGCTCTCCAAATTGAGCTCTGAAACACAAAAGGGAAGGGCAAACAAGATGGACACAGAAATCAATCTCTCGCCTGATAACACGGAGTGAACGCATATGCTGCCACTCTGAGGAGTGACAAGGCGTCGGCATATGGCTGTATCTGGCTATCTGCCTGTGATGTCCTCCGAAAACAATCATCTCTGACGTGCCGAACACGCGGCAGCCGCAGATAAGGCTGTTTAATGCTGACCGAGCTTGAGGAATATGGACATGAATTGCCTCTTGGAATATGAAAGAAGAAAAGACAATCAGCGCAGAGAAAATATGTCACAAAAACAGACATATTCACTGCATTTCCATTTATTTCAGAGGCATTTTAAGCTGCGCAGCAACACCCAGAGCGAGGTTGTCTCTGCTGCAGAGGGAACACAGTGTCTGTGTTACTGTTCCCAAAGGCCAGACTTGATCTCAGCTCAGCCTCTGAGCTGCTATTGATCTGAAGCACATTAGTTCTGCACTGGGGGACTAAACAAGGCCTGCAGAGCTCTGCCACAATCACGCAGCAGGCTAAAGATAGGCTTTTGACTGGAGACCTGTGCAGAAACACACAAAAACATACTGCGGTCTGTTTGGAAAGTTTGAACCCAACGTCCTGCAGACGTTCCCACTGATTCTGTCTGATTGATAACAGATTGGTATTGGGAATTCGGCTCCTATTTGCCCAGTTCTTTGAACTTACTTTAAAAAAAAAAATTGCGAACCTGGTGTTAGCTCAACCTTACATTTGGCAGAGGAAGATTTTCTTGAAAGGTTTTAGGTTAAATCTTAAAATTGTTTATGCAAGCAGATAATGTATTTCTCAGGCACACAGTTCCACTTTTTAGCACAATAAAGTGACGATGCTTCCTTGAGTTGTTATAAAACTGCTGTATATATGACTAAAGAAATCTGATTTTGTAATTTAACACTTTGAGATTGGGCCTCTGTCTCTTTAAAAACTCTGGATCTTTCTGAGGTTCTGTCTTCAGAAAGTCATCGCAGCACCGCTCCTCTAGTAACCCTTTATCTACCTTTTTACCAGGGTTTCACTCAGAAGTAGCTCCTATGAGTTCAGCAGCTCCACCAGGTGTTTGCTAATTGCTGCTGGCTAGTCTGAAGGAGCTGAGTGAGGCAGAAGCTTGGAAACTGCAGCGATGATCAAATTAATTGACTAACTAAAAGTTATGCATGCAAGAACAAAATAACAGCAAATAAAAAGTTTAATGACTAAATAAATTCAACATCGCAACAAAAAGTTGATGAAGTAAAAGCAAAAAATGGGAGAAAATGTTTTTATTTATCCAGGTACTGGGTAATATTTCCACTCCTTTCTCAGACAACATGGGTTTTTACTTTAGCTGCGCTCTGTAAAGTCGTGTTCTCCTGTTGCTGCCACAGGTACATGGCAATGCCGAGCATCTCCAGGCTTTCTTTTCTTTTTTTGAGAGTATGGCTGCCTTCCAGAACCAGATCTGCTGCATGTCCCTGGAGAGAAACCTGACAGAAAAATGCTATAAGACAAGCTTCAAAGGACACACAGAGATTGCCTCCACCAAACAAACCCCACCCCCTCGCACTCGTTTGGCTTCCTTCACGCATCACATGGGCGAGACGGAGGCATGCAAGTACGGCAGGGTGGAGCGGGTACATTTGCAAGCCGTTCCCTGGAGGGCCTGTAAAATTGCCTCCATTTGGATGGAGCGTCAGCGGCCAGGGGGCTCCGCTCCCCTGACAGCCGCATCAGCGCGGCTGCAACCCTCTGATTCTCCTCACCAGCTCCCGCCTCGGGCTCCCGGCCTCGCTGCGTGTGCCATCTCTGCCCGGCAGAAACCCAGGATGAAGTTCTCGCTCCCCCGGTTAATCTCCCCCGCGTTTGATCAGAGTTACGAGAGACAGCAACCAATGCAAAGATCCAACAAAGGGAGAAGCAGAGAGTAAACATGAGCTGGATTTACGCTGAGCTGCAAGTCGACTGAATATCTGGACACATCAGCGCTGTTCGTCCTGAAATAAAAATAAACTGACATAAGATTATTGTTTATCTTATAACCCACTGACTGTTGATTCTTTTAGTCCTGCAAAACATTTGTTCTGGTACAAGTTTCTGTGCAGAGTACGAAGCAGGGGTGTCCAAAGTTTTTGTTATGTGGGCCAAAATCATCACATCGAAAGTATTGAGCCAAAAATATAAGAAACCAAATATCAAGCAATGGTCCGGTTTATTTATTATAGGACAGGAATGTTTTTCATTCCAGATTCAAAATGTAAAAACGATTTGCTGTATTTAAAGAAGGGCGTGTAGTTCTCAAATTTTGGGGGGACTCGATTGAACAAATTTATCTAAGTATAAGTGAAGGATTTGGGTCACTTTCTTTCAAACGTTTGCTATATTTAGCCAAGTTTGATAAATTACATAAAAGTTTATTTCAGAGCTTTGTCTCTAAATAATCATGGTTCTACTTATTTCAAAAGCTTGAATATAAAAAAATATAGTTTCCACTGTGAGAAAATTGTCTGAAATATTTATCCTGATTAAAATAAAATGGTCAAGAAACACATTTTATGCCATTCTTGAACTGCAGTTAGGGGCCACATAACATCAGCTTAAGGGCCATAAATGGCCCCTGGCCCACACATTGGACACCGCTGGGATAAAGCAAAGGGAAAGTTATCAGTTGAAATTTGAATTTAGTCGTAGATTTTGTGCCAACACCTCAAAAACTCAACATGTTACCAAGTATTTTTAGTCTGGTTTCTAGTAAAAATATTTTAATACTCTTGAAATAAGACAAACATAACTTTTTACTGAGAAACAGGAGCTTGTTACATTCACAAATAGCTTCACTCAAACAATAAACAGGCGTAAACAACTATGAAAAACGTGACAGTATTCCTGTCCCTCACTTCCGACGTCCGTCCGTCACGGCGCCTCGAATGATTTAGTGACGTAGTTGCAAACGGTCAATAGAAAATTATAATTTTTATATTTTTTTCCTCCCAGAACATAAAACAAGCAGTCTCGCTCTCTTCGGGGCGAAGTGCCACCAGCATCTCTGCGTCTCTGCCGCAACTGTTTACCGTGATGATCAGAGGACTGAAGTAGATTTGGTTGGGGGAGAAGAAGCATCGCTGATGCCAAAATGCTGGATGAGCTTCTGTCTCACAGGGCTTTAAATGCGTCTCACATTCTCGCCTCCGAGGAAACACGAAAAGGGAAGGGAGATCCAGGCTCATGTTTGTTTTACGCTCCCCCTACTCAAAGGGAAATATTCATTAGGTCCTCCTCAGAAATGTAGAAAGCCTGAGAGGCAAATGATGGATGGAGGCTGAGATGGAGTCGAATGGAAAATCAACAATTTGTGTTGGTGTTTATTCGCCTGCACATCGCTTTGTTACCAAACATGATGAGAGAACATCCGTTAGTTGGGAAATAATGGCCGTGTTATGGAGCAGCCGGGAACATTAGGGCACGGCGATCGCGTATCTGGTCCTGGTGGGTACATTAGTTAGTAAGTAATGCACGCCCTGAGCTCTGGTAAGCTTTCCAGAGATGTAATATGAGAGCCAAATGAGAGTTGTAGTCATTTTGTGGACTGACGGAGGGGAAATGCATCATCATCACAAACTGATGCATTTACAATAACTCGTTCCAACAAATGGGGCGTAATTCATACGAGTCTCTTTACTGGCCTGCAGACAAGCAGAGAACCAACAAAAAGAGCTGCTGCGGTACGACTCCTCCAGTAAATTATCGTTTACAACGTCAAAGCGTCTTAGGAAGGAAGAGAAACTGACGATTTAACCGCAACGTTACCAAACAGCGCTTCGCTAAAGTATTTTTATGTCACAACTACAAATCTCAAAGTATTTTATTGAGATTTTATGGGATAAAGAAACAGAGATTAGTGCGTAATTGTCAAGTTGAATATTTTTTACAAGTAAAATTCTTAAATAGAGTCAGTAGTTTGCAGAACCTGTGCTTGTAAAATAACTCTTCCTCAATTAAATTCAAGTCTGGACTTTGACTAGGCCATTCTAAAACATGCTTCGATCTAGTTCTGGCTGTATTCAGGTCTGACTAAGAGTATCAGTAGTTGCATTTCCATTCACCGTATAATTGTGCAAACCACAATTTCAAAAATAAATTTGCTTCATGGCAACACGACAATTTCAAAAACACTTATTTTTATATAACGTTTTTAGGATGAGACTATTTTTAGTGATATTGAAATGATTATATTTCACTTTTGTCACAACACGAGTCACATGATCAATTACTACTGCAGAAAACAACAAAGAAGACGACAGGAAGTGATAGGAGGATGATGCTTTTGTTAAACAGAAAAAATGCAATTGTGAAAATTTTGACAGAGTTTTGTGTATATTTGTAATGGAAACACTGCTGTGACTGTAAGTACTACCACATTCATTCCCCTCATTCACATTCCCACACCATGTTGCTGCCACCATCGTGCTCATAGATTCAGATGTGTCTTCAAGATCCAAATATTTTGATACTTTTGATGGAAAATGAAGTGAATTTTGGAAAACACATGGTCCTGCCATGTGCATAAATTATAAATGTCTTACACCCTGTTGTACATTTTATCTGTGATTTGATTGACAGCACTAAGACCCGCCTCCTGGCTCTGATTGGTTGTTTTAGACCAGGAACGATGAATTTCCTCAGACACTAATTGTAGCTCGGGAAGGTGGAAATGAATGTTTTTCACAAATTACCACAACATGGTAATGTGCTTGCCATCCAGAAAATGTAAACATTTTGTCAGGTTCTATGTTTTTCTGTGTTTTAATTCTGAGTTTCTGTGTCCTGAGTTCTCCTCGTTGTCCTGTCTTCCCCTTGATTGTTCCCAGGTGTGTCTCGTTCCCTTGATTACCCTCTTAGTCCCCTCCTTGTTCCTCGTCGGGTCCTTGTCGTACTTTTGTTGTCAGTCAGATTGTCGTTGTTGTTTTTGTGCCGCCCTTAAGACCAGTTGCTACCGGTGTGAGCCCTGGCTTCTGCTCAGCCGTGCTGCCTGGCCGCGGACTACTGTTTGGACTGTTTTTGTGGATTATTTTTCATTAAATTACTCGCCATTCAACTTACCTGGGTCTCTAGCGTCTGCCTCACCACCTCCACCACCACACTTTATGACAGAAGGACCCGACCAAAAGGAATTACGGTGAGGCCGCATTATAGACCCAGAGGGTTTAGAGGAGCTGCTCCGAACCATTCGCGAGTATGAGGAGTCAAGGAGTACGTCCTCGTTTGCGTTGAGGCGACTGGGGTTCGCCATACGCCTGGGACTGCTGTTGGACTACTGGGTTCCACGTCTCCAGCACCCCGCGCTGGTGGAGCTGCAGCGGGAGGCAGAGGATATGCCAGACAGCCTTCGCGGCGTGGGATGCAAAACCTCTGCCTCCCAGGCCAGACATCCGCTCCGCCAGCCCAGCCCCAGCTCCATCCTCAGCTCCTCGTGCCGCTCCGGCTGCCGTTCCTGCTCCGCCGGACCCCGCTCCGGCTGCCGTTCCTGCTCCGCCGGACCCCGCTCCGGCTGCCGTTCCTGCTCCGCCGGACCCCGCTCCGGCTGCCGTTCCTGCTCCGCCGGACCCCGCTCCGGCTTCGGCTCCTGCTCCGCCGGACCCCGCTCCGGCTTCGGCTCCTGCTCCGCCGGACCCCGCTCCGGCTTCGGCTCCTGCTCCGCCGGACCCCGCTCCGGCTTCGGCTCCTGCTCCGCCGGATTCCGCTCCGGCTTCGGCTCCTGCTCCGCCGGATTCCGCTCCGGCCTCCGTAGACTCTGCTCCTCGTGCCGCTGCTCCGGCAGCCGAGATCCCTAGTGCTCCTCCCGAGTCCCCTAGTGCTCCTCCCGAGTCCCCTAGTGCTCCTCCCGAGTCCCCTAGTGCTCCTCCCGAGTCCCCTAGTGCTCCTCCCGAGTCCCCTAGTGCTCCTCCCGAGTCCCCTAGTGCTCCTCCCGAGTCCCCTAGTGCTCCTCCGAGTCCCCTAGTGCTCCTCCCGAGTCCCCTAGTGCTCCTCCCGAGTCCCCTAGTGCTCCTCCCCTAGTGCTCCTCCCGAGTCCCCTAGTGCTCCTCCCGAGTCCCCTAGTGCTCCTCCCGAGTCCCCTAGTGCTCCTCCCGTGCCCCCTAGTGCTCCTCCCGAGTCCCCTAGTGCTCCTCCCGTGCCCCCTAGTGTTCCTTGGCGCCGAGGACGCCCTCCGGACCTCCCCTGTGGGGTCTGCCGCGGGCGCCGAGGATGCCCACCGGACCCCCCTCGACACCTCTGCCCACTTTCTGTTTAGTTTTGGACTCTTGGCCCCTCCTTGTGTTTCCGCCCACCTTTTGTGGGTAGTTTTTTGTTTTCTGGACTCTGGCCCTCCTCCGTCACCCCTCCGCCCACCCTGGTTTTTGGGTTTTGAATTTTGTTTTTGGGGTCTGGTAGCCGCCCTTTAAGGGGGGGGGGGTACTGTCAGGTTCTATGTTTTTCTGTGTTTTAATTCTGAGTTTCTGTGTCCTGAGTCTCCTCGTTGTCCTGTCTTCCCCTTGATTGTTCCCAGGTGTGTCTTGTTCCCTTGATTACCCTCTGTGTATTTAGTCCCTCCTGTGTCCTTTGTTCCTCGTCGGGTCCTTGTCGTACTTTTGTTGTCAGTCAAATTGTCGTTGTTGTTTTTTGTGCTGCCCTTAAGACCAGTTGCTACCGGTGTGAGCCCTGGCTTCTGCTCAGCCGTGCTGCCTGGCCGCGGACTACTGTTTGGACTGTTTTTGTGGATTATTTTTCATTAAATTACTCGCCATTCAACTTACCTGGGTCTCTAGCGTCTGCCTCACCACCTCCACCACCACACTTTATGACACATTTCTTTTATAAATGTTACAAACTGCGGCTTTAAGAGCTGCGTGTTTTTCCTGTAGGTTTGTTCTGCTGAAGGTCTGACACGGTTAAGGTAACGTGTATTTCATTGTTTTTACCTGACCTGCATGAGAGTTTTGTTTGTTCCCCTGCAAAGTTGCAAAGTCAATGTCAAGAATACCAAGCAATTACAAAAATAAGTGTTTGCTCAAGAATCTCTCAAGTTTCGAAGAAACAAAACAATAGAGGTCAAAAGCAGCAGCATTTTCAGATGAAAGCTGTCACCTGAGAGGGTTTTTTTTCTGTTCACCTCTGAGAGCTCCTTTCTCTTCCCAACATCTCAAGTCCCTTTCATCAATAGACATTCGGCAGCGGCCATCAGCATCTGAGCCCGGAGCTCTTTCCCAATCTCCCCTAAATGGCACCTCCTCCCCAGCCTCCAAATCCCATCCACATCAACCTTCAATCTTCATCCTCCCACTCTCCTGGCTTATTGATTTTCTATTTTCCCTTTCTTTCCCTTCTCTCTTTGCTCGTTCAGCTCTCCCTGTCTTTTCAAACACTTACTACAGTTCGGCCCTTTTGTCAGATATTTTTTTTATTCCATATTTTCTCCTCCCTCTGTCTTTACTTGATCTTGTCAGAGTTTCTCCTCTTTGACAAGGTCGAAGCCCCAGCCATGCTCGGAGCTGCTTAAGGTCCGTAAATGGAGATGTAATGTAATAGAGTGGTGGGGTAATACAATTCAAAAGGGCGGGGTCTGATCTTGTTAGAGGCGGATGGCTTGGAAAGGCTCCATCCGGGTCCTTGGGGTCTGGATGGAGAATCTCTTTGAGGTCTTCAGTTTGTGATTTGTGTAGAAACAACGTTAGGGATCAAACCAATCATCAGACCTCAAAGACACGAGGAAAAATCAGTGATGGTGTGCTTTGCTTTGTTTAAAGGTGACTCATTATGCAGAATTTATATTTTTTATGTTTTTGTTCTTCCATTTTGGTCTCAATCATTTCTGGAAACCACTTAAAAAAACACACAGCCAGTTTTTGGCAATAACTTGATGTTTCTTTTTTTTTTTGGTGTCTGGAAAATGAACCATTTCATAAACCTCCAGGATGAAACGTCACAAATCAGCAGGCACTGCTGGTTCCTACCAAACTCAGCAGAGTTACACCTGTTACCTAGCAATCCAAGGTAAGCTCCAGCATGTTTGGTCAGCTGTTTTTACTGTTGCGTGTGCTGTACAATGGCTGCTTGAAAAGACAAGTGTTTTGTTGTTGGCTTGCCATCCAGAAACCTCTTGCTGGTTGTGCAGTAGGCTCCACTTCTACTTTTCAACTGTAAACGTGGCCAGCAGCAACTTATTTGCAAAGTGACAGAGGCCCTAAAACAAACTAAAATCTCACTATGTAACAATGATTTTGTGTAAAAACTGTTTCGAACATGTTTCGCATCCTCCATAAACTTTTCCTAACCTGCTCAAGGAAGCATAATAGCTCTGTGATGCTACGAAATGAAACTGTCTGCCAGACGTATGTGAAAAATGTCTAAAAAAAGCTTTACAGGAGCTTCAACTGCGTCAAACAAACCAGAATGAGGGTGTAAATAAAAGTATCATCAGCTCAGATTTCAGCTTATATCTGCTATTCTGAGTGATTCTGAAACATTTGTTGTTTTATTTTTATTTTATTTTATTTTTTTGCTTTTTCAGATCAACAATCACTGGAGTTGACGCCAAACAAAAGCCAAGCGAAGTGGCAGCTCAGTGAACGGAAACGCCTCTCTGATGAGAGGGGTCAGCGGCTGACAGGAAGTCCACAGTCTCTCAAACTGCCACTCGCTACAAATGTGCTGGGGTGGAGAAACAGGTCAGGACAAACAACACACCCAACACTGATGTGATCAGACCCGACAGCAGAAAACCACCCTGAGTCTCTCCTCAGGATCAGAAATATGAAGCTAAGCTAAAAAAATACAAACAAACAAAAACATATTTTGCTGAGACTGTTAGGGTTAGGGGTTAGGGTTAGTACATTGGAAACTGGATAAAAAGGGAAAATTTTCCCCCATAACCCACATTTAGACACAGACAGACATGTTTCCTAATATTGGTAATTACTGTGTCCTGAGTTACATTCATAAAAACAATAAAAAATGCATTTAAACATAAAATGTATACAAATTTTAAAGCTGCTGCTACTTTTTACAAGTTCAATTAAGGGACACAACTTTCCCAAAACACTGTAAAAACCCAATTTAGTTACATTAGCAAATTTTTTGGTCTACAAACATAAAAAAACAGCACACAATGTTTTTAGGTACACAGACGGATGAATGAATGACTAGATGGAGGGATGAACAGAGGGATGGATGCTGCTTTCAGACCTCTTCCTTTTGCTCAGATTTATTTTCCAATACCTGAGCTGAAGTGTCGGCCATCTTGTTTCTAGCAGCATCACCGCTAACAGAACTAATCTCGTTTTCAAAATTAAAAGGGAAACGCAGCATTATACAAGAAATTAAATTACTTCACCTAAGTTTTTCTGTGTAGACGGGGTTTTGGGAGAAAGTTCAAACATTTACACACACACACACACACACACACACACACACACACACACACACACACACACACACCTCCCCCCTTCCTCCCTAAACCCAGAGGAAATCAGGAACCTGGTGTGGCTGTTTTCAGTGGAACCGTGTTTCTTCTCTTCCTCCTTCCCTCTTTCCCCTCTCTGTTTCTGCTCCCTCTCTCTCTCTCTCTGCATTTGATCTGCGGCCGGGATGGCGAGGCAGGGTGAGTAAATGAAATATTGATCTGCTGCTCTGTGGCCTTGCCTTCACCTTGTCCCGTGCGCTGAGTTACCGACTCTTCCGTTCTGCTTGTAATAGGAATTATTACAGGAGGCCGGGGCGAGTAATTACTTGGCATGGCGGTGAGGGCGCAGAGGAGGGGCCGTCGTATATTTCCTCTAAAGAAGTTATTTACCTCACTTGCTACTACCGTCAACCCCACGCTGCCCCTTCCCTCCCCTCTGACCGCCCCCCGCTGCAGCCATGTCTCTCTTAACCTTAATTCAATTCTGCTAAACATCATTAATCATACGAGGCATCATGGGAAGTTTATCAACCCCCGGCTGATCTGAGGGGTTGTGAGGCTAACTGAGAGACCGCAAGGACTGAGGAATGTCAGGAATCCCACCTTGTTTATGTTGACTTCGCTGATATAATATCAGCAGGGGCGGTCCTAGCAGGGTTGCCAGATTGGGTGGGTTTACGCCCAATTGGGCTGCGTCTTGAAGGCGGGGCTAGGTCCAACCAGACATTTTGCACAGTTCTCAAACATGCATGAAAGAATCAAGGCAACACTCGGCATGTTTTTGGTGAGAAACTCACATTAAAACATGATTTTATTTCACATAAAACTTCCCCTTTAACACTTGGCAACAAAAGCTGAACTTTATGAAATTTGGGCCTTTTCTAACGAATATAAAGTGCATGTTTCTGTTTAACTTTCCTTGCAAAAGTTGTGCTACCCATGACACAGTGTAGATCAGCAACCTTTTGTTGCTGTACTTGGCAGAACACCTGCCTCAGTGACCCGCTGCTGCGCCGGAGTTTGATGTATTCCCGCGTCGCTGCTCAAGGAAGCAGCCGTTTGTTTGCGTGATAGATGCGCGGCGGCTGAAGAACAGGGTCCCCACTGCTTCTCTGTGACGTCCCGCTGCATCAGAAACCCACCGAAGGTCACCACTGACGGGGGAAAAGAGGCAGAGGTGATCCATTGTACTGCTGGACGAGGGCTTAACAAGGCAACTTGACTGGAGAGGTAAAACAAAGACAGATAGTGATCAAACTTTCATTGGTTCGGCCAGAAACAACCTTGGGTTCTCCCTCCTCCTCTCAGATGTTTCAGGAATGTCTTTAATATGAAGAATTCCTCTTTAATGAAAACATTTAAGAAATACTTTCACCCTTTTAAGTGACTTCTTCTTATCATTTAGAAATAGAGTTGGCTTTGTTAGAGTCAGCCTCAGTTTGATAAGACTGTGCTGTGGAGAAAGAAACGTCCTCTAAACAAGCAGCTTTCAAAGCACAAGCGGCATTCTATCAATGTCACTTTACTTTGGAAGCTTAATAATCCTTTGAAATGTTTGCACGTCACATAAACTCCCGCATTTCTCTCATAGCTTTTCACTTCGAAGATGTATTCTGCTCAGACACAAAGACAGCTGCAAAATGCAGACAGATGAGAGAAAAATCAAGATTCAAAATGCTTGGTGTGGAGGGAAAAAGAGCTAAACTGTGAGTTTTCTTTGTGAAATGGAGGGTTGTGTATGAAGCTAGACTATGGTTCCTGCAAAAACATAAATACCTTCTGAACTTTTTCAAGTTTAACGACCATGAACTTTGATATTTTCTAATTAAAAAAATCTGGAAACTGTAGCACATATTTGCAGTTAGTGCTTTTACTGAATAAAATCCTGTGCAGTGGATTATCTTCAGCCACATAATTAGTCAATTGATTCCACCCAGATGTCATTTAATTTCCATATAAACCTGACAGAAGATCCGGCTTTTGAAATAAGTAATTTAAAAAGAAAACCAGAGGAAGCCATGTTAGTAGTTTGCCTCACGTTCTGCAGGAAGTATAGAAAACATGTAGAGGACGGTGTTCAGGTCAGATGACGCATGTTGGAAAATTGTCACAGAAGCTCAACTCCACAGTGAAACGTCAATAAAAACACACATTTAGTCTTGTACAAATATCTCACCATTACCTAGCAACCCCAGCCCAGCTCACATTCGTTATCTTGCAACACAAGCAGATAGATGTCCAGCATGTTTGGTCAGCTGGTTTTACTGCTGTCTGTGCTGTACGATGGCAACTGGAAAAGTGTTTAGTGGTTGACTTAACATCCAGAAACCATTTGCTGGATTATTGTTGGTTGTGCAGGAGGCTCCACTTCTGCTTTTCAAAGATGTGCGGTTGTATATGTCCTGCTGAAAAATTATATGTAAGTTAGTTTTGTCTTATTTCCAGTGAACTAAGATATTTGTTCAAAACAAGACAACACCAGGTAAGATTTTGTGTTTCTGCAGGCATTACCCAAATCTATTGTTTTGTTTTTTAAGGGACACTTTAACACTGCAAGCTTCTTTTCTGGACAGTTTAGAGATAAATCGTAGGAAAGTTATTAAATTGGTTTTCTCCGTAAATGTTTTTTCATTGAACTTGTAAAAAGTAGAAGCAGATTTGATATTGACTTTCATTTCAGGCTCAAATAATTTTTACGTCAATACATGTCAAGGATATCAATAATTGGAAAAATATTTGTCCAGAACGTTTTCATCAATATTAACCCTCTCAGGCTCAAATTACTTGAAAAGACTGTTTAAATCTGCAACCCCTGCCTGGAGAGGGTTAAGGAATTAGTGACTTAAAACAAGCTCCTGTATCTTGATGAAAAGTCACTTGTAATTTAGTTTTGTCTTATTTCAAAGATATTTGAAATAAGACAGAAACTTGACTAAAAATACTTGGCAAAATTTGATGTTTTTGCGTTGTGTGTATAGTTAGTTTCTTGTTTCCTGTATTTCTGCTTTAATTTTTGATTATAATATCTACTTCCCTTGAGTGGTGTTGGCTCCTTAAACAGCAAATGTCTTTGACAAAATGGAAAGTGTAAAAGTTATTTACTTTTACTTTAAATTAGGAGACAAGAAATATAAATTACATGTTTCTTTTTAAAAATTAGATTTGAAAAAAGCCTGGCATGTGGCCAGGCAACTGAGAAACGTTTCAGTTCTCAGTTCTTGGATCAATAGGCGAGAACACTCCAGACTTCCCCGCTCTCGTTTCAGTCTGGTCTGAACCACGAAAGGTCAGATTACCTGGAGAGAGGACACAAGACGAAGGGCCAGCTCATGCATTACGGACTAAAGGGAGTTATGGGCTTTTTTTTTTTTTGTGGGGGAGTGGATTTAATAAATAACAAATTCCCTTCAACTCCACTGAGGCTTGCTTTGTGTTTAATTGCACTGTATTGATTTTTCTCTCTCTTCGTTCTTGGGTCGGTCATTGCTCTCATTTTGGAACAATCAGGTGGCCAAGGTGGCCCCCAAATGTCATTTACTCCCCTCCTTTTTCACCTTTCTTCTCTCTTTTCTTCTTGGCAGAGTCCTAATAATTTCTTTGTGTTCCACGTGTCGCTTCTTGGGTTGTTTCTTGGCTTTCAAGGTGATCTTTGAGCAGTTGTTGAGGTATTTTGATTGCTTTAACTCACAGCATTTTTGTTGCTCTTTGAAATAGATGGAAAGTATTGCTTCTTGCTTCTTGTAACCTAAGACAAGTATTGAAAAAAAAACAAGAAATGCATTAAGCAGAACTTTTGTAACAGACATGAGTCACTCCGCTTCACTAAGAGGCAGTCTTTAATTATATCTCTTACAGAATATGAGCGCAAGTTGGCCAAGTGTTTATTATCATAATTTCTTTGTCCTTTCCCATCTTTAGCATCACTCTTCGTATTAATCAAAGTGTCAAAAAGTTTGAAAAACGCTTCAAAAGGTGACTTCAAGTGTTGCAGAGAACATCAGACAACGTGGAAAATAATAAAACTCCCGTTAATCTACCTCAGCCAGCGGCCCTCACCTTTAAATGAGAGTGTGTGGTAAATTATATGTTTTGCGCTGACAGAGGTGCATGCGAAATGTCGCGAATAAAGCTGCAGCTTGCTCAACCTCTGCTCTGACGAATCAGGTAGAAAAATCACACGTGTCAACACAGCCGACAGCCGCCTCGGAGCCCCGTCTGAGGACGGAGGTGTATATTTTCATCTAAAAGCAAAGCAATTTGCAGAGATCCTCCCCTTTAAAAACTGACTTGACATTTCCTGCCATTATGAGCACAATGTGCTCTATTATAGAATGAGCGGCAATTAAGCGCATGTGAAAATGTCAGATGAATTACAGCTTAGTGAGGTTAACCCGATGACCTAAGGTTACTGTCTCCAACGCGATCCTCACCTTGGAAACCGTCCGCGCGTTTCCATCCGGCCAATCCGGTCACGTGAAGCTTTTAAGGGAAACAATAAACTTTTAATGAGAGAAGATGGAAAATAAACATCACACTGTGTTAAAACAGGAGTAAAACTGTCAACATGGTTTCCAAGAAAGTAGATTAACGTCAGCGTCATTGATGCAGTTAAGAGAAGAAATCATAGATACTCTTGATAAAAGGGAAATTTGCAATTGATGTACACTGCAAAAGCATAAAATGTTACCAAGTATTTTTGGTGTAGAGTCTGGTGTAAATGTCTCTGACTTTCAGTAATCAATAGAAGCTAATTTTAAGTAAATAATTCCTTAATATTGATTAAAATAGTTATTAGTTTCACTTATAACATGGGAGAAATGAAGTGCCAGTGGAACTATGTCTTTTAAAAAAACTCAGTGTTAATGAATTATTTACTTAAAACAACCTCCTACACTGAAAAAAGAGAATGGAGATCCAACTGAAATAAAAAAACTGAGTTAATTTAATTTGTATTTAGTTTTTACACTTTGGATCAACATTATTAGATTCTTTTTCTTGTTTGCTTTGGTTTATTATTTTGTTTGTATTTTCTTTTAATTCATGTAAACAACTTTGAATTGCCTTGTTACTGAAAATGTTCTACACTAATAAAATTACCTTTCTTTACCTTGTAATTCAGTTAAATTAGTAAAACTTACTTTATTTCCATTTGTTTAACTTAACTTAATTAACTGACAACAAATTATAATAAATTCAGTTTTTTAAAATGTTGGATCAGTTCTCCTTTTTCAGTGTATAGCTTGCTGAAAAGTTACGTTACGTTATTTCAAATATTTGCACTAGAAACCAAAAATACTTGGTAAAGTTTTGCAGTGAAACCAGTCGATATTGATCTACCATGATTGGTTGATTGGAATCAATCATGGTATTTTAGTGTGTCTAAAAAAGCTTGAAAGTATTGAATTAGTGGGGTTCCACTAAACTAGCTCAGAAGCTACACTGGACAAAGTAAACGGTTTGCAAATAGGTAACATTGTTAAAAATGACTTGTGGGGTGCCACAGGGATGAGTATTCAGTCCCAAATTGTTTAATTTGTATAGAAATTAAATATTCAAAGTGTCAAACTTGTAAAAATGTGTTATTTTTACAGATGATGGTCGTATCTTCTGTCCTGGAGATAACTCTGAGGTGGTCACAACAGGTGGAAAAACTCAAACATTGAACAGAAAAACAAAATAAAAAATTACCATTAAATTTAGATTAAACAAAATTCACAATATTTGGAAACTGCAATAAACATGTTGACTTAGAATGAGTCCATGAAAAAAAAATTCTCTCATCTCAACGCTGCTATCATCTCTGCTCCTTTTGCACGTTTTTCATCAGACTTTTTTCTTTCCATTCAACATTTCTTTATCACACTTGGATACATCAAATTGTCCAAGTAATCCAATTATATCTCTAATTTACTGAGCTGCAGATGATTGTATGTATATATATTTGTGCCGATATATGCAGGTACTAACTTGTATGTAAATCACAAAGCGTGTCCCTAATGGTTTAATAAACAGAAGGATTTCGACTTTTACTGACATGAAAGTAAAGTGGTAGCAGATTTGTTAACCTTCTCTTGAAGATCTGTGTTTTTTCATCTTTGGAGATTTTACTGCTCTTCTTTCTCTGCATCAGATTAAATTCTTTAATGTTGAAAAACATTGAGACTTCACTGTTAACCATCTTTGACCAGAGTTATCTTTCAGTCTTTTGAAAAATGTGTTTTTGATCTTTTCTTTTCTCAGACTGATGCATATCAAATAATGATTATCCCTTTCACTTAATAATTTCAGTTTTCTGAATCTCCTTCTGCAAAGATTAAACCTCACCCTTTAGGCTGGGGGCAGTGCTGACCAGCTGCATAAAATCAGAGCTGCATTAGGTGAAAATCAGGAACGCTGCATCTAAATACGTCAGTTTGTGGAACAGCAGTTTTTAGTATCAGAAATTAATTTAATTGAATGGCCCCATTTGTCACCATGACGTTCTGCTAAGGAGTCCAGCAGAGGATTTCTCTCCATCTCTATGGAGTCTGACTGCTGCTTATTATCTGAAATAACATACACCTCCACAGAAAATTTTAAAATATAATTTGAGGTAATTTTTTCATCATCAAATAACTTTATGAAAATAGGTTTTGCTACTTTGTGCATTGGATTTTGCAAATAGCTCACTTGGAATGTTTGTAGTAAAGAAGCTTGGTTTTAGTCTAATTGAACCAAAACAAATAGATTCACCTCTTAATGGTGACTTATTATGCTTCCTTGAACAAGTTCAGGTAACACACGTTTGTTAAACTTTTTGTGCGAACATTGTCTAAGAAAATTATTCTTAGGTAATGAGATGTTAGTCAGAATGAGCTAAATCATTCTGACCCAACTCAGCGTTGACGCTGAGTTGGGGGGCTGCAAACAGATGTTATCAACTGCACACGTTTGAAAAGCAGAAGTGGAGCCTCCTCTACAATCAACAGGAATGCAGCCAATGGGTTCAGGACGAATCCCCCCAAAACCAAAGTTTTACTTAGTCTGAAAACATTTAATCTCAACAAATCTCTTTTTGAAGTATTATATCCTCACCTATATAGATTGAATCAAAGAAAGCATGTTAATTTCCTCTCCTGCTAAGATTTATTGGTCTTTATGAATTACAGAATCCTTCTTTTTGCATTTTATTGCCATTTAAAAGTTGTAGTATTGAGATAATTGGGTTTCTGACCATTAATAACCATGGGCAAAATGTGAAAAGGTCATCAGTCCCACAGGGGATTCTGAACGGCTGCATAGAAACCACAGTGGATCAGATCAGATCACATTTCAGATACAAATAGCAAACATTTTCAACTGGTTAAAGTAGCAAAAATAATAAAATAAACATGCAACATAAAAACCGTATGGATTTTATAAACATTTGCGCCAAAAGAAGAAAGAAAACGGTTTATTTCCGCCCTCTTACCTCATACTGACATACTAATCATCAACGACACATTTCCAATGCAGTCTCCCAGAGGTCATGCCTCTTTAATTATCCAAACAGGTCAAAGGTCGCAGACACTTATCATGTGGGGAGAGGTCAAAGGTCATCAAACGGGGTCAGATAGGTCAAGGCAGCAGCGGAGGCACAGGGAGAATCTGGTGGCGGGGGAGTGAATCGCTCTGAAGAGTCCCACGGCCGACTGAAGACGCTGTGAAGGCTGCAAATAAAAAAACTATGATAACTTTTTTTTTTTTTTTGCAGGTCTGAACCTTTTTCTGTACAAATTGGTCTCAGTTAAATGGGACTGTAGCCATTTGTGAACATCAGTTTTTAGTCTTAACGCATGAATATGTTTTGATACGAACCGTCCCATTGTAGCTTTTATTTTATCTTCCAGTATCGCCGTGTACTTACCTCAATCCATCAACTCTGACCGATTCCCATGACCCTGCTGAAAGGTATTCCCAAGGCATGATGCAGCCAACACCATGTCTCACCACAGGGATGTGTGTTCAGGGTGTGATGTCTTTTCTGTTGTATAAATCTTGACTGAAAAGTTAAATTTTCATCTTATCTGACCAGAACTGACAAGCCAACTTTGTGAGGAAAACTTCATGTTTATCTTTTTCCATTCGTCCAAGTCACAGCAAAACAACAAATCATTTGTAGATTGAAAATGTTTTACACTGACTCATCAAGTTAACTCTGTCTTCTGATCAGTGACGATTGTTTATGCTGGATTTTATTTGCGGAAACAATAAATAGACTAAAATATTCCTTGAAAATATGAGTGAATACATTTAAATGTTGGTTAAATCAACATTTTGACTTGGTGGTGTCAGTATGTGGGAGAGCAAACATAAAAAAATAAAAAATAAATCAAATGATTCCCAAAGACACCCCTGTTCTCCCACTTAGCCTCACCAAATCTGTTCAGCAGACACACACACATTTTTAATTGACTCTCCTCTGATTTAATTAGCTTCATTAGCAGCCTGTCTCAGTTTGAATTTACACCACCTTCCTTTCCCTTCCAACTTAACCCCATTATGTCTCCTGCAACCACACACACACATACACGCACACACACACACACCAACACACGCAAACACTCACACATCATGGAAGCTGCCAAGTGAGGCGATAGGAGCATGCTGTAGCTGTAGGTATTTCTACAAGTGTCTACGCACAAACACAACACACACAGATGTCCACCAACTTGCAGTGATCAAAGGAGACAAAGGCGACAGGTAGACGCACTGCAGCCAATCACGGTCAAGACATGGCGGGTGACCTTGCAGAGCTGCAGCTGATTGGCGGTGTCAGAGCTGTCAGTCATGTTGCGAGCCTCCTGACAGGAGACAGACAAAGGAGTGTGTGTGTGCGTGTGTGGTGTGAATAGTGATGAGAAGCGACTGAGAGAAGGAAAGATGGGAACTAAAGAGATGAGAGTGAGATTTTCCGTTTCTACCTTTGTCTTATTTTGTGTTTTCTCATAAAAGGAGAATTCACGTTTCATGGTTTTGTATTTCCACTTGTGCTTCGACTGCTACTAAAAACAAAAACAACCCAAGTGCTTAAAAAAATCCCTGCAGAAGATTTTTTGCTAATAACTTTGTTTTTCTGGTGTCTGGAAAATGAGCCCTTTCAAAAACCTCTGGAATGTTGCCTAGCAACCCCAGCTAAACCCAACCCCGTTTCCTAGCAACCCTGTCAGGGTTCCCGCACCTTTCAAATCCAGATTCAAAAATACTTTATTGATCTCGAAGGGAAATTAATTTTTTTGTAACTAATTCAGTCTTCGGTGAGTTATTGTGAAGGTCATTTTATTTATACAGCACATTTTCAGCAACAAAGCAGGTCAAAGTGTTTTACAGGAAGTAAAAGGAAATACAAACAACATAACAAACCAAAGAGCAAAAGAAGAAAAATAATCTCATGTTGCTCTAACGTATCTAAACTCGGTGCTCCTGTTCAGGGTTCCTAAGTATCCTCTGGTCTAATTCCTTTTCTGGGTTGGAAGAAAACCAACCAGGAGTCTAAACAGTAGCTGCTGTGGTAGTTTTTCTGGATTCTAAGTTTGTTCTGATTCCTGCTCTGGGTTGCTAAATAAGTGTAAGCAAGAAAGTATTCTCTTAGAGCAAGTAATATGCTCTAAATTCGTAAAAGTAGTGAGTACTCCACAGTTTCTAAGTAATAATAAAAACTAAGTGTTCCTGCTCTAGAAGATTTTTTCTACATTCTAAGTTTGTTCTAATTCCTTGGTTGCTGTAGAAATTAATGGCTCGATTTTACCAGATTTGGTAAAGATTTGCTCGGCTGATTTTACTGCTGTATGTGCTGTACAACGGCTGCTGGAGAAGTCGACTGTTTTGTTGTTGATTACCATCCAGAAATCACTTGCTGGACTGTTGTTGGTTGTGCAGGAGGCTCCTCTCCTGCTTTTCAACAGTGTATGGTTATATGATTGCAGATCTGTTTGTAGCCATTTTCAGATGTGATTGTAAACGTTGAGTTAGGGGTATGGCCAGTAGCAGCTTATTTGGATTTAAAAAGACAAGAAAACAGCTTATTATGAACTTAGACTGAAAACTCTCGACCTAAGAATGAATTTGTGAACAAAATGTAATGAACATGTGTTGTATAGACATAGACATATTGTAACTTGTTCAAAGCAGCATAATTAGTCGCCCTTAAACACCTGAACCTGACTCTTTTGAGAGCTAATGATGTTGAGAGTCGCTCACCTGCCTGCCGTAGAACAGATAACCCAGCGTTCTGTCTACCGTCTCAGCAGTCAACAGGGCCAAACAAACCAACTTGTAAGCTGGCAATTATTAGTGTGCACTTCTTTATTCTGGCTGCCATCAGAGAGATTACGGGTATAATCGGCTTAATGAGCTCCAAACTAAAGATGGGCTTCAAATCCCCCTGGGGGGCTGCGGCTGGGGAGAGGAGAGGCTGTTAGACGAAGGACACAGTCAACACGTTGTTCTTGTGCCCAACAGTCCTGATCTCAAATTACCATTTTCTGCAGAGGCATTTGCAGTTCTTTGTAGCATAAAAATGTTCCGGAGTGAATTTTATCTCATCACTTTGAGATTCTGCCAACATTTATATTTTGTTTGAACCAGTTAGCTCCAAACTGACAGTGGGTCGTCTCTACGACTCGAAAAGTACATTGGCAATCTTCTGTAGGATTAACCTATAATTAAGCTTCTTTCTCTGACTTGGAGAGCTCTTCAGAGACAGACAGGTTTTATTGGAGGCCTTCGGCGCCCACATGTCCCTGGCAGGTCCCAGAGATCCTGTGATCTGGGCATCTGATGGGTCCCCATTTGGACTCTGTCTCTGGACTGGAGATTGAAGGACTTTGCCAGTTAAGCCAAATAGAGGCATATCTTTTTACTAAGTTCTCCTGTTTTTTCAGATACATCCTATAAGAATGACTGTGATGTTTTTTAGGCTGTTTTCACACCTGATAGTCCAGTAGTCTCTGTTCGATTTGGGACAAAAATTGCAACGTTTGTTACATTTTCAGCTTTTCCAGATTTCCTTCACTCTGGACTGTCAAACAATCCAAACTAGTTGAAAAACCTATTCATGTGCTCACCTGTGGGAGCGTTTCACCAAGAACCTCTGAAGGAAATGACAGAAACCTCTGAAGAAGGTTTCCTTCTTAGTAAAATATAAACAAATATGGAGTGGCGTCAAGTTTTAATGCTTGTAGGATTTCTTGTCTTTAGTAAAAAAACAACTTGTAAGGCTTGCAAATTTTGTTTGGTTGTGTTTACCCAGAATGCCCTGCGCTGTAGTCCGCTTCCTGCTTTTGGAGGGGTTTTAGTTTCTTGGTGTCCAGCAGAGTTCTGCAGAGTTAATGTCAACCAAACTGAGGTCTGCAGAAGGAGCAGAGTTAGATTTGTTTGGTCTGCAGTTGAGCTCGATTGCGCAGTCACACCTCCCCAAACAAACTGCCCTGTTTAATCCACTTTCATCGAACTCCAGTCATTTTCTAGAAAGTCCCGTCTGTTTGGGGAGGTGTGAATTCCCTGCGCTGAACTGGACTGCAGTGCAGGGCATTTTGGGTAAATGCAACCAAAACAAATGCAAGACTCTAGCACTAGTGGAAAAAATTACTCTTGGTCTTTTACTGAAGACAAGACAGAAATCCTTCTCCCAGCTGCTAAAATCTGACGCCACTCCATTGTTTTTTACATTTGCTGAAGAAGGAAGTTGTGTTCTGTGTCTTCTTCAGAGACTTTCCTGTTGTTTCCTTAAGTGTTTCTTGGTACAGCGCCCCCACAGGCGAGGTCGGAAACAGGTTTCTCAGAGGTTTTGTGTTGTTTGTGTCTTCTTGACACGCCACTAGTTGACGCTTGTCCGACTGTGACAAGGCCATTATACAAAATAAATAAACAGAAGTTCCTCCACTTTTCACAGATTAGAGGCTGAACTCCTAAATCCCAGATGAAGATGAGTGATATCTCCAGCTCAGCAGTTTGTTGACATTTTATCACTCTTTCCAGGACTACAGTGAACCTTTTTCCACTTCCTTTGATAGTGTGATAATCTTGACTGAAAAGCTTAAACCAATCCTTTTGAACACCAGTTTATACATTTGAAATGTGCAAGGACCATAGCTGTGACTATTTGATGGAGATCAAAAACAACAGCATTGTGTTGTGACTTATTGATGATCCAAACCAGCTAATCACCTGTTTTACTGCAGGTCAGAGGTCACCGTCCTCTTCAATAGACATCTCTTCACAATACTCTAATGTGTCCTTGTGATGTCATTCGACCTTGCTGACCTGGCCTCTGTTTTAGAGCTTTAATTAGCTATTGACCTCATCTCCTTCCAGTTTATCCGTTACACCCTGTGTGACCTCAGGGCCCCGGCGGTGAGCTCACGCGCCAACATCAGCGATTAAACGCCTTTCAATTCCCGTCACTGAGACAAATTCAAACTTTTTCTGGGAAAAAACTAGGGCTGCAACTAATGATTGTTTTACTAACTGATTAATCTATCGATTATTCTGACGATCAATTGGATTAAAAAAGGGCACATTCTACATATTTTTTGTTAAATCACTTGACTATTTTTTATCCAATAACAGAAATGCATTAAAAGATGCAGATAAACAATTAACTCAGTTCCTTTTTTAAATAACAAAAATGCAATTACAGTATTCCTTTAGTAAATCTGAGCCAGTTGAAACTAAAACTACCACTGAAGGAGTTTAGGGTAAAATACATTTACAGACAAAAGTGTTTTTATATTGCAAAATGTATGTATTTTTCTACAGTTTTAGGTTGATGATCTGTATGCAGGTTTTTCAGTAAATGTCTTTTTTTGGTAGTATACTCCAGTTAACAATTAATACTAAATTAGATGGCGATCCACGTTAATTTGATCAATGTGTTTCTCCACGTTTTAGCTTCAGTGAACCACCTCCCACTTTCTTTTCTCCTGCATTTTAAAAAGGAAAATCATATTTTTATTGCATCAAACCAACTGTAACCTGATGCAAAAAGAATGCAACTCGCTTGCACCTGCTGTCTTTATGGGCTCATTGATATCATCGTCTAATCAGCACTCAGCTGCTTCTAAAGCAGACAGAGCAGGTGATGGAAAATTATGTGCAAAAGTTTGACCTAAAAGACTGAATAGTTCATTTGTATTTTGCATTGCTGTGTTGGACATTTTTTTCAGTTCGGTTTTAACACCGTGAAACTTAGGAAGCAATAAAAATAGATATTTTTTACAAGCTAAATGCCAGGATCTGCACTGGTTCTCACAAACCAGTTGGATAAAGGTTAACAAAGAAGAATCTGTTTCTGTCCGACAGAAAGATGCAGTTTGTGTTTGTAAGGTGATCACCTGGTGGATGGGTTATCCGTCGTCACCCGAGCGTTACAGACTGAGATGCCAGCAGCTGGATTGGATTGATTAACGCTTCTTCGGGGAAACAGTTCTCTGTCTGCTGCCAGGAGTTCTAAATGAGCATAAAAGATGCAGGTTTTAAAAACTGGGTCAGAGGTGAAATATTTTTAGTTAAAAGCAAAAGATCTCAAGGATTTACTGCTATTATCTCGCATTTTGCTTATTTTACAAAAGGACTGAAAAAATCTCAAATCGTTGAGATATTTGAAAACTCAAAGCCGTTGCTTGAAATGAGAAAAGCTTTTGCTCAGGTCTCCGTTTTATTCAGAGCACATGCAGCTGCTCCAGCTTTTGGTGAGACTGTGACTCCTTTTAGATCACTGGGAGGCGTGCTTCTTTAGACGAGACCCGCCATGTTTATTTCATCACTTTATTCATGATTGTACGAATGAAATCAATCAGGTTATTCTCTGGTTCAGATCGGCAGAAAGTTGGTTGAGATAGAAACAAAAAAGTTTTGTCAACAGAAACGTCCCCAATGTTTTGGTTTTATTTGTATTTCTTTTCTAAAATATTAAATTTAGGCGTCACAGATATTGATAAATGTTTGATTTCTTTTTTTTTCACCAGGTAGATCTTTAAAACTTTAGCTTTAGTTGAAATTTAAATGTTTTTGAGATGGAGTTTGACTTTATTGAACATTACGTAATAACACAACAAAGAAAGTTGTATACATAAAAAATTATTTATAACAAAAGCAGAATAAGTAGTATAATACAGTAAGAACAAAGATACAAAGAAAATGAATTTAAAACAAAAGAAGAACAGAAGTAAGTTGCACTTTCAAAGGAGCGGGTAGAAATATGAGCGTATTTAACATAAAATGGATGTTTGTTTTTCTTTTAATGGGTAGAAAATCCAGAAATTTATTAAACTAAGAATAGTAAAATATAAAATACTCAAAGTGCAGCGCAACAGAAATACTCCTAAAAGTAGTTTTTTCCCCCCTCAAATGTTACTCAAGTAAATGTAGTTGAGTGAATGTAACTACCCAGTTCTGTTAGCATCATCCACTGCACTACCATTCCTTAACTAGATTTGATTAAATCACTATCATCAGAACGGAAGGATAAGTCTATTTTAAGTGGATGTTGTTATTTGAATAGTCCAGGCATCGGCGTGAACTTTGGGTTGGTACAATGAGATGTAAGATTGTTTTTCTGCTTGTCACCTTGTGACCCGACGCCGTGACGAAGCAGCAGAGTTTGGAAATCACTGACCGTGTGTGAGTGAGTTTCCGAGGCTCAGCGCGGGCGGACTGAGTCACAATGTCAGGGTCACCTTTGACATGCATGCACAACCTTCACAATACACCACCTTGAGGTAACAATGACTCCATTGTTCACACAGACAATGCAGTCTGAAGGCCAGGGTTAAAGGGGGTGGATGCAGGAGAAGGTCTGACAGGCCGGGAGGACAGTGGAGGGGGCGACGCAGCACCTGGTCGCTCCATGGATCTGAGGTGCTGGGGGAGAAGCAGGGTGGTTACAGTCCATTGGTCAGCTATGGTGGTTTTCAGGAGCCGAGGCGACCGCTGACCTGAGCCTTTGATTCAACAGCCAGCAGGGGTTTCTGGGAAATAGGGGACAAACTCTCTCAAAACCTGGATATATTCCACCCAACCTTTGACCTCAGATGACATGATGTTATGTTTTAACTTCCTTTCTGCATTCAGGGACAAAAGGAGTCGCATTATGCAGACTGTTTTCAGTGCATGATGTTGTTTTAGCAGTTGTCTGTTAAGGGGATTGTTCAAAATTCACATTTTGTAGAGTTTTGAACTTCCATTTGGGTCTCAGTTGCTTCAAAAGTAAAAACAGCTCAGAGGGCTTAAAATGAAACATTTTTGCATTGAGTTCATGTTTTTGGGTGTCTGGAAAACGAGACATTTCAAAACCCTCCAAAATCAGCAGGTACAGCCCCGTTACTGAGCAACCCAAACCCAAGCTTTAGCTTTTATTGCAGTATTTGCTGTACAATGGCTGCTGGAAAAGACGGAGGCTTTTGTTCTTGACTCATCAATGCAACCTCTTGCTGCATTGTTGCTGATGTGCAGGAGGCTCCACCAAAATACGAAGAAGACGAAAGGAAGCAGTTGGAAGGTGATGGCGTATTTTTAATGACTTATTCTTGCGTGATTTTAATTTAATCTCTTATTTAATGGAAATAGCAAAATTGCGATTTTTTTTACGACAGAATATCGACAAAGTCTTGTGCATGTGTAATGGAAACACAGCTACAGGTGTGTTTAGGACGGATCTGGTCCTTTGAAAAACAAATGTAGCTCATTTTTTAAACAAGTAGATGCTGTGTTTCGGGACTGGGGTGAATTACATCTAAGCACTTTAAAAATTTATCCCAATCACACAGACGATTTAATTAATCTTATATGAACAGTTGGAAAACACCTGACCTCTAGTTGACTCCGCCATCCTTTCCGTTAGCACCTAAACACATTATCTACTGTATGGTGCACACATTCATCACTGCAATGCACACAAAGCAAATACATCCCATCATTGCCTGGGAATAATGAGAGCATTTCTCCGTGACACAGTCGACTTTATGAATAGTGCATAAACCCAGCCACACGTGGGATCCTCGGGGGCAAAAGGGCGACGCTGCCACAGGAGGTGGTAAAGAGCTCAAACACGTTTATGCCTTTTATCTCCTCCCTCCGACAAAGTACTCCTACTTATGCAAACATACAGATTGTAGACACACATGACAAATCTGCATGCACATGTAGTTGTACGTTGATTTCTTTTCTTTTTTTCCACTGAACCCAAGACATTAGTGCTTAAAAGCTCCCTGTAAATGCAACCCAAAGCCAGCACTGAGTGCTGTGGCTCTTGAATGGAGCTCCATCACTGCTGCCTGTGTGGCAGAAAAAAAAGAGAATCAGGCATCTTCCTTTCATTTTGAATAAAAGTACTGCCTCATATTTGGGTTTTTAAACTCTGTTGCATGTTTTGCATGTCTAACATTGTAGTGCTGATGGATTTAGGTGGTGGACGTCTGCTGGTCGCAGCGTCTCTTGCTTTTTTGCTCCTCTTCTTGTCCTCTGTGTTGTAAAAAAGGCCTTTGTTGCTCTGCGCACTATAAATCATTTACAGGCTTTGCATAAATTTGTGTAATCTCTTCATGGGGGCTGGGCAGTCGATCTGATTCACTGGGAACCAGAGAGGAAGAGCAAATGTTGGCTGAGCAAGCCACGCTGAGATGCTGACAGGAAGCAAAAACCTAAAAAAACTGAATTAAATGCAGCAGGTGTAGAGAAATATAGTTTAATGTGAAAAATATGGAATATAATCAACCTGAAGCATCATTCCTGTTAAAATTACACTGCAAAACTGCAACATATTACCAGGCATTATTGTATAGTTTCACATGCAAATATCTTGAGCTCCTTCTAAATCAATGATTCCTTAATATTGATTAAATTACATAGTCAATATACCGCAAAAACACAAAATCTTACCAAATGCTTTTGATCTACTTTTTAATGTGAATGTTTTAATACAGTAAAAAAAAAACTAGCTCAGCCAAAACTCTGAGAGCCAAAGAACAAATTTTGAATTGAAAGTCAAAATTCTGAGAAAAAAGTCACATTTTTGAGATGTAGAATTCTGATAAAAAATTAAAATTCCGAAAAAAGTAAAAACAGAGAGAAAAAGTTCTGAGAAAAAAAACAACTGAATTCTTATTAAAAACAACAACAACAACAACAAAATTCCAAGTAAAAAGTCACCAGTCAGATTTTGTCCCTCATAAATGCAAAAGTCTTTTCACTGCAGAGAAAATGATTTGAACTTTTTCTCTGCAGCGTAGAGGGGAAAATGTTTAGAGATCTGCATCAAAGTCATGAATCATGTGACATCAGTGCAGCTGATGCGTTTGAGGCAGAAAACCTAAATAGAAAAATGACCATTTTATAAAACGCTGACCCAAACCTCCCCCTCTGTTCCACCAGAGTTAGTTTTATTTGAGGGCTAATCCCAGTAAAACCACTGCAGCGGCTGTCACTGCGTCCTTGTAGCTTTCCTATTATTTGCTATGTGGCATTTTTTGTCTGGGTGACATCATTGCTACAGTCTGTCCCTCTGTCCTTCACTGTAATAAAACATTGGTTGAAACTCATTAATAACCAAAATGCACTGTTATGAAACTGAAGACAAGTTTCTGACATTGAGGTTGGCATAAAATCATATTAAAGTCCTTGAGTGTATCATGGCTTCACTTCATGGCTAAAATTACATTTGCAAATCTGAATTGGTAATAGAGTAAAATATTTGAATTAAATTGAATATTTCAGGAGGTAATTTTTTCACCAGGCATACTTTATGTTCTGACACTCACTGCTGCAGTTTCACACACATGCCCAGAAGTCCCTCAGTGCGGCGACGGCGTGGCAGTAAATCAGTGAAAGGCGGAGCCGGGCACTGAAAGCTCCGTGACAGAAGATAAAACATGAATTCACCGACTCTCCGCTCTAAACTCCGGCTTCCTTCTGCAGCCAATCCACTCTGAAACGCCCCGAAAGACGTCCAGCCTAATGAAAACACCATCCGCTTCCCTCCTCAGACGGACAGGGTCTATTTAACCAGCGTCTCAAAACACTCATCAGGTCACACAAACCAGAAAAAAATTAACCAAAAGAAAATCTCTCACTATTTCAGTTTATATATTATTTAGTTTTAATTAAAGTCTACTAACTTACAAGTCACTTTTAACATATAGGTGCTTCATTTAGGTCAGTAATATTGATAAAAACATTCTAGAAACAGCCATGTTTCAGTTTATTTGTTTCCTTGAGAAGTACTGACATGAAATGATGCAAAATAATGCATTTCTGCTTTTAACAAGTTCAATTAATGAGAAAACCCAATTTAATAACATTTATGCTTTTTTATTTCTAAACAGTGTGAAAAAGAAGCACAATATTGAAGTGTATATTAAACAAAAAACAGAACAACTGATTTGGTTAAGACCCATACACTGCAAAAACATAAAATCTTGCAAAAGATTTTTGTTCTTGTTTCTAGTGCAAGGATCTTTGTAGACTTTAAATAACTTACAAGTAACTTTTCTACAGTATATATGAGCCTGATCTAATCACTAGTGCCTTAATATTGATACCACACAGTGCCACTTCCTCTGGCAGATGGTTTCACATACAATACAAGAACTTTTTTATTGTAGTCTTCTCAGTTCTGTCTATTTTGAGCTGATTTAGGGGACCCTTTCACTTTTAATTTAAATAAACTGCTGCTGGCTATCCCCTGCCCCCAACTCAACGTTTACACTCGTATGTAAAAATGTCTGCAAACAAATGCGCAATTATAAAACTGTTCATCTTTGAAAAGCAGAAGTGGAGGCTCCTGCACAGCCAACAGGATCGCAGCAAATGGTTTTTGGATGGTTTTGTTGGTGTAAGTCACCAACAAAACGCTTGTTTTTTTTCAGCAGCCATTGTACAGCGCATACAGCGGTAAAACCAGCTGACCAAATGTTCTGGAACGCCACTTGTATTGCTAAGTGACAGGGTTGGACTCTGCTGGGGTTGCTAGGTAACAATGCAGCATTTATTTTTTAAAAAGGTCATTTTCCAGACACCAAAAAAACTTTATGTTATTGCCAAAAAACTGCTGGGTGTGTTTTTTTTTCAGGTTTGGGGCTGCTGTTAGAAAATGGAAGAATAAAACCCTGCAAATCATGACTAGGCCCCTTTGAACCCGTGTACAAAATATATCTGTGCATAAAAGTCTGTGACTTTCAGAAAAAGTGTAGAACATTTTTGAAACCAAAACCAGTTCAAAAGATACCGAGAGCGCCTGGTGGTCTGGAGTTTTGTCTCTATAAAAGTCATTTTGTTTCTGCGGTAACGATCCCTTTGGTTTCTTTCAAACTGGGTCTGTCATCCGCTCTTTTAACTCCTCGTGTGCTTTTAGTGCATATAAATCATTAATGCGCACCAGTTTGCCCAGCGTTTCTTTTTGTTGCCATGTGTGTTTCAGGAATATGAAATAAGGCCCTTCCTTCCCAAATCAAGTGAGATCACTGCGGTATGATAGGGAGCTTAGAGAGCTGAGCCGCTGCAGCCGTTTAGGCTGTCTGGTTTGTTTCTGTCTCAGTGTAATCCCAGACTGACTCCAGGATGGTGAGATCAGACCTCAGTGGGGGCCATACCATCTGTTGAAAGACTCCTCATTCCTCCTGTTGCACAGAGAGCTTCAAATTCCTCTAAAAAACACAACATTTCAGTCCAATTTTAGGTTTGTTTATCATGATCATACATATGATATTCTCATTTAGTGCCTGACTCCATTGGCTGAACAGGACCGCATAAACTTCAAAATAATAAGTGTGTGTCTATGTGTTTTATCTGGCAAGTCTAATTTATTTCACTTAATTGTGAAAATATGTTGAATATTTAAGATTTGGAAGTAAAATCGAATGCAGAGAAAGCTTCAATAGTAAACATTATGGAGGAATCGGCCCTTTAAGGTCATTCGTATGGAAAAGGGTTAAAAAAAAAAAAATCTGACTTTGATCTCAGAATTGTAACTGTAATCTAAGAATTCAGGTTTTAAACTTTTGAGAATTTAATTTTCAAAAGTCAAAATTATGACTTTAGTTTCAGAATTCTGACTTCATTTTTTTTCTTTTTTACAATTTTGGCCTCAAAATTGTAAATGTAAAGTCAAAATTTTGAGATTAAAGTGAGAATTCTACAATTTTTCTTCTTCTTGGCATTAATCCCCTTCTATACGTTCATGATACTGATGTTGGCCCAAATGAAAATGAGTTTTCTGCCCCTGCTCTACAGCGTAGATGAGAGGGATATCTGACCTGTAGGAGAGTGCAGAAAAATTGACAGACATCGGATCGAGTCACACAATCAAATGGGTTTTGAAGCAGTTGTGAGATAAAATAAGAGCCGCAGCGTGAGTCCTCATCGCCTGGGCTTTCAATCAGTTGCTTCCTACCTCACAAAAATGCACGCGTGGAACACACAGCGGCCGCGACGGCACACCAAGTCAGACTCTCCGTCTCACACACAAATAACTTGCCAGGATCATTTCACACGATCTCAGTGGGAAACCCCATCAACTTTCACAGCAGGGAGCAGGACAATGAAACGCATCCCAGTCTACTGCACCAGGCATACATGCACCTGCACATGCATACACACACACACACGCACACACGCACACACACACACACACACACACACACACACACACACACACACACACACACACACACACACACACACACACACACATGCCATACGAAGATGTAGGAGCTTGTATGAGCCAAAGCACCAAACGCTGATGAGGTTTCAAACAACAAATCAGACTCAAATGATTGCTGACGAGAAAATACTGAAGAGACATTTAACATAAATATTCTGCAGAGACGCTAAATTTACTTTCTGTGTCACTTTCCTCTTAATTAGAAAAAGCAAAGTGAGACAGAAGACATACTTCTCTGAGCTGGAGTTTGCCATTTTTAAAAAAAAATTGCTCTGTTGCATTTTGAAGCAAAACATTTGGACTGAAATGATTAATCACATTTATTGTATTTAATCGATTACTGAAATAATGGTCAAATAGTAATAGACTAAAACACACCAGGTTGAAACAATTAATCACACCTATTGTGATTAATTGTAATTAATTGATTAAGTAATTGTGAACTATAATTGGACAAACAACACCAGACTGAAACAATTAACCAGATTTATTGTGAATAATTGTTATTGAAGTAATCATCAACTATAAATAGAATAAAACACATCTGACTGAAATGATTTATCGGATTTATTGTGATTAATTCTAATTAATTGATTACAGAAATTGTCAACTAATTTAGTAGTTAAACACAATCAGGCTGAAACGATCAATTAGAGTAATCACGATTAATCGGAATTAATCATCAATTTCTTAATTGATGATTCAGTAAGACTTGCTCCTCTGCCTAATAACTGTGACATTCAAAATGGCGGCACTGGTTTCTGTTTTAGCATTTGTACTGCTAACAATCATAATGCAACTACAAGAAGCAATCGATTTTAAATGTACAGTTTAGTTATTTTTGCTGTCCAAATACACTGCAGGAGATATTTGGCTGTCCAAATGTGTTTTGTTATGACTTGTTAAATACAGGTCAAAATTTAAAAGTATGCATGGATGTACAGTAGAGTGAAACAAAAATGATCAGTTTGCTCACGTTGCCATATTCTGATGATTTAATTAAAAACGTCACATGCAGCATTGAATTGTGAGAAAAATCCAGAAAGAAAAAAGCTCTTCAATTAGTCAATCGATTGAGTTTGTTTGTATATTGAGTTTGCTTGTATGGCACATCTCAGCAAAAAGACAGTTCAAAGTGCTTTACATCATAAAAACACAAAAATAAAAAGGTTTAAAAAACACCATTCAGTCAACAATTGAGAAACTAGTAAAAAACATTAAGTTTTAATGAGTGACATCTCCAAAATTATTGTTGCACATGAAATATGTTGGTCAATGTTTTAATTATTAAAAGCATCTCTGAACAGGTGGGCTTTTAGTGTTCATTTAAAGGATCTCAGTGTTTCAGCTGTTTTGCAGTTTTCTGGTAGTTTGTTCCGTATTTATGGTGCCTAAAAACTGAGTAATTAGTAATTTACTCAAATCTAACACAGGCCAGTGCTTTCTTTGGCTGAAAAAAGGAATGTGTGTTTGTCTGTGTATGTTTTGTCTTGTTGTAATTTATGAGCACTGCCACATTTACTCAAAAGAACAAACTGAACCAATGTTCAGAACCAATGTATGCATCTAAATATTTTAGTATGGATTGTTCCTTTAGTCTGATCCATTTCATCTGTTCATCCATATTTTTGCTTCCCTGGTCGCTCCACTGATCCTCCTCTTCCCTCTGCTCCTCCGCCTCCTCCGTCTCTCCAGCTTGTCGAGCTCGTCGTCTTTGATCCGATGCCTCTGCCCTTGTTCTGTCGCTCTGTTTTTCTGGGTGAGTCTCTGTGTTTGCAAGTTCAGCCTTCTCCGTCTGACCTGACGACTTCCTTTCATCCAACTGCAATTTCCTCCTTCCACTCTCACTGATTTTCAGAAACAAGCACTGGAAGGACAGAGCTAAAGAAACAGCTGAATATGTACAGCGCTGAAACAATTAATCAGAGTAATCGTGATTAATCGGTTGTTGCAAAAACCATCAATTAAGTTAGTAATCGATTAATTGCAAACAAGAGGATACAGAACAGTAATTAAGCCAGGACTTTAGAAAACGTAAATACATGTTACATTAAAAGAAAGACACGTTTCTGTGTAAATATGTTTCAGCCAAAAGTCCTCAAATTTCAGTTTTAGTTTTGCCTGTTTTGGATTTACTAAAGGAATGCTGTGTTGTATTTTAGGCAATACAAAATTTGTTTTCTTATGTAAAAAAAAGAATTTAATTATTTATTTACATCTCTTAATGTGTCTCTGTTATTGAATACATAAGACTGAAGTGGTTAAATGAAAAATCTGTTGAATGTCCCATTTTTATATGTTTAATTGATTAGTTGACAGAATCAGTTTCTAAAATAATAGGTAGTTGCAGTCCTAATTATGTGTTCATGTTTGGTTTCATGATAAAAGCTGGGACCGTAAACTCCAATTTTCCATCTTTTTCTATTTCCATTTGGGTCTCAACTGCTGCTAATCACCACCCTGAGCACTTAAAAAAACCATCCAGCCATTTTTTGGCAATAATTTAATGTTTGTTAGTGTAGGAAAAATAAGCCATTTCAAAAACCTTCTGGATGTAATGTTACCTGGCAACCCAAGCTTTGCTCCATTATGTTTGGTCAGCTGGTTTTACCGCCTATACACTGTACAATGGCTACTGGAAAAGACAAGTGTTTTGTTGTTGTCTTACCATCCAGAAACCACTTGCTGCATTGTTGTTGATGTGCAGGAGGCTCCACTTGTGCTTTTCAAAGATGAATAGTTTAATAATTGCGCATTTGTTTGCATAAATTTTCACATACGAGTGTAAGCGTTGAGTTGGGGGCGGAGAATAGCCAGCAGCAGGGCCAGAAGGAGCGAATATGCCCCAGAGCACCACACTGCCGCCACCATGTTTCACTGCCACGTAAGCTTTGTAAGCTTTTTCTTGTTAGTTTTACATCAGTTATAATGTCAAACACACCTTCTTGTAAGAAATGTTTTCCCAAACTTCCTGGGAATCAAAAATGTTTTTTTGTAAATATGAGGCCAGTCTTCTCAGATAGGAACTCGTCCATGGATGCCATTTCCCCCCCCGTCTCTTTCAGCTGCACCTGAAAGTCCAAGCAAGCGGGTGATGAAGACAATTAGGCCGTCGTGAATTAATTGAGAGTGTAGGTGCTAATGTCATCTCCGTAGCGGAGCATGAACCACTCTAACAGGACCAAGTGCAGCTCCGCAGCCGTCCTTCTGTGAACTCTACCTAATCAATTAATGTGATTTAATACACACAGTCACTCTACGTGGACGGCAGACTTAGTGTTCCCCTTAATTTATACACCACCGACTGCTAAACACACACGCACACGCATGCATGCACGCACGCCTGTACGCGCACCAGCAAGTCTTTCTATCGTCACAAGGACTTTTCATTGACTTCCATTCATTTGTAATTAATTTCACACAGCCCTGTTTCTTTGTATTTATTTCCTTGAGATGAATTGATGTAAAATTATGCTTTAAACATAAAATGAAAACAAGTTTTAAAGCTGCTTCTGTGCTTTACAAGTTCAGTGAAAGAACACAACTTATTCTTACACTGCAAAAACACAAATTATCCCCTAGTATTTTCAGTTAGTTCTCTAGTTTCTAGTTGAAATGGAGTCGTTCCATCAGCAGATTATTTAACTTATAACATTGGAAAAATGTCTTATTTTAAGTTAAATAATCTACCAGTGGAACTAGAACATTTTTTAAATCAATATTAAGGAATTATTGGCTTAAAACTTATATCTTGATTAAATGTTGCCTTTAAGTTAGTTTGTCTCATTTCAAGTTTAAGATATTTTCACTAGAAACTAGACAAAAATACTTGGTAAGATTTTGGGTTGTGCAGTGTTCTTATAGGACTTTGCGCCTCAGAAGAAGCAGTGAGTCCTCACAACATAGTTTTGTTGGAAAATGGTGAGAAATGCTGAAACACTCACAGAAAGAGAGAGAGAGGAAGCTGAGAAGCACAGATTTTGCTGAAGGGTTGAGGATGAAGCCGCATCTCATGGGAAAGTAAAGGGATTGTTTTATTTTTACTGTTTAGCAGAAAGAGACGGACTCCGACCGGCTTCGTCTAGCCTTTGGCATAGAAAGTGAGCCTGCATATTACCGAGTCCATCATAACCCAGCAGGAGAACGGGAGGAGAATTAATGCCAGAGAGCTTTTCTTCTGCCTAACCTCTTCCTGGCCATCGCATGAAAGCACATCTAGATCCGACTTTATAAAAATATTCAGGTTCAAAATCAGAGAAAACTCCTTGGATGTACTCCACACTTTTCATGCCTACAGCAGCAGCAGAAACTCGGAGGCAAATAGTTTTTGCTTGTGTTTGTGTGCATCTTGCCGGCATAAACAGTATCCAGCTCAGCCTCCACCTCTCTGCTTCCCATAAATCTGAATGACATTAACATTTAAAAAAAAAACTGTTTGTGTAAGGATGGGACTCTCAAGATGCATTCACACAGCAGGCAAATGCAACCAAAATCTGCTTTTTCTCCCCACATGCGACCTTTTTCCCAGCAATCTGAACGACACAATTCCAGTTTGTTTAACCCTCCCAAAAATCTGATCTGTGCCATTTCCTCATGTGGAACTAATTCAGTTTGAATCCGATTGTTTTCAAAGCGCCTGCAGTCTGAACAGTCTCATTTTGTGACACATGCAACAAAAGTTTTTATTTAAAATCAAAAAAAGCATTTTTTCTTCCCAATATAGCTGTGCTTCCAGGGAGAACATTTATTTCCATAGTTATTTAAAAAATAACTACATTGACCGTTTCTATGGTCAATGGAAATGATGCCAAAACTACGAATCCCAACAGACTTTCCTATTTGCAGTCAATTCTAAACAAAAAGCCATTGCTATTAGTTGTGCTATTTTTTGATCAACTTCCTTCGTGTTTTTATAATTTTTATAACGTTTTTATCGCTTCTTATTCTGGATACATTTTAAAACCGATCCACAAACGGTTCCATCCATTATTACTTTTTTTATTAATAATAAAGGGGTTTACAAAACAGCAAAATTAACAACACAAATAAGAAAACAGACAAGACAACAATGCCAGGGGGTTACATAACAAGCACAAACAAATCGAAAAGCAAATAAATAAATAAAAAGTTAACTTAGGGAGATATAAAAGTGAGAGCACATTTCCATTGTCTTAATGGCTTTTCAATTTTTGAATACTGCTACCCAGAGCGCTGTTGTGTGACATCAACTTTCTTCTTCTTCTGCGCATGCGGCGAGCTTTGGGGATGTTAGCCGTCAACACAAAAGTTTTGATGGGCTCGAGTTTAGTAGTATTAACTGTGAAATCCGGTTTCAGGGGGTTAAAGAAATTGGAATTGAGGCTCTAGACCTTCTGTGCGGAGGTGGCTTCAGACACAGAGAAAGCTCAGTTTGTTTCCCGACGGGCATCGCCACCGCATGGATATAAATGTGCTCAGGATGGAGCCGGTGAACCCCCGCAGCCGCCAGGTTAAGTGAATATCACCCTCTGCCTCCAGAAGGAGCCGCACACTCCTTTTCTTTCTCTCCCATTAAACATGTGCGCCATTTTTTCTTTACACATATTTAGATTGAAAATCATTTCACCCTCCTTTGTGGAAGGTCATAAAATATATAGAGTTTTTGAACGTGGTGCATAACATTTACATTTTCTATTGTATAAATGTGATCAGTCCGACGAAGGGTTGAATAAAACATTCATGGCAAAAGCCATTTCTTCAGTGACATTTGGTCCCGTATCTATCATCAGTTTTCTATCCACAGCCTGGAGAACAAGCGCTGGTCAAATGTTTAAATGTGGCCCTGCCACATAAAATTTAAACCCCGCTTTCACATTAACACCCGCCGGCTACGAGATGGAAATGCTTTTTTTTCTTTGTGCAGATAAGAGAAAAGTCAAATGGAAATGACTTGCAGGGTTGTTGTGGTGGGGGGCGTGCAGATGGGCTGGAGGAAATTGAAGCATGTCAGTTAAATTAGAAAAAGGCAGCTCTGCTCCAAGTGGCTGACATGTAAATGTAGATCAGACGCGTCCGTTATGGATCGTCCCACACCGCCTTTTCTCATCAAAAATCCCATCAGTACATTAAAAAGGTACAGCCTTGGCACTGACAAATTATTTCTTTCTCCTATTGAATGATTTGAAATGCTTTTGAACTCTGCGATGGGAGGCGTTTTAGAAATATCATTTACCTTCTGCAGGAAATGTGCTTTTACTCCGTTGGGTTTCATGTGGTCATTGTTGGAAAGTAAGTACAGCAGTCAGGGATGGTGAAGCAGCTGCAGCTTTTACCTGACTGAACTCAGTAGCTGCGTTTCCATTAACCTTAAAAGAACGCAATTTGACATTTGCTTAAATTTGCTTAATGAAAACACATCAATTAAAACTAATAAAAATATTAAAAACTCAAAAGGTTTTTGCTTGGATGACAAACAAGTCATGTGATCAACAACCAGATGTTACCACTGGTGGAAAAGACGAAGAAGAAGACAAGAAGTAGTTGGAGAATGATGGCGCTGCATGTTTTTTTTAATGACTTAACACATGAACGTTTGATTTTAATTGCATTTCTTGTCTAATGTAAATACTGTAAATACTCAGTTGCAAAATTGTGTTTTTTCCAACTTTAGGGGAATATTAAAAAAGTTTTGAGCACATTTGTAATAAAAACGCAGCTATTGAGCTGGTAGAAATAATCCACATGCTTAAATTTCAAACTGATACAAGCTGTGTTTCCTATGCAAATGTGTGCAAAACTTTGTCAATATTCCCTTAATGTTGAAAAGACACTATTTTGCAATTGTGATGTTCCAATTAAAGAAGCAGTGCAATCAAAATCACATGTGAATAAGTTTGTTCCTGCAGTAAGTCATTAAAAAACATGCTGCACCTTCATCTTCCAACTACTTCCTGTTTCCTTCTTTGTGTTTTCTGCCAGCAGTAACATCCGATTGTTGATCACATGACTCGAATGATGCGATGGTCATCACACTTGCACAAATATTAATGTAATTTAATCTGATTGAGAACCGGGAAGCGGAAGGAAAGCAATAAATGGTTTTCTACACATAAATTTAGCGAAATATGAGGTGCTCTTGAATTCAGTCCATCATATCATGGTGACTTGCAGGAGGCAGATTGGTGAAACTAAAATAGTTGACTTAAAAAATAAAATGCAAAACATTTTTTCTGAAAATTATTTTATGAAAAACAACAAAACAAATGTAAACACTTTAAAATAAAGTTCTAAAATCGGTAAATTTAAAAGTAAGGAAGAAATCAAAGCAAACGTTTCAGAAAAAAACGATCAAAATAGTTTTTATACCCAGTCAGCAAGTTGCTGGTTTCACCCATTTTGAAAACTGCCTCATTTCTAACCCTATGAAAAATATATGTAAACTTGAAATAAGACAAAACTAACTTACAAGTTACTTTTCAGCAAGATATGTGAGCTTGCTGTCAGTCAGCAATTCCTTAATTTTGATTTTAATAAAAGTACTAGTACCACTCTGAGATTAGTTCACTGATAACAAGATATTTCCCATGTTTTAAGTGAAAAAATGCATTTTTAATGCGCTTGTACATCAATACACCTTAAGGAAATAAATAATAGGAAAAATGGCTGTCTAGAACTTTTTCATCAATATTGATAAATTATTGATGCAACGTAAGCTCCTATTTTTGTTGAAAAGTTATGTGTATGTTAATTTTGTCTTATTTAGATATTTGCATTAGAAATGACAAAAATGCGTGGTAAGAATTTGTGTATTTGCAGTGCACAAGTGAATTGTGTTTCTGCTGGTGGTTTTTCCACTAACACTTTGAAAGGTGGAGTAAAATTCATCATTCTCAGCTGAAATCAACAAACACCTGGGCAGTGCGAATTCATCCTGACCAAAGTCAGACTAAAAGTTTGAATTTCTTTCCTGAACCAGGGCAGGAAGTTACTATTTAGAAGAGATTTCACACAACAGGGGACTTTGCTGTCCTTCATGTCTTTATTTATTAATGCCTTTATTTCTCCTGCTAGATTTGATTTCACAAAATTTAATTCAAACAATTTTGCAAATTGGAATTATCAACATGAATTAGCCTATTGGAAACACGGCAGTTTTGAAAAAAAGTCACATTTGAAAATTTTCTTGGTTTAAAAAAACTGAACTTTTGACAATAATGTCCAATTTTTTGCTGCCTTAATTTGCCATAGTACATATGAACAAGGGCTAACAATTTTTTTTTCCTAAAATGAAATAACTAATCTCGGAACACTGACTTTAATCTCAGAAACTTTCTCAGAAAATATAGAAAATTTCTGAGCCTCAAAAGTCAAATTGTTCTAATTTTGAAACTGAAATTTCTGCATTTCAATGGTAGAAAATTTACAAGAAAAAACTCAAAAATGTTTAAAATAATTTCAGAAATTTTACAGGGAGAAAATTTGAATTTTCTGAATTTCATATGTCTGACATTTTTGTTTTCCTAAAGTCAAATATTTGTAACTGTTTCTTGACTGTTTCTGAGATAAATCTCAATTTGTGTTTTCAGTGGAAATTTACAAATTTTTTCTGTGTCTACAACATCCCTAATATGTTGTCGTAGTATTTGAGATCTGAGTTTAAAGTCAGAATTTGTTTATTTCAGAGTTGGATAGTGACTAGTTACATTTACTCAGTAACCTATTTTTTATACATACTATTAGGTGTATGTTTACTATGCTATAATTTTAACTTCACTTGGATTGTATTGAAGTAAGTACTCTGGATTTTGTACCCACTAAATGAAAAACAAAAACGCACCAGACACACACCTGCAGTTTTTGTTTTTTATAATTGAGTATGCTTTTTACCAAATACTTTTTTACTCTTCAGTAATTTTTTGGATGCTGCTCTTACTTGATTTTTATGTCTTGTTCTTTTCAGTGACTAGCTCTTTTTCTTAGCCTGAGTATTAAACCTACTGAATAACTTTAAGTTTTTGTGTTTGAATTGGTGAAATAAATGAACATTTCAGTGATTTTCAGTGCTACCGAGATGCACCTGCGTTTGGACAGTCATTTATGGCCTCTGAAGGATGTAGGAAGTGTGATTTTCGACGGCAAGTGAACGCAGCAGCGGCAGAACGCGGGACCACTAACGCTTCCCCCCCGCACCCCTCCCTCGCTGCGCGTGTGCCCGCCGGTAAAGGCGCGCGGCCGGCGGGTTATGGGGTAGGAGGTATAGTAGGGGGGGATGTTGTGCTCGCTCCTGCTCCTCCTGCTCTCTGACCCCAGTGGCAGCTCCGACTCACTGCACTCCGGCTCCCCCTCCGACACACCGCGGCTGCTCGCTCTCTCTCTCCCCCGCTAGCTGTCAGTGTCTCTCGCCCTCCGCTCCGGCTCGCTACCTCTCGCTCTCCTCCCGGTCTGGGTTCTTTCCACCAGAGCCAGCCGAGGTCCCGCCGGGTCGAAGGTTCCTGCCCCGGCCCAGCCTCCCCCAACACCAACGGTCGCGCCGGAGCCTCCGCCGCATGGACCCGAGTCCCTCCGCTTCTTCTTCTTCTTCTTCAACCGCCGCTTCTTCTTCTTCTTCTTCTTCTTCTTCTCCCACCGCGTAGAGGGCGACCCTTTCCGACCCGACTCGTTCTCCGGCCGGCTGCAACACCCAGAGAGGAGGGGGAAACGGAAAAAGCTCCAGCCCGAAGGTAGCGCAACCTTTCAGCCTCGCCGCGGAGGCAGAGGCGGGGAGGGAGGGAGGAATTCCTGACACAAAGCCGTCGGTTTAAAGGTGGCTTGTCATTTACGAGGAGGGAGCCAGAGGTTACCGAGGCGGCGCTTTGACACGCACCACCTCTGGGTTATTCAAATTGATTATTTATTAATATTATTCTCGGATCAGAGTTCAAGGGGGAACGGAGTTTTCTTTCTTCCTTTGCATGCTGCAAGCGGCTGTGTAGTGTAGCTCACATGCCGTGTCTGCATGGTGAAATGGGTGAATTTTATTCCTCCTGCCCCCCTCCGCCGCCTCCTTCTGCTTACCGGAGTGGGAAGTTAGCTGCCAGGCTCTCTGTTTATTGTGCTGCCAGAAAGAAGCTCCAGCTCCAGCGTGCATAATAATACAATTTAGCAGGCTAAGCTACAGAGCTAGTCGCTGCTGCTGCTACTGTAGCCATAAGGTAGAGAGGGACAGACGAGCATGGACACTACAGAGACACGCTGCACACTGAAAAAAATTGATCAGATTATAGAAACATAACATTAATTTACCTACTGCAGTGCAGCTTTTGCATCATATTTTAACCCGCCATGGTAATGTTTTTCCGTTGTATATCTGTAACTTTGGTTGCGTTCATAAAAATAGTGCAGAAAATGTCCGGTTTTATTTTTTTCCCTTTACATACTTTCCATTTGATCTTTAAACTAGGCAGTAAGCATCCCTTCTTTAATCATTTTAAATTGTATATTGTTACTTATCCTGAAATTTTAAATCAGAATAAGTGTTTTTGACATTCCCAGACATGCTCAAATGAAATCCAATTAGCATGCATTTGCAATAATCTATTTTCAAATAAATAAAAATGATATATATATATTTTTTCATCTGCAGTGTTATTTATGCAAATTCACAGAACATGTAGATTAATGTTCCTGGCAGTTTTCAGCGCTTAAAGCTCAGATGATGCTCTCAAAAATGTGACTTTAAGTGCTAAACTTAAGATGAAAAAAAAATCTGAAAATTTGTGATTATTTGCTATTAATATCCAGGGTACACAGGTAGAAACATAAAGTTGTGCCCAAGGGTTGAGGGAAGTAATCGCCTCGGTGAAATTTATAGCTGTTCTTTGAAGTTAAATCAATCTTAAAAGCACAGTTCTTGATTCACATGCTGTAATGTCTCTATTTAAACAATGTGCAGGTTTCATTATGCCAATCTGAATGAATGTGTTTTCCTCATTCTAAAATTACATGCATCATACCAAGTAGCATCCAGCTGACCCAGAAAAGATAAAGCCATGATTTAAAAAAAAAAAAGAAAATAGGCCAGTTTTGAATGGTTTGCTTCTACTTAATTCACTGCATCCTTTCGATTTACGTCTCCTGGGGGGGAAAAATGCCAATTTTTCTTTTTTTTTTCGACATATTTTACCCTTTGAGTTGTGGGAGCATGAGGACGTCTGGTATAAAACACCCACGGTAGCCACGTTGCCACAGTTAGGAAGGTCAGAGTGAAAGGAGGCGCACAGGACAGCCGGGTGAGAGACGTCGCTCTTTATCTTGTCCTGCAACATTTTACAGCTTTTAAACAGATTTATTTATCACTAAAACTGTGAAGAAGCCAGGTCTCCCCTGATTGATTGATTTTGATTGCATCAATTTGGAATTGGAGTCACTTTTGTTTTAGTTGGTGCAGAAATCAACCTGTTTCACATGTGGATTTGCTGAAGATTAATGAATGCATTGTTCTTTTTTTATATTTTAAATTTAATAGACTTCTGAAATTGAGATTGCATCTAGAGTACTTAGTGTTTTCTAATTATGGTAAAACTTTTAGCTTAATTTTGATAACATTCATGTGTAATCTCATCTTTTTGGGAGCTTTGTAGAAAATACTGGGATTTATTTGTGCCTTTTTATTCTCCAAACTTTTACTTTAACATTTATCACTGAATACCTGAATTTAAAATTTTAGTGTAGCTTTTACTCTGTGAAGTTGATGCATGATTGATTGATTGATTGATTGATTGATTGGTTGGAGACTCTTTGGTTTTCCTTTTGTGCAGAAATCAGTCTGTTTCATGTGTGAATTTGCTGAATGTTAACGTCTCCAATGTTTCTGTTTTTAGATATTTTTAATTAAATATCCTTGTGCATTTGAGATTTCATCCATAGTCATTTTTCTTTTCTTTTTTGCCCTAAGAAGAAGAAATGGTAAAACCTTTAGCTTAATATTGCTGACATTCCTGGACAATCTCATCTTTTTTAGGACCTTCTGTAGAAAATATTTGGACTTTTTTGTCAATGTATTTCAGTCTGAATCTCTGAACTTATCACATTTTTGTCTCGGATGCATGCCCTGTCCACAGCAGCTGATGCGTTGCTCTGTTCTTGTTTGTGCAGACTGCAGCGTGTGTTGGTCGAGTCGGCCGGGAAGCCACAGCTGGCCCCGCTGCCGCTCCTACTGCTGGGAGACTTCCTGGGCTTACCGAGCGGCTCTGAAGGATGACCGCCGCACGGCTCGTTGCTGAATCCCGGTGAACGAACGGCGTCTCATGTCCAAACGACGGAAGGATGGCTCATGGCAAAGTGACCATCACGGTGGACGAGTACAGCTCCAACCCCACGCAGGCCTTCACGCATTACAACATCAACCAGAGCCGCTTCCAACCTCCACATGTCCACATGTAAGTGCCCAAGCATTTATTTCTCAAGTTGGAAACTTTTTGATATCTAGTACAGCCACAGGTTCATTTGCATTTGCATCACAAATACAAAATAAGCTAGAACTGAAACAATCATGATTAATCAATTAACTAATTTCCTCTCTGCAAAGACAAAACATGAAGGATAAAACTTCTCTGATCCTTAGTTTACCTGTTGCTTCCAAATTGCTGCATGAAGTGGTCGTGTTGCATTTTGTGACAAAATATTTCCTGTAAATGGACTAATACACTCAAGGCTGGAACAATTAATCATGATTAATCGATTATGTAAATAAGAGATGCTAAAAAAAATTTTCTGTCTCACTTTCCTCTTAATTAGCAAAAGCAAAGAATCACATAGAGGACATACTTAATTGATCTTTAATTATCTTTTAATCAATTATTGACAATCGTCAATTAATTTTGTATTTGATTAATCATTAACTGGATTAAATAAACTCTAAAAATACTATTTGATTGAAAACAACATATTCAGAGCAGCAAATAAACCAAAACTGTACAAAAATATAAATATTCTGCATTTAAGATGAAAAAAACCTTCATACTCTATAAATATGTTCTACCCAAAATTTTAGCTTCACTTTTATTCAAATTCTGTAAAGATAATAATTAAAAATATTTAACATACTAGCCCTAAACTGTATTGATTTTAAGTCACGCAAAAAATTACAATCTTTTCACATGTAGATGCATCCTTTGAACAAATGGTCAGGTGTTCAGTAAAGGAACACCTTTGTTGCATTTTAGGCAATAAAATTAATTTCTTTTTTAAAAAAAACAACTTTTACTTCATTTGCATTATTAAATGCATTTTTAATGCTGCACAAGAGAAGCTTAATGAACTTTTTTTTTATCAGATTAATCGTCAGAACAATTGATAGAGTAATTGATTAGTAAAACAATCATTAGTTGCAGCTCTAAAATAAAAACTCGTGGACAGAATGAACCCGAACAGGAATCCAGTCAGAGAGAGAAGCTCTGATTATAAAGTTTAAAGGTGTCAGTTCTTCGTTTTTAACGTTTTAAACAGCATTTGAACAAAAGTCTGAAACCATATGAAGTTTGGTTGAAATGTTTGAGTTATTCTCCCAGTTGTCTCTGGTCTGTCCAGGTTTACAGCCTGGAAACGGTAGAAATACGGAATGTGGAAGTTTCTGGAAAAAAGTAAAAGTTTGAGAACCAGTCTAGAAAAATCTTGAAAAAACCTGTTGGACTCTTTCAGTCTTATCTGGCCTTTAAAGACAGTCACCAAAAACTGATACGAGCCAAAGCTTTTCTGTATTCTGCCTTTTTTCTGCCTGTGCATCACCACAGGTTTTGCCAGGTTGTCATTAAGATGCACATATTTACTGAAGTATCAGTTGCTTGTGGCCTCGCTGGTCGGATGTGGTAAAGCTGGGCTTCTCATTAGCGGGTCGCTGCGATGCGACCTGTTAACTCTCTCTGCGTTTACACACATCGGTGCGGTTTTTGTCTTAAAACCAAAAACCATTTTTCAGCTGCTTGTGTGAAAAGATGAGCTGATTCCAGTACAATGTAAAGTGGGTATATATAAAAATTAAGGATGAAATAACTAATGAAAATAATCAATAACCAATTTAGGCAAAGCTGTACAAAGCATGTTTACATTTTGCATTTAAGATGAAAAAATCTTCTTGGTCTGTAACTGTGTTCTTCCTTGAACTGTTCAGATACCATTTTTAGCTTCACCTGATTCAAATTCTTAAAATTTTCTGAAAATTAATCAGTTGACCAGACAAAAAACAAAAACTGGCACATTAGAATAATCGTTAGCTGCAGCTCAACTGAAGATGACTAAAGTCTAACCACACAGTTAAAATATATTTTTCTTCCAGCATGTTATAAAAGCTTCTGTTGTGGTTTAGCGGTTAGCAGCCCTTCATCTGTAAAAGAATGCCTGTAATTTTTGTGGCGGAAATATGTTAAAGTTTAATTGTTCAGGGTGCAGAAACAATGCATCTGAGCAGATTTAAAGCCTGTTGAATGGAGGTTTAGATTCTTAAATAAATTTGGACTGAATCAGGGTTGGATGATGAGCTCCCAGCAGACTTCAGAGCTGAAAGATCGACCAGCTGCACAGCTTCACTTTTGGCAGTCACAGCGCCTGGCCACAAGTTTTAACTGTTTTCTCCAGTTCCAGTTTTTTTTTAAGCATTGTTCTTTTGGTTCTTACGGTTCCCACCATTCACTCTGTTCTTGTAAACAGGATTATTTTAGGGAGATGGAATTATGTAAACGGCTAAATTGGAGCTTTACCTTCCTCTTGGCGTTCTGAAGCGTGCACAAATGTGGCACTGTGTTGTTTTGGGAATTCCTCAGCTGCAGACTTTCTCTGCCAGCGCAGTGAGTGCCGAATGTGGAGAAGGAGACAAATGTAACCCTTTCAAGCTCTGTCAGTGGTTTGTGTTGATAAACCAGGTCAGAGGATTTAATATGAAGCTGGGCACCTTCTGTTTTTCTGTTTTAGATAAAACAAAAGTAACAAAGTGCCTGTTCTGTGATATGAACTCTAAGAAATGTAATCTTTGCTGAAATTTTGGTGTTTTGATTGTTTTGTGGTTTGTTTTGGTAAAAACAGCAAGGTGGGTCTGGTTGCTATGCAGCGCCTGCTCAGATTATCAAGTTCAATTAAAAGTTCATGATAAGAAGTGCTGGTCATTTTGCATCTTTCCCATTTTGCACATTGGGAGATTTGGTCACTTTACACATAAATTATATATTTAATGCCTGTCGCAATAAGCAAGAAATCAATTTATGGTATAATAAATTAAAAGGAGCTCAATAATTTCTTCTTGCATAGTTATTTTGTCTTTTCTCTCTTTCCACTACGGCGGTTGTAAACAAATATTTTAATAATCGAGTAATCTATTGATTATTCTTACGATTAATCGGATAAAAAAAGATAAAGTAAAACATTAGTAAATGAACTCTGACCTTGCCCAGACCTTTATAGCTTTTGTGTTCATGTTAGCGATGGAATTTGACACCTTTGTTTGTCACATACAGAAACATTTACCAGTTACATGCCGCCATCCATTTGTTGAGATCGGGATGATATCAAATAAATTTTCCTATTCGTCCGTAAAGCTGCACTTACGTTAGTCATAAATGCGCAGCCTCCCGCTCACCTGTCCATCCGCTCACCTGTATAAACACACCTGCTTTGCTATTTCCTGCTGTTCGCTCTGAACCGCCGCCAGGCAGCAGCTCCGAGAGAGAAAGGCTGCCGTAGTCCAGGCGCCGCGCCAGTCATTTTAAGAATGCTTATTGGTCCCCAGAAAAACGACAAAGACTCAGACATTATCACCGATTAATAAAATCCTCCCTGGCCGAACTTGGAAACTGGACGTTATGCTGCTAACACTTAGCTTTCGTCAACAACTCAGGCGGAAGTGAGAGCTCTGTGCAACGCAAGTAATAACCCGGCCGGAAAACAGTGCGCTAAATAATGAAATGTAATTTTAACAAAACTTCGAGACAGATAAATTTTCCTCGAGGAATTTTAATAATCGAGGTCCTTGAATGACTTGAGGAATCGTTTCAGCTTTACTTTCTGCCAAAAACTGGATCATAAAAGTCTTGAGTCTGGTGTTTTGGTCTCAACTAGACACTTTTTTTGATGGACAATTTTGTTTAGAGACTTCAGTGTTCATTTTATTTCGGTCCGGCTAAATTTTGAATCAAGCACAGATGTAGTTGTTGTACTCTAGCTACTGCTAGCTAGCGGTTTCCATTACAAATGTACGGAAAACTTTGTGGATGGTCTCAAAAAAAACCACAGTTTTACAATTCTCTTTCCATTAAATAAAAGATAAGTTCTTAAGAACATGCGGTGCTGTCATCCTCTAACCACTTCCTGTCATCTTCTTTGTCATTTCTGCCAGTAGTAACATCTGGTTGTTGATCACATGATGCGTCTGATGTGAAAAGTGTTTCAAAAACTTTTTTAAATTAACATGTTTCCGTTTGGTGGATTTTCTTTTTTTTTTTTTTTTTTTCAGAATTCCAATTTGAATAATTTTACGATTAAAGAAAACGCAGCTTGTAAATCAAAGCAAAGCCAGTAAACAAGAAAGATTTTGCCGATGATTGTGCATTTTGGTTCATCTTTTAAAGCCTGTGCAGATTTATTTTTGGGACTTCTACGAAGAAGATGCTTAAAGCATTTCTTTAAAAAAAATGCAGCGTCATCTGCAGACGGTTTATTTTCGCTGCAGCACGTGGAGGCAGATTGAAGGTGATGCTGCCTAAAGGTTGATGCCGTAAACCGGAGCTCTACTTATTGCTTCTTCTGGATGCATTAAGCTGCAAATCTGCAGGCGTCGGATTAGTGAAACCTTTACATTTCTGCTTTCTTGGAAAAATATTGGGATTTTTTTTTTGTATAAATTGATTTCCTTGCTTTTTGTGCAGGCCTGTTGAATTTTTTTACTGCACCTTCGTTGTGTTTGGAGGTGAAGTGTGTTGATGGGGAGGTTGTGTGGAAGCAGAGGGGCCTCTGAGCAGATATGTGTTTGGATAAATACATTAGGCTGTTTCCTGGGTTCCACAGAGCCTGCAGTGTTTTACCCTGTCATTCTTTGACTCAACCTGGGAGCCCTGCGATGACACACGCGCGCACACACACACACACACACACACACACACACACACACACACACACACACACACACACACACACACACACACACACACACACACACACACACACACACACACACACACACACACACACGCACACAGAGAGAGAGACACGTGTCTCAGAGCCCATCCCCCCCTCCATGTTCAAGTGCTTATAGAATAAGAGCTCTGTTCGAGGAAAGCAAAGGCTTGTTTAGATTTCCCGGATAATGATCCGAGTCGTTCCTCTCCCTCGTTCGCCGCATTCAGGGGGGAAATAAAACGCGAGCTTCTCTGACAGAAAATGAAAGACATTTTTGCCTCTTTTTTTTTCTTTTTGGAAATTTAATCCCACGTCTAATGTTTTCCCTCCCCTCTCAGACAGAAATATTGAGATTTTTCCAAAAACGGGGTACAGCGGTGCCTTTTGTGTGGCGAAAACGCGCATGTAGAGCACGTAGGCAGCAGTGCATACTCACAGAGAGCTGCAGATAGACGCTAATGCCGCGGAACGTGACCCCGAAGTCAGAGCGGGTTTTCTTCAGAGCATGGGACGACCCAGTCTGGCCCTGTTTGTCCGTTTATTTTTCCGCGCCGTCTGTATTTTTGTTCCCTCTCCTTTTTGTCGTCGTCTTGTGAAACGAAACGCTCAGCAACTTGGAGCATATGCTTCCAGTTGGGGATCTAATCGAGCCAGATTTGGCCGAGATGCAGTCAGGGAGCTCGGATTAAAAAAAGAAATGTTCCAAAAATGTTTACAGCAAAGTATTCTGGTGTTGTTTTCTGAAAATAAACATTTCAAGCAATGAAATGCCAGAGGAAATCGTGTAATTTCCTCTGGCATTGTTCTCAAGGGATTTTCTCCATGGATTTAATCCTAATAGTCCAGCTAGCTACTAATGATTATGTTCATGGTCAATTACGTTGTTGATTTATTGTGCTGTAATTAATTCTTTAAACATCTCTTATTATGAAAGAGAGCCTGATATGACCTTCCAAAGGGCCTTAATTTATCTTTTACTGATCTACTTTTACTTTTGCCTAAAGTAAAAGACCTTTTACCTTCAATTAAGTGGAAATATAAACCTTTCTATTTTAATCAGTATAAGCGATCCAAATATTAAATAACATACAATAAATTAAGTGAAGCCGGTTGGATTACGCTTGGATGTTTTGTGGTTAAATCTCTTCATGCAAAAATTATTTTAATTGCACTAAGCTAAAGTCTTAACTTTCCAGATTAAAGTGATTCTGTTCAAGTGGGAACTTTGTTCTGTAAAGTTATTTGAGGGAGGAAAATATGACTTCAAATCATATAAACTTTTATTTTTTATTATCGTTAAGGCATATTCTCATCATATTACCCTTAAAGTTCAGCCCTTTTGGGCTTCGACTAGCCTGAACTTTTAGCTATTTGCACTTTGATTAACCTTTTGCTCAGTGGAGTTTGATTACCCTGAACTTTAAGTTATTTGTAGTTTAATTAGCCTGAAGCTTCGGCTCTTGGAGTTCGATTAGCCTGGATGTTTTGCCCTTGGAGTTTGGTTAACTCCAACTTTTAGCTCTTTGGATTTGATTAGCCTGTGTGATTAACCCTTTGAAAAACTACCCTTCTTTCTAAAAATTATTCCTTTGGAGAATGTTTTTAACCAATAAGGTGGTAATTACTTTATTGATCAAATAATTAGGAAATTATTGGTAGAAGTTAAAGGAACAGGTTGATATTTTCTTGATATAATATCTGCAATAAAAGAAGAGGATGCTGCTTAAGAATAGCCATAAAATATAATGATTTATGTCATAATAATTTAATATTTAGCATAAATGTCAAAAAAGATGGTTTAGTTTCATGTAATCTCGTCTCGTCCTGCAGGCTTATGGGGTGTTTTTTTTACATCTAGATGGCATCGATAACGAGCTGTCTGTTGGTCTAAAAACTATAAACTCTGACTTTTAGCCTGCTTGGTTCTTGTCTGTGCATTTTTAGAGGAGCATGGGACTAAACTTGGTTCTGGTCAGATGCAGACATGGGATTTTTCTTCTGGCTGTATACCACAGCCCAAACATCCAGTGCTTTTATTTATTTTCACACAATCCCCACTTGCATATAAACAGAGAAATCTGACTCCCAAAACCATCTGAGTCCAAAGTTTAGCCCAGAACACAAAACCGTTATTCTACTATACAGATCTGCACAAACTTCTCTAAAATATCCAGATTCTCCCTGCCTTTCCTTCAGATACCCTAGTAATTATTCCTGTCCTCCGAATATAAATGTGGAGCGCATGATTATGCATCATTTGACGATGATACCGGCCGGCACCTCATTCATTTTCAGCTCTCTAATCCTTTAGGGTATTTTTAAGTGCCATCGTTCTTGTCACAGAGTATTGGATGGATTTCACCGAAAAGAAAATTCATTTTAGCTCTCCATTAATAAATGTTTCTGTTCTTTGGATTTTCTGCCACAAAAACAATTTGATCAAAACACTTCTAATTTAACAATGTTTTTATCTTTTTTATATTTATATGTGAATTATCACATGAATTGTGACATTTTGCACTGAATTCATATTTTTTTAAAGTTGGTAAAATAAGTTTTCTTTTAAATCTTTACATAAATGTAAGGTTGTCTCATCTTGAGCTGAATGTATTTTTACCCAGTGTAATATGTATTTGTAAATATACATAAAAATTAATCAAAATCCAATTTAAACAGCTGATGAAAACCAGAAGGATATAAACAGTTGGAGTTCTTTCAAGTTCGTCCTTAATTGCAATTGTTTTGTGCTCTCCAAACCAATTGGACAGTCCCGACCCATAAATATTAATCACAGTGTGGTCTTGCTTTCACTTTTGAAGACATTTCTGCACTGAGAATAAATAAACCATTAAAACAAGCGTTCAATTAATCACCTTAAGCCCATTTTTAGCTCTCTGCTTTCGTTTTGTAGCTGTTATTTTGATTGTGCTGGCCTGCCGCTGCTTGTCGGCAGGAGCGGAGGGGATTTTGTAACAGGAGAACCCTTGATTAAGTTCCCTCTCCACCCTCTGACCTGCTGCTGGAGTCTGGCAGCTCTGCGATGATGGAGTTGATGGTGATGTTGTGGGTTAAGTGATGGTTGACACTACGCAGGACCTGTTTTTTTTGTTATTTTTTTCATGGAAGATTAAGTTCTTTTGATGTCTTTGAGTTTTTGTCCCTCTGAGCCTCTTGAACCTGGCACGGCGTGGCGGGGCACAGGTCCCCGATGATGTCACTTCCTCCTCAAACATGCAATAGAAGCACAGCGCTTTGAGCCTGCAACTTCTCAACCTGACAAGTCTTTATTTGTGCAGCTTAAAGCATGTTTAGTTTGACCTGACAGATGGCTTTTTCAAGACTTGAACACTTGTTAAAGGTTTTTCTGTAGATTATTATTTTCTTTTATACTTCTCCAGTAAAATTGATGATTTATTTAGTTCTGATATTTGCGGGTGAATATCTTTTCTTTTCATTTACTCAGCATTTTGTTGGTTGAGTTTTGTTGAATGTAATATTCAGCTGCATCAGCTTTTCCAAATTGCTCTTTCGTTCATTCAATAAGGCAGAAGAAACATAAGGTGCATTCACACCAGCCCTGTTTAGTCCACTTTTATTGAACTCCAGTTCAAATCTTCCCTGTATTCATTAAATGCTTTAAAACCAGAGGTTCCCCAATTTCATGTTAATCTGTATTGATTTGGGTATCGGTGACAAAGTGTCTGATCCATAATGGCAGCTCTAGTCTATGCTTTGTGCTCTGATCATTGTCATGCTTTATTTATTTTACATTATATCTGCACTTTCTGAACCATTTGAATGAAGTTTGTTGCTGATTATTTTTACGTTTGACCAAAATAGTCAACTTTTTTTTTTTTCCTATTTCTTTATCATTGATTTTATATTGGCTGTTATCCTCCTAATTGCACTGACTGAACAAATTAAACTTATTACATGTTTGAGCAAACATATGAAGCTATTAAGTGCTATGCTGATGCAGAGTTATTAAATAAATCTGTAATTATGTGCATTTAACTCTATATTAAAAGAAGAAGAAACGTTTAAAGTTAATTTTGTATCTAATCGGTATTGATTGATTCTAACCCTCAGATATCTGTATCAGAATTGGAAGTGGAAAAAATGTATTGGTACATCTGGAACTGAAATGTCCCACTATTGTATTTGGTCCCCAAATGCATCAGACATCAATATGCTTTGATAAATAATTATAATGGGTATGGAAATTATTCCTACACCTTTTTTAACTCTGAATACTTATGACCTTGTGATATTTCACCTTTTCCTTTGTAATAAATGTGCAAACATTTTTATATTTCCATTTTTTTCTGTCCTGGTGGAATGCTAAGTTAACGTTCCTTCAGGAGAAATATTAACTTTTCTTTAGGAAATCAAATCAAAATCAAATCAAATTTTATTTGCTTTAATTGCTTTAATTGCTTTACATCATAAACACAAGAACACAAAGTCATGCAACACATAATAGACAATACATTGTTACATATTACATTTCAAAAACAATTCTAAACAGGTGTGTTTTTAATTGCGATTTAAAAGAAGTCAGGGTAAATTTTACACGCAATGACAGCGTGTAAAAATTTAAAAGGGCCTGAATACTTTCCATTCCTGCTGTATAAGCTTCTTTTTTAGGTAGAGCAAAACCTGCTGCTTGGTTTATAGACCTGGGAATGGAAAAAGGAAAAATCAGCATTTTCAAAACAAAAACAGAAAAATCTTGATTGGTGCATCTCTGGAAATCACAGCTGCTCTGTTTTGAGCCGTGTGGTCCATCCAGGTGAACGCGGAGCCGCTTCATTCCCTCCTACTTCAGCTGCTGCTCGGCTTTTGGCCTCATCCTTCCTCCCATCAGCCTTGCAGCCAGGCAGACTGTCAGCAGCACAATTAAGGGCTGTGCCATAATGAAAGGGGCATTAACAGAAGCAATTTATTTCCCAGTGCAGCGCCGGAAGGTTCCTCCGGTGCTGATATTCCGGCAGAGCCTTTGTGTGTGCTGCACTGTGCCATTATGGGAAGGGATGAGGAGGACATGCACGAGCTGAACGGATGGCGTGGGGGGTGGCGCCGCCGCACAACACCGCCTTTCAGTTTCACAACCCCTGAAAATCAATTCTGGCTCTAATTTATTTAAAAATCTGCTATTTTTTATCCTAATAACTCTACATCACAATTTGCCCCAGATTTTCTTGCTTGTTCTCGTCTCCCGCCTTTCTCTCTCTCTCCGCTCACCCTGGCAGCAACCCTCTCTCTGTTATTTCTGTGTTCATTTTGTTCCTCTGAAGTTTATTGAATTAGCGCAGACAGCTGAAACGCAGAAGATAAGAGAGGCGCTCCGTGTGCTCCTCTCGGAGAAATGGTATTGCACTTTGGAAGAGTGAGCCACGCACAAACGCGCGTGCGTGTGCGCGTGCGTGCGTGCGTGCGTGCGTGCGTGCGTGCGTGCGTGCGTGTGTGTGTGTGTGTGTGTGAGAGACAGAGAGAGAGAGAGAGAGAGAGAGAAATGGCAGGGCGGACTGATGCTGAGGATATACAGAGGAAATGTGGGAACATTGTGTTTTGATGTTTCTTCTAAAAAAGCGATAGTCAGAACTAGCTTTGTGAAAAAGATTGAATGTTTTGACTCTGGTTAATTTGGGATTTTGTATTTTCTCATTCTTTTAGCAAATCGACCACGTAAATGTCAAACTGCGTTAAGTTTTCACAGAGATGATGAAGTACAGACGTACTTCTGCACCGTTTTAGAAAATGATTTCTGCCATCAACAGAAGATGAAGTTAAACTGATAAATCCTGTTTTATTTAAGAAGTTTGCTGTAAAACTGATGAAAATCAACTCTGTATTTTTATTATTACCACAATTTGATAGAAATATTAGTGGCATCAGCAGCTGTTTCATTTCAGTTGCCAGAAACGCTAAAAACGTTTAAAAGCAGAGTTGGATTACATGTATTTGTTGATCCAAATTATCTGACTGAGACATGAGGATAAATTTAAGCTTTTAATCCTTATTGTTAGAGCAGCTTGAGCTAAAATGACCAGATACTGACAATGAAGGAGGAAATGTAAATCTTTGCTTCAGTTATGATTGAAAAGGTTTCTGCAAAATTATAAATCAATTTGTTATAACAGAGTGAGAAGATGAGTCTGTTTAACAGATTCCTGTCATAATTATACAACTGTTCCTCTTTCAAACAAAACCACTAAATTTGAATCTTAATAATACTGTGGTTATTTTAGAGTAAATAATGCAACATTAAGTTTCTGTTCACTTTCATCTGAAGTCTATTTGTATGTAGACAGCATGCAATGCTGTGAACACGATGACAGAATGTCCTATAAAGTCTGAGTCACTGCAATGTTTGCATCGCATATTACTGCTAATATGCGATGCAAATTAGAAATAATGCTTCTATGGTGACGCAGAGGTTAAGCACAACCCACACATAGAGGCCTCGGTCCTCGTCGCGCCTCCCGCAGGTTCGATTCCCTGCCTGGTCGCCTTTGCCACATGTCTTCCCCCGTCTCTCATTACCTAATTTCCTGTCAATTCACTATCAAATACAGGCCATTAAGAAAACCTTTAACAAAAGAAGCAATGGATTAGTATAAAGTTAGGCGATAGGAATTTAAAGTTTAATCATGGTATTTAATGGTTGGCATAATGTTTATTGGTTCAGTATTTTTGGCGAGCTAAGATTCCTGCTATGCGAAGCGAATTAAACTTTTTTGTATGAAGTAGCTTATTTTTTTTCTATAGATCCACTTATGCATATTTTGTTATCAAAAGCCAAAATATATTTTCCTTGACAACCAAGGCATTCATGTTGAAAAACGGCTGCCATCTTGAATATAATTTCTTTTAAAGCAAGCTCCTGGGAACATCTGCGACAAGTTAGGTTCTTGTATCCGCATGTGGAAGATTAAGCAGAAATATTGAATTATCTGCTGGTCTCCTAGCTGGAGGTTTTTACAGCAAAGCGGACAGAAACATTGATCTGTTAATCCAGATAGATATGAATGCGACGCTCAACTTGCTTGGAGATACTTTTGCATAAACTTTGAACAGAAATTTCAACTTTGAAACAGAGATGTATCATCATTCTTGGAAAAGAGCTTCAACAGCCAGAAAAAACAACTTTCTTATCTGCAGGGTGAGTTTAGTGTTCAGCTTTTGAAGGGAGCAAGCTGTGGCTGACCTCTGACCTTATTTTCTCGTGTGTTTTTCTAAAAGGCCGTGGAGCCAAGTGTGCTCAGTCAAATGAAATCTCCTCCTGCAGACATCAGAGAGCGATCCTCTGTCCCACCTGCGGTCTCCCACAGGCTGAACTTTACCTCGTCCGCCATTGTTAAGCCCACTTTTAAAATAAGGCATGCAAACTGTAACAGCTCTGCCACTCGATAACGTTGTACTTTGGTTTCTATCAATTCTTGAGCAAGAACTATTGCAAATCTATCATATATAATAATAAATTCTGCATTTACCTTTTAATTTTTCTTATTGAAGATTTAATTTCCAACAATTATATTGACATAACTGCTTTAAAAAAAAAAAAAAAGTTTGACACTAATTTTTCCGGGCCTCTGAAAGAGAAACACACCCGGAGCGACATGGGCCCTCTACCGTGCTTAACAGTGGCGCTTTTCATGTTCATGACGATGTTGTTATGTTCATGACTGTGTCGTGTTCATGACGATGTCGTGTTCATGACGGTGTTGTCATGTTTATGACGGTGTCATGGCAGTGTTATTCACAACCCGTCAAATAACATGTTACCAAACGTTTTTGTTAAAATTCTTTTGCAGGACAGACATTTCAAAACATAAATTTTGTTATATTTTAGTTTACCTTGTTCCTGCTGTAGAATGTTGAATAGTGCTCGGGTTGCTGACCTGTGACGTTTTATTGTGGAGGTTTTTGAAACGGCTCATTTTCCAGACACCATAAAGCACTCAGTGTAAAAATGTATGGGTGATTCTTTTTATTTTAGTTTTTGGTAAACATTTGGACTGTTTTTAGAAACAAAAATGGAGTTATAAAAACATAAAAATTGTGAATTTCACTGAAAAAACACAATCTTTCCAAGTATTTTTGGCCTACTTTCTAGTACATTTGAAATATGTAGAACTAACTTGCAAGTAACTATTGGGTAAGATATAGGAGCTTGGTCTAAGTCAATAATTTCTTATTATTGATGGAAAAAGTGTTAGTAAGCTGATTATTTCATGATAACAAAACATTTTCCCTGTGTTATAAGTGAAACAATCTGAAAGTGAAACTAGTACTTTTCCAAACATATAAATAAGTTATTTACTTAAAACAAGCTCCAATATCTTGCTGAAAAGTTACTTATAAGTAAATTTTGTATTATTTCAAGTGTATTAAGATGTTGGCAATAAAAACTAGAACAAAACGACTTGGTAAGATTTTGTTTTGCAGTGTTTGGATAGTAAATCAAGTCGGGTGTTGGTCAGCAGGAAAACCCCTGCGGCATGCAGGACATTTGGAGCAGGGTTAAGAAACCTCTGCAGGGATAAACTGCAGGTGAAAGTTTGGGTAAAGTTGAAGTAGTTTTCCTAATTGAAGTTGAGCTAAAACGCCGGGCCCGTTTCGTTCCAGCCAGAGGTGAGCAGAAGTTTCTGTGCTGCTCGACGATGAAAAGCAACGTCTTTCTACTTCAAGCAGATACTTCTGCAACCACAGAGCTCTGCTGTGTGTCTGCTGCAGCGTCACGGTGGATTGCAGAGTTTCAGAGTGTGCCCCCCTCCACATCGTCTCTTCGCTCTGCAGGCTTTCCTCAGACACGTTAACGCGAACCGTCATGCTAACGCAGCTCCGTCTGTCACTGGGGGATATTCTTTTACCTGCTGCTGGATCACAGGAGGACCATTTCATTTTCACTGTCTCCGTTTACAAAAGATCAGAGGCCTCTGCTGCAGCGCTGAACTCCTGAACTCCTATATACATTTCCAATGAAGCTCTGGGTTGTTACAGTCGTATGTTAACAGGAGAGACTGGGCTCTCTGTGTCTTAGCGTTGCGTGTGAGAGAGACCAATGCATTACCATCATGAAGGTTTCTTGGCCTCTGCTTGCTCTAATTGATAGGGGCTGCTGGTATTTACTTACATTCTCCGGGTGGATTAAATCTCAAAGGAAAAGAGAAGGAGCTTGTCTTTCTCCTGCCTTTGTTTTAATATGCATGTGTGTTTGTGAGTATATGAGATATGCACACGTTTGTGCCCGTTTCTTCGTCCCATGCGGTTCTGTTGAATCCTTTAAAGCCGCGCGGCGTCCGGGAACCTCACAACACCGAATCTAATCAGCAGCCTCGCTGCAACGTATGCGCCACTCCGCTTGGCTCAGAATAATGCGAGTGTGCACGTACGAGCGCAGGACCTGTTTACTGCAGATTGTCAGTAGTAAATATCATTATCTCTGCTGCTGGTTCTCTATTTTCCAGTTTGCCTAATATGCCATGCATGCCTGCTCTGTAGCAGTGTGTGAGAACAAAGGAGAGATGTTCCTTAGGAGTGTAAAACAAGAAGGCTTGGTGTGAATGCAGAATGTGGATGGAGAGAATATGCAAAATGGATACTGAAGACTTGCCTTTTTAAACATTATACTACATATTAATCATGTGCAAACCTTAAATTGTAGAGGTTGAATGGCTACCAGTTTTCATTTAGGTTAATTTAACTTCCAGCCACCATGCTAGATGGGTTTGTATTACAAGTGTGTGCAAAACTTTGTTAAAAAAAACACAATTTCCCATTTGTGGTGTTTCCATTAAATAAGAAATTAAATTAAAATCACATGTGAATAATACCACTTCCTCTGGTCTTCCTGTTTGTGCTTCACACCATTAGTCAGACGTGGTTATTGGTCACAATTTAAAATTACATTGAAAACTCACATTCTCCACGTTGTTGTACTTCAGTTTGTATCTAAACTACTTTGAAGCCCAACACTTAAAAAATTCATCCAGACGTTTTTTGGACATAAGTTAATGTTTTATGGTGTCTGGAAAACGAGCCTTTTCAAAGAACGCTGTAATGTTGCAAACTAGCAACTCCAGCAAAGCCCCGCCCGTTGCCTAGCGACCAAGCTGAGCAATAAATCGATTTGATTGGTTAATCAGTTTTCTTGTTTTTGACATTTTAATTTTGGGAGAATTTGTATTTATTTCCCCACCAATCCTCTCTTTTGGTCCCTATTTTTCAGTGTGACGTCAGCGCTTCCATGGCGCCATCTTGTTTGAGCGATTGTTCAAACAATTGAATGTATTTTGAAGAAAGAACCTCAAATTTGAATAACTAAGCTGCTTTTTTTTTACTAAACAACTTTTCTCTTATAATTAAAAAAAATATTTTTTGACATTTCTTTTAAAAAAAATGATTAAAATCAGGTCTGTTATAAAAAAAATTATAGATTTTATTTTTTAGCATCACTCTTCCCTACCATGTACGATACTGTCCACGAAATGTCAGAAATGTGAAAATTGGGTCCAGAATTAAGTTTCCGCTGCAGTCTTGTCTCTGGATGTAAGACGTGTTTTTCTGCAGGAAAGTCTCTTATTTTCTCTCTGTTAATGGCCTCCCTGCGTCTGAAGCCTTTTGGATTTCATCTGCTTGTTTTTGTTCCATCTTCGGCGCACATTAGCGTTAACTGGCTGTGTGTTTGTGTGAGCTCGTCAGGACAGAGATTGCAGGGTTGATTTTGTGTCTGATTTCTGTCGGCAGAGTGACATCTCTTCTAATGAAATAATGGCGTGGAGGCAGAGTGCTGGAGGATTGCACGTTGTAGACTTCAATTACAGACGAGATGATTTTTTCCTCTTTCTCTCTCTGCTTTCAGCCTGAAACAGTGCAGAGGTTTGTTCGCCCTTTTTCCTCTGCAAACAAAAAAAAAGACTCCATAAAAAGCCTTTTTTTTCAGCACAGACTTGAGTTTTTTCTTTTTTCTTCAGATAATGGATTGAAAGTACACCCCATGCTTTGATTCACTGTCTGTTTTGCCAATTTTATGCCAGGGAAAAATTAAAAGCATCGCCCTTCTTGTAATCACTAATCAGCCAGATTAGTGGCTGAAATGTCTTTTATTTTTCTTGAAATGGATTTCGGTCTCTGAGATGTTATTTTTGCTCAACAAATTGTCATTTTTTTCTGCATTGTGCTGTTTAAATCCACATGTCTGCCCTAATTGTAGCGGCAGCGGAGACTGGAAATGAAGCCATTAAAATGAGCAGAACTAAAAAGAAAATAAGCAAAACATTGCAAAAACACATCAAATAAATTCAATCATGAATCACATTTTATATGTTTGTTTTTTGTAGCAAAATACATTATAAATCACACCAGTTTTGTAAACAATTTCATTAATTTTCTAGATTTTAACTGAGTTTTGTTGGTCTGAATCTGATGTGTGAAATCTAGAATTGGATCAGAGAATCATTCTGGATAACAATGGAAAGAAAACCAGACTGTGATTTTCTATTCATCCATCCATCTTTCCATCCTCTCCAATTTTCCATCTATTGGTCCCTTCCTCCTTTCACTCCATTAGTCCATCCAGTGCACCGCAAAGTCCAACCAATTATTTTGTTTCATCTAGTTTCTTGTGCAAATACCTTTGTTCACTAAGACAGAATAACTTGTTAGTAGCTTTCAGCAAGAAATAGGAGCTTGTTTTAACTCAATAATTGCTTCACATTGATGAAAAAGTTCTAGTTGTAAATGAAATGGTCATGTTATAACTGATATTAAAAGCAGAGGCAAACTTCCTTTATTCTGTTTTCAAATGCATATAAAAATATCTCTCTCTCAGGTTTTGTTTGGTATCTGATCCATTTACCTCTAAGTAGGTTAGAGGTAAAGTGAAAGGCCAGTTTTCTGATTAAGCGCATGTTGATGTGGTTCTCCAGCAAAAACAAAACAAAACACAGAGGTCTAAAATGTTAAACTGCTGAGGTGGAGCATGTTAATTTAGAAAACCTGCTGTATCTGTAAATCTGAAGATTATTCAAGGTGACCTGCTGTGCTTCCTTGAATAAGATGGAATAGATTTATGGATTATACAAAAACTGGGCGGAGCTCTGCCGGGGTTGCCAGGTAACGGGCGGAGCTCTGCCGGGGTTGCCAGGTAACGGGCGGAGCTCTGCCGGGGTTGCCAGGTAACGGGCAGAGCTCAGCTGGGGTTGCCAGGTAACGGGCAGAGCTCAGCTGGGGTTGCCAGGTAACGGGCAGAGCTCAGCTGGGGTTGCCAGGTAACGGGCAGAGCTCAGCTGGGGTTGCCAGGTAACGGGCGGAGCTCAGCTGGGGTTGCCAGGTAACGGGCAGAGCTCAGCTGGGGTTGCCAGGTAACGGGCGGAGCTCTGCCGGGGTTGCCAGGTAACGGGCGGAGCTCTGCCGGGGTTGCCAGGTAACGGGCGGAGCTCTGCCGGGGTTGCCAGGTAACGGGTACTGCCCGTTACCTGGCAACATTCTGGAGGTTTTTGAAATGGCTCATTTTCCAAAACACATGAACTTGTTGCCCAAAACACAGCTGGGTTGCTTTTAGAGGCAGTAGACGCCCAACAGATGTACAAAACGTGCAAAATATGAGTTTGGGGTCAGGTTTTATTTTGGTCCCGCTGTCCTGGGTCCTTTCTAAGTCTGTCCTCCCTGCCTGTCCCTTCAGGGTAGACCCTATTCCTTACGACACTCCCAAGCCGGCGGGACACACCAGGTTCGTGTGCGTTTCCGACACACACTCGCGTACAGATGGCATCCAGATGCCCTACGGCGACGTTCTGCTCCACATGGGCGACTTCACAGAGCTCGGCCTTCCGTCTGAGGTCAAGAAGTTCAACGACTGGCTAGGTAAGAAACTGCACAATACACACACACACACACACACACACACACACACACACACACACACACACACACACACACACACACACACACACACACACACACACACACACACACACACAAATCCATGTTACTGGAGACACACATTGTCTCAGGCGTGAGATGCGTTGCGAGTCTTACTGGTAGCCAGACCACACAAGAACTCCTTTCCCTGTTGACTCACCCAGCTGGTCAGCTGAAGTGTCCAGTTTAACCCGGCCGACCCTTGCACCCTGCTTCAGTTAACCTTTGACCTCTCCACTGACCTCATGCTGTGGGTGGGAAATTGTGAGGCATTCAGTTCCTCCTCTGGGTTGTACTGACTTGAGTTAAAAACAAAAAATCTTACCAATTATTTTTGTCTGGTTTCTAGCGAAAATGTCTTATTATACTTAGAATAAAACAAAAATAATTTACAAGTACCTTTTCAGCAAAATATAAGAGCTTCATTGAAGTAACTAATTCCTTTATATTTATGAAAAAGTTCTATTTAAAAGTGAAAAGATTTCAGTGTAACTAGAACTTTTCATCAATATTAAAGAATTATTTACCTAAAACTAAATCTCCGACATTTTGCTGAAAAGTTATTTGTAAGTCAGTTTTTCTTATTTCAAGTGAATTAAGATGTGGATTAGAAACGAGACCAAAAATACTTGGTAAGATTCTGTGTTTTTGCAAATGAAACAAATGAACCTGAGGCTCTGTAGAAATCATCTAACTTAGTCTGTACTGCAAATTTACAGTAAACATTTAAACCGAGACATGAACATGTGACCCAGACCTTTAATAATCAAGACATTCAAGCTTACAAAATACAGAACAGTGTTTTAACTTATCATGTAACAGAAGAATACAAACATGGGGGCTGATGGTGTTAAATATATAAATCTGATCCATGTTAAGATTCTTCTACACAATGTTACAAATTTATTACTTAATTTGAATTTATTATTTAGTTTAAAGATAATAGTTGTTTTTTTTCCACATTTGATGGCAGCAAAGTGGACATTTGGGCTCGTTTTCAGGACCTCTGAATGTTACTGATATCAGAAATAAAACCAGCAGCTTCTACCAGCATTGAATTAAAAAAACAAGTATTTCATCTGTATGAAAGAGATGCACCCTGTTGAGTTTTAGGGTCGCTGTGAAAGTTTCCCTCTAAAAACTCTTCAGAGCGCTCGCAGCAGTCTCACTGGTGACACTGACCTACTTTTGACAGAAACGGAAGAAAAAATAAATAAAATGCTGTTAAAATCCAGAAACTCCTCACATTCCTCCTACACTGCAAAAACACAAAGTCTTACCAAGTATTTCCAGTCTAGTTTCTACAGCACGTGTCTCATTACAACTAACATAAGACAAAACTAATTTACAAGTAACTTTTTAGCAAAATGTATGAGTTTCAGGTTTTAACTGAATAATTGCTTAATTAGAAACTTCAACGTATTTTATTGGACTGTTGGAAGTTGAAACGAAACAAACATCTTCATGTTGTTACACATTTGTAAACTTTGGGGGACTCCTGTCTGTTTCCTGCATCATTAAAAAGATCTCATTTATGTCTTTTTGCTTTGTTGCTCTGAAAACACTGGTTCTTGTTAAGATAATGCATTGAAAACTTTTATTCATATTCACTGCGGCTGGTTTTGTTCTCTTGTTGAGTGAGGAAAAGAAAAAGTAGATCAAGAGACGGAGAAGAAATATATTTGTATTTAGTTGATTATATTTAATTTAAAGATAGTAGTTTGTTTTATTTCCACATATAATGGCAGGAAAGTGGATATTTGGATCTGATAACATGAGTGTCATTTAAACCCTAAAGGAACAATGGAAAAGGTTCATGTGGGGTTTAAAAGTGAAAGCATTTTCCTTCATCTGATCCTCTTCTGTTGCAGTCTACGGCGGCGTATTGGGGCCGTTGGAGATGGGAGCAAAAGGGAGGAAATTTCTGCCGAAAAATCTGAGATTTTGTGATTAATCTCAGAAATTTCAGGAAAAAAGGAGGACATTTTTAAGTTTAAAGAGTTGGAAATTTGCTAAACAAAAATCCCTCAAATGTTTTATGTCAGAACATTTCCAGAAAAAAGTTTTAAAAAAATTTTAGCTTGAAAAGTTGAGAATTTCTAGAAATTTTTAGATTAATTTTAGAAAATTTCTAGAAAAAGTTGGAAATGTGATTGAAAAAAACTCAAAACTCTTTACATTAGTCTGAAGGAATTTTTAGAAAAAAATTGGAACCTTCTCAGTTTGAAAAGTAGAAAATTCAGAAATATTCTTGTAAAAAAAAATTGAGATCAATCTCCAAATTGATAATTTATTTTTCTTAATTTACTGCAGCTTTTATCTCCTGTGGCCATAATAACTGGTGTGTTATTATGACTCATGAGATTGAGTTAAATATCTTGTATTCCAGTTGACATTTTAAATTCTTGGAGAAGTTAAATATTTTACAGTCATTCAGAAACTGAATGACGGGTGCCGCGGGGCACAGAAGACCAGACTTTCCTCTGAAACTACAGGCTGCTTCCTTTCATGTCTGATGAATACAGAAAGCATTCGGACCAGACGGGAGGGCAGCGTTTCTGAGATTTCCAGGTATTCACATCCAGATCTTTAAAACGTGCGAAACCAGCAAACAAAAACGTCTGCAATACACATCTGACTGGTGGGTTTTATTGCTAAACCAAAACACTTCACAGAAATATTCAAGGGGAAAGAAAAGGTGGATTTTAGAGTGGCCTATTCAAACTCCAGACAGAAAAGGTGAATTCTGTAAAAAGTTAGGATTTAGGATCTTTGTTTTGTGCTTTTTTTGATGTAATTTAATAAAATGTAAGCCTTTCTCTCTGCATGTATTTAAACCCAGTTGTGTCTAAAACTCCCGACGTTAAATACTTTTATTTGGTCAGGAAAAGAAGCCAATGATGTGAAGGCTAAGACTTTTTACTTTTTATAATATCATTAAAACGACTTCTTGTAATTTCCTGACGTGCCTCTGTCTTTATTCCGCTTATATTATCACCATTTTCCTCATAATTAAACAACAATTCTTGAAGGCTGATGCTGATTCTCTCATCGGTCAACTCACAGAAATAAAAACCAGAAGATGAGATTTTATGTTGTAGTCCAGTAAAAACCTTTTGTGTCTCTCAGTATTTACCCAAATGTCTTGGATTTCCTGCAGAAAAGAAGGAACTTCCAGTGAAGTACCTAAAAAGGCTCAGCGTGCTGGCGTTGGGTTTGTAGATGTGTTGCGTTTCTGAAGCGTTTGTGCTTCTGCGGTCCGTTTGTCTGAAGGATTGACTCCCGCTCGGCCTCTCGGAGGAGATCATTGGAGATCGATGTGCAGGAGTAAGCTTCCTGTGACCCGGCTTATCTGATGATGCAGCTCTGGCTCTGATCTGGTTTCATTCTCTAACAGACGTATCTCTTTCATCTCTGTGATGTTGCGTTAAAACAAAAGCCCTTTTGTATCGTTACAGTCCGAGTTTACTTTTTTTCTGTTTTAAATTTATTTTACACCTTCGGATTTGATGTAAATTTGGCTTGTTTATGCTAAAGTGAAAAATTAACTCCTGGTCCAGGTTTTTGACACCTTAATGGAGTGTTTTTTTTCCCCTGCTTATGATCTAAATTTAAATCCCTTATTTGATTTGTTCTTGTCACATTTCCTCCAGGATTAATTTGAACATGTGTGAGTAGAGACGACAGATTAATTTTCTGAGATTGTCACCTCTTTAACGTCAAATAAAATATGTCGATCTTTTTTAACTCAGAGTATTTTTAGGTTTGCACTGACAATAAAACTTTTTAAATGCTCAGATGTCATTTTCCAAGTTCATGCTGTGCAGAATTTTTTCTCCTTTTCTTTTGTGTTGCACTTTGCAGGTACATCACTCCATCAAAACTCCAAGGCGGTGATAAAGATTCGTAGAAATTCCCAGTGGAATGATGGAAATGGCGGTGGCAGAGGAAATAATGTCGTTTTGGCCCGTGTGTGTGTGTTGGTGTGTGTGTGTGTGTGTTGGTGTGTGTGTGTGGGGGTGTGTGTGTGTGTGTGTTGGTGTGGAAATGGCCGTCTGATTCAGTTAGTGTGTTGTGGCTCTGCGTTTTTATTTAACTGAAATTTATGATCCTCAGATGCAACAAGAACTAATTTAGAAGAGCAGAAATGAAACCCGTAGACCGGGGAGCCGTTAGACTTTCATTCCCAGCGAACCTGTACGCGCTGGATCTGATATTTATTGACCCAGTGTGTTTTTATGTGGAATTATTTCTCTTTTTCTGGGATTTTTTGTTCGATTTGACCACCTGCAGAATAAAGCGGCACACTCCTGTTTTTTGTTCACATGTCATGGAAAATCAATTCGGTTTTTACTCAACGTTTAGCTTTTATTGGACTCTTTATTGAGCATTTTATTCAATTTGCCCTCTTGGCTTTCATCATAACCTTCTGTTATTACTGACCACAGCCATACTGCACAAAAGACCAAAGCAGCAAATTGTTATGAAATAAATATCTTCCTGCCAGTCAAACTCGACTCTGTGGGTGGATTTTAATACAAAATAATCATAAAATATGTAAATAACTTAAGCTTAGAACAATGTCTTCTGTTTTTTCTGAAACCAGGCTTCAAATTAAATCACCTACTTACATGCAAAGTGTAATATTTTATTGTTCGATGGTCCCAGAACCAGTTTCCTGTTTTAATTGTAGCAAATGTAAAGCTTGAAACTGCTCATAAAAAGCTAAAATGCATTTTTACAGCAAATGAAAAGGAAAACTTTGTGTCTTCTGCTTGTTTAGAAATCCATAAAAATGTAAATGTATATCTTTTTTTTAATTGCTCCAAAGTATGGTGGCTCATTTCATAAGTTTCTTCTTGCCAAAATGTTTTTTACGTTGCCATTTAGTCAGTTTGTTTCGATTGTTCTGCCAAATCTAAAAATTCAGCTAAATTATACTATTAGGTAATTTTAGCTACATTGAAGTGAGTCAGCTTTATTGGCAGACAGGAAATTTTCCATCAGCACACAATAAATTTAAACATAACAGTACAGAATGACTCCGTGCGCAATACTTAAAGAACCATAAATAAAGGTAAAAACTGATTCAAACACAGTATTCTCATTAGGACAAGATTTAGTAGAATGATATTAAAATGAAGCTAAATCACATTTTGGAAGCTTATCACAACGGGACAAACTACGAGAAAAATATAAATCAAAAATATAAATACATTTATTTAAATAAATTAAAGATTTATTGCTACCACAGCTAAAATATGAAAACATTTTTCCATTTATTAGATTCTTGTCTATATCAGATAATTTCATTTTGATACATAGACCTAAACACTGATTTATATTAAGTAGGTTTCATGTTGTATCTTATTCTCCTCAGGAGGAAGTAGCTGATTGATGCATAACAGAAAAGCTGTTCATAAGTCACAATCTGGAGTTTTAAAAGTGATCTAAGGGTCTCTTTTAATTTCCCCTCTAGATGTTTCTTGTGACATATTTCCAAAAACCTGACTGTTTTTCCTTGTAGGGAAGAGGAAAGTGTGAAAGCCTCTATTTCAGCCAGCTGGCGGACTGTGCACAGAGAGCTTCAGCTCGTTCTCTGGAGGCTCGTTAAAACTGTGGGATCAGATTCAAAGCCTGTCAGTTTCATTCCAATTCAATTCTAGTTAGGAATGTTGTTAAAACTCACATTTAGGATGTTTTCATGCTTCCGTTTGGGTTTCAACCGTTTCTAAAAACGACCCAAACACTTAAAGAAAAAACGCCAACGTGCTTTTTGGTGTCTGGAAAATGAGCCGTTTCAAAAACCTTCGGAATCTAACGTCACCTAGCAACTCCTTCCCTGTTACCTAGCAACCCAGGTGGAGCTCCAGCTCGTTTGGTCAGTTGGTTTTATTGCTGCATGTAAACTGTGTGCAATGGCTGCTGGAAAAGACGAAAGTTTTGTTGCTGCATTCTTGTTGGTTGTGCTGAAGGCTCCACTTATGCTTTTCAATGTGCGGTTGTGTAATTGTGCATCTCTTTGCAGCCATTTTCAAGTAATAGTTTAAATGTTGAGTTGGGGGCGTGGCCAGCAGCATCTTATTTGGATTTAAAGTGACAAGACGCCCTAAAACGGCTCATTCTGAACTGACCAGACTGAAATCTTGTTACCTAAAAATGACTTGTGCAAAAAAAATTTAATGAACATAATTTTATAGTCCATAAACCTGTCCTAACTTGTTCAAGGAACCATAATGGATCACCTTTCATATATTTAGTTTGAACTTTGCATTGGCGTTATAAGCTTTGGTGTTTTAAGTTTTTATCTTTTTTCTGGATGTTTCGGTTCTTTATTTAAAGTTTGAGGCAAGCACTGAGAGAGTTTTGTAGCTGTTGGGTTACACAAAAAACAATGTGCAATCTTAGTTGTGGGGAAAAATGTTGAATTATTAACTAGCAGAGTCATCTAATATTGCCATAATTTATATCACAAGCTGCTATACCTCGGGTTGCTCTGCAATTCCTGTTTTTCTCTCAATGCTCAACATGATTTGCGGCTCTGATTTGCCCTGATACAGCCAGTAAAAAGAGAAGCTTGGAGCGGTAAAAGAGAAACTGGCAGTGATGGGAAGGTGATGAAGGCCAGAACCTTTGGTTGAGTGCTCAGTCAGGTGGAATAAAGCAGTGAGTCGGTTTCCTGATAGCGGAGGGGAACCGGGACAAATCACCTTGACAGAGGAGCGAGAAAAGGGCAGAGTAGAAGTTGAAAGATGAGGGGATGAGAGTTGTAATAGATGTTCTTCTCTATTTAGTTCAGATTCGGGTTCATGCTTTCTTCCTGTTGCCTGACAGCTACAGCGATGGACGGTGGCTTGCTGGGGTCAAGCTGAACCGTCGGCTGTGGTTGTAACCTCTTTCACTGTCTGAATTGAAGGTATTTTTCTCTCCAATTATCTGGCTTTCGTTTCAGTCGTGATCTGTGCTCCGGGTTAGGTATACAGGGAGCTGCTGAGGGGCGAGGGGAGAGGTGCAGCTGGAAAATATTTGGACAAACGTGTATTTCTGTAAAAACTGGCACACCAGGTGGAAAACATAGACTTTTTACAGATCTCTGTATGCTTTAGAAGATGTTTCTGTGCAAATAAAAGCTGCACATTTTGATAATTCACAGTACTTTCTTTCTATACATCAGGTTTATGCTTATTTATGGTATCTACAATCGGTCTTATAATGTATTGAAATTAGGCTTTTTGTTATTGAATTTAAAATCCATTCTAATATCTCTGATAATGCAAATTGGAGGGCCGGTTTATAAACCGTAAAGAGCTCTATATTTGTGATAGAATGCTAAAATTTGTTGTTTGTAATTGAGAAATTATCACATCATTCTGAAGTGAGGAATGAGGGAGAGAGAACAGAGTGTCAAGCAGATAACAGGAAGGCTAAAAAGAGAACTGCTAATTTCTGTCAGTTGATTTATGTTCTTTGACCACAAATGTTAGCTGACTGTTGGAAACTTTTTGCTACTGTAAGAGTCTACTTTCTCTAGAAAATACGGGGTGGATACGGATGCTTTCTGAATGCTAGCCATGCTAACCGCTAAAATAAGATGCTAAAGAATGTTTTAAAAAAGTGAGCTACTTAAGTTGACAGAGGAAACGGTCTAAGCTCACACTACCGGAGATATATTAGTGTTTCAGGTTTTTGGTATTTTAAAAACCTTCTGATTGTTAAGTCACATTCAGTTACCTAGTAACTAAAGTCAAGCCTGTTGCCTAGCAACTCCAGCACATTTATTCAGCTGGGTTTACCACTGTACAATGGCTGCTGGAAAAAGTGTTTTGTTCCTGACTTGCCATTCAAGAACAACTTGCTGCATTTTGGTTGTTTGAGCAGGAGGCTCCACTTCTGCTTTTCAAGGAAGTATGGTTATATAATTGCGAATCTGTTTGCAATTATTTTCACATGACCAGACTAAAATGCCATTACCCCCAAATGATTTTGTGCAAAAAATGTAATAAAGATGTTTTCAACTTCTAACCTGTTCAAGGAACCTAATAGGTCACCTTTAATCAGCAACATGTTGGGAAGGGGAAACATTATTCTGCATACAACTGGACCAAATCTAATTTAAACAAATTTTACACAGGCTGTTACAGAGACATTTTTTTGTTGATCAGTTTTTTTTACCGATTTGTCGGCTCTCGTCCGCTCCAGGTGGCCTTCCATACGAGTTCAAGGTGGTGATCGCCGGGAACCACGAACTGACCTTCGATAAGGACTTTATGGCTGAGCTGGTCAAGCAGGATTACTACAGATTCCCTTCAGTCTCCAAACTCAAACCGGAGGATTTTGACAATGTCCAGTCGCTCCTCACAAACTGTGTGTACCTGCAGGACTCGGACGTCACCATAAAGGGATTCCGGATATACGGGACGCCGTGGTAAGAGCCAACTCCTGCTTTTTATCCCTTAATCCAAACCGCTGAGTCGTGTCCCTGCCGTGTTGCTCTGTGGATCCCTGAGCTGAAAGTGTGTTTTCTCCTGTCTCTTTCTGGCTGGTTTCCAGCTCTAGCTTTGCAGAAACGGCTGTACCCCTCCAGTAAAGGCCCTCTCCTGTGCGCAGGGTGTTACTCCCAGCTTGCACATTCCTTTATGAGCTCAGGACCTTCACCTGCTCCCTGCGCTAGTGTTACTCCTGTGTTTTGACACGAGGTTAAGTGATACGGGTGGTGGTTCTGGGACTCTTTGTCACTGTGGAGGGAATGGTTTGGTGGAGGAAGAAAACACTACTGGGAGATGTTGGCTGCTTTTTTGAAGGAAAACAATTCTGTTGGTTTTTCATTTTGTGAGTTAAAAATGTTTACTTCACAAAATGAGGATTCCTTATGGCCATAAATATTTAAAGTTGATCAAAATCAGCCTATTTTAACTTTGTTTGGGCTACAGAATTCTTCTAACTGGAAATTTAAAGGGGTCCTATTATGCAAATTTCACATTTTGTATGTTTTTATGCTTCCATTTGGGTCTTAGCTGTTTCACAAAAAAAAAAAAAGTTTTTTAGCAATAAGTTAGTCTTTGGTGAAAATGAGCCGTTTGAAAAACCTCCAAAATGTTGAGTAACACAAGCTGAGCTCCCGTACATTTAGTTTCACTACTCTCTATACGCTGTAAAATGGCTGATGGGCAAGACAAGTGTTTGACTTACCATTCAGAAACCACTTGCTGCATTGCTGTTGGTTGTACAGGAGGCTCAACTTCTGCTTTTCTAAGACATGCATGCGGTGGTGTAATTGCTCATCTGTTTGCAGCCATTTTCACATAATCTCCAAATCAGTACAAGGAATTATTGACTTAAAAGAAGCTTCTATCTCTCGCTGAATAATTGCTTGTAAGTTAGTTTTGTTGGATAGTTAGATATTTACACTAGAAACTAGACCAAAAATACTTGATAAGATTTTGGGGTTTTCGTACAATATAAAGTCTAAAATGGAAAAAAAAAATTATAAATAAATAATATAACAAAATGACAGATTCAGGCAGCACTTTAACAAATCATTAAAAGAAAAAAAACCTGTTCTGTAGTTACTTTTGTTTTATATGAAGCTTAAAAGGGGCTTATTATTATTATTATGTAAAATCAACTTATTGTAACTTTACATCATGTCATAATGTTGTTCCCTCATCAGAAAGCATACCTCAAGTGTTGCCCCTGGTCTCAATCAGCTATATTATCATTTATTGCAGTAACCTCATTTATTGTCATCATGACAGTCCTGGTAACATAGATACTTAATTGTGCCTGGAAAACATTTCAGATATTCAAGACAAGTGAATATGTTAAACCCCTTCGTAAGGTTCAGTGTTTTCCACTGATAAAGTAATTCTTGTAAATAATAAGCTTCGATCGGCCTTGATTTGGGTCGGTTCTCTCTGCTCTCGCTGCACTCTGGACCTAAAATAAGAATCTGGGTCAGACCTTCATCCTTTAGCGGCTATAATTAGCAGGTTAGCGCCCCGGCTTCAGAGTTGGCAGGGAGGAGGGCCGGCACATGAGGAAGAGCGTACAGTTCCTCTGCGTCTGGGTGAAACAGGAAGGATGCTACCCCCTTTACCCCTTCATGCCCCCCGTCTCCCTTGTGGGTGTTTAGTGTGAGGGCTGGTAAGTGTCTGTTGTGACAGCTGGGCGTCTCAGGAGAAGCAGAGTGGACAGCTTGGCCGCTCTCCCGCCTCCTTCACACCCATATGCCAGCGCAGCCCGAACCCCGACCCGCCTGTCCAGTGTGAGGTCTCACTTAGCCTCCTCCGTGACCCCTCTGTGACCTCCAGTGGAGGGGTTTCCAGCGACCAGCAGATGCAGCGTTCTAAAATTCTCAATTTCAATTTGGAAAGTCTGAGTATTTGTAATAAAGTGCAATCAAATGTTTGATTAAAAGCCAGACTGCCTGTCACAATACATTAAAAGAAACACAATTTTGCCATTCTGGGGTTTCCGTTAAATCGCAATAAGAATCTCATGTGAATAAGTTGGTTCACATGTCATTATAAATCACGCTGCCACTTCCTGCTGTCGTAGGTCGTCCTCTTTTTCTCCAGCAGTGACATCCAGCTGCGGCTGGTGATGCAACAAAGTGTTTCCATTGCAGTTTTGTGAAATATACTAATTTCGATGCAGCTGAAAAAACTCCTCATTCTAGCACAAAAACTTACTCAAATCAAAATATGAATATTAAGAATCAGAATATTTTCACAAGACATTAACAATAGAAATAAAATAACATGATATAATTGTCTTTATTTTACTGAATTTTTGATGTTTTATCTCCAAAATGTTGGTGCTGGAAAAGTTTGAAAACTTCCCTTGAAAGTGCTTGAAAATATTTGAATGAACTTGTTTTCCAGCTGTTGGGTAAACGCTGCAGCGATCCACTCTGCTGCTGCGTTTCCGGCTCTCCTCTAATCACAGATCTGCTCCGAGTCATGAAAAACCAGGTGGCATTTAGTCTGCGACCGTCATGATGGATGGCCTTAGGTTTGTGTAGGAAATTTGGCCTTTTGCTTATGACTGCAGTTGGCTTTTAACTCCAAATGAGAACATTTCAGGACGGGTTATGTTGCAGTCCCGCCTGAATAAATCAGCCGACAGGCACTGATTGCGTTCTAATGCCATCGTTGTGGTTTTTCTTTGGCTCTAACAAGTTGAAAACACGAACCCGTTTCTGCTCTAAAAGGTTTTTTGGCTCAAATGTTTCTGTTGGAATCGGTTACAAACATGTGCAAGACAAAAAGAGACCAATGCAGCATGTATGAAATAAATTCTCACTCCTGTGTCAGTTATTAGGATTCATCATCTCATGCAGATGCATCACATTTATGGAGAATATTTCAATTGCGGTATAGATTACAGTTTTTTGTCTCAGCTGCCAACACCCTGGTGGAGTTCTTTTTAAAAATGTTTTTATTGTTAGTGATCCTTATTTAAAGGTCTTTTAAAATTAAACTCTAAATTACCTTCATTGGGTTGTGAGTGGAAAATATTTACATTTAAAGTGTAAATAGTTGTTGTGTTGAATGATTTTATTGCTGTATATTATCATAATTTGCACAACTCAGTGATAAAATCTCCATCTGTTTATGAAGCTCGATGTGAAAAAGTTTTAGCTTCGGATTTGCATAAACCTACATGTTTCTTCAAAAATGCATCTAATTTAAGAATAAACGAAAAAGATATAGTTTGGTGAAAACGTTAGGTGACAGTAAGATATGTAATCGGTTTTAAATTTGGAAGCAGAAAAATCCTGAAACATTAGGAAATACATTTGTGCTTCAAAAAAGGCAGGAAGTTTAACAAAATCCAGCAAAATAAATACAATTTACACTGTAAAATACAACCAGTGAACAGCCCAGAAGAATTTATTATGCTAGTTGGAGTAAAAAAAAAGAGCAATGAGCCAAACATGAGCCTCTCTGATGGTTTATTTAAATATTCAAGGATTTAAAAAAAAAATAGGAGTGAGAATTGTGCAGAAAGGGTCGACAAAATAATGAAAAACTTCACACTTGTTTCTCCTTGTGTTTTATGTGCTGAATAAGAATTAAATGGTGATTTAGACAATTTACTGAGTAAATATTGATTCAAATATTGATAATAAATATTGATTTTTGACAAATCTTTTAATTTTTCGAGGGCAAAATTAAAAAATGATGCATCAAATCCTTACATTTAAAGCTAAATTTGGAGAGAAGAAAATAATTTGTTTCTGCTTCACTGTTTTATTTCCTCATGAGGTGAAACGTAACTAAATATGTGTGGGATTTAGATCCAGATTGAGAGTTGCTGGTTTGAACCTTTCTGTCTGAACTGGTGCACTGACCTGGTTGTGGGAAACAGTGGGAGCTGATGGAGTGAAAGCAGTGTACCATGAAAGACACACAACTTACACTGTTTAATGACAGATGCTTAACAGGCCGAACGCCTGACCCTTCTCCCTTCCTGCTCACACACTCCCACACACACTCACGCTGCGGAGGGATTAACACGCCTGCACCTTGTCTGTCAAATCTCGTCAAGAGGAGCCGAAGGTCTTTTGAAAAACCAAGCAGTTTCAGGTTTATTTGGAGCTATTTTTGTTTCTCTGCTCCTCAAATCTAAAATTTCGGACCGATTTCCAAGGATCTGTTTAGTTTTTAATGACATCTTGGATTTTCATGTTTTTTTGTTTTTTTTGGTGTTTGGAAAAATATCCGTTTCAAAAACCTTCCGAATGTAACATCACATTCATTGGACACTGTGCCCTTACCTAGCAACACCAGCCGAGCCTGTTACCTGACAATCCAAGCAAAACTCCAGCACTTTTGGTCAGCTGGTTTTACCGCTGTATGTGCTGTACAATGACTGCTGCAAAGAACAAGTGTTTTGTTGTTGACTCATCATTCAGAAACCACTTGGTGCATTCTTGTTGGTTGTACAGGAGGCTCTACTGCTGCTATTCAAAGATGTGTGGATGTATAATTGTGCATCTATTTGCTGGCATTTTCACGTACGAGTGTAAATGTTGAGTTGCGAGAGAGGGTACTTAAAATCTCATTATCTAAGAATTATTTTGTGATGAAAAGAGGAAAGACGAGGAACACTTTACTTCTCTTAGCCAGATAAGCTAACTTAGTTTAGGTCAGTGGCAACAACCTGCTGATTAACATGTGCAGCAGCAGTTTCAGGTTTTGCCTTATAACTGTTTAAAATAAACACAGGTAGTATCATGTATTATCAGCCTTTCACTTACTAAAAATGAAAAAAATTATTTATAATTGTCTATCGACTAATTTAAAAAACTTATACCGGGTAGAGATCCTGTTGGTTTTCTGCGCTAAGCTCTGCGGGCGGATTCAGAACGTGGTTCAAACTCGTTTGTGTAAAAGCTGACTTGCTTTGTGATTCCAGAAGCTAACTCCCCGGTCGAAGGTTAAACTGTTGCAGCTCCCTCTGCTCCCGCTCCTTCGTCCTCCCAGTCTTCCTCCATTCGTCTCGGCGTGCCACAGGGGGGTTCCTCCTCTCTACTCTTTTCCTCCAGTTCTCTATCATCGCTTCCCTCCTCCGTTCTCTGAAAAGGATCTGGAATGCCTTTTTATTTCTTTACAGAAATCTGGTCTAGTTGAAATGTAAATATTCTTGCTTGTATGCTCTTGTGTATGTGTGTGTGCAGGCGTGTGTGTGAGTGTGCGTATCCCAGAGGCTGCACATTAAAACAAAGTGGCCTCATTTGACTCTCTGAAGCCCACCTCAGGGGAAACCCGGAGGGCCGAAATGCAGATTTGTCATTTGCAAATTTTAGTTTTATGCATTCATTTCTTACTGCAAAGGTCAGCTCAGTGTGTGTGTGTGTGTTTTTGTTTGAGTGACAGCCATACGCAGTAATGATGGTGGAGTATAGCCGTACTTATTGCAGTGTTTTCATTATGAGGGGGCAGAGTCCTAAACAGTTTATTTTCCTCTGCTCTCCTCCCTGTCTGCTCTATATGAACACTTTGTCTGCGTTCTGCCAACAGATGGCTTTCCACCTACGTGCTTTTTTGCACTCTTTCAGTTTTTGCATTAAAACATTTGAATGGAAAGGCAGCAAAACGAACCCCGAACTAATGACAAAGATATGCATGATGGATGGGAAAAGGTGTAGCTTCATGTTTGGATGGATAAATGTTCCTTTATTTTCTTCAAAAAGGGAATTATTATACAGAATTTACATATTGCACCTTTTTGTACTTCCGTCTAGGTTTCTACCACTTCTAAAAACAACCGTTGGAATTTAAAAGAAAAAAAAAAGCCTTTTTTTTTTTCTTTTTTTTTTTTGCAAGTTCATGTTTTATGGCGTTTGGAAAACCTTCTGAATGTGACATCACATTCGATGGGCAATACACTATTACCTCGCAACCCCAGCGGCGCTCCAGCACTGTATGGGCTGTACAATGGCTGCTGGAAAAGACAAGCGTTTTGTTGTTGACTTGCCATCCAGAAACCACGTCCTGCATTCTTGTTGGTTGTGCAGGAGGCTCCACTTCTGCTTTCCAATGCGTGTGATTGTGTAATTGTGGGTCTATTTGCGGACATTTTCACATGCGAGTGTAAATGTTGAGTTGGGGTCATAAAATCTCGTTATCTAAGAATAATTTTGTACAAAAGTAATAAACATGTTTTGTAGTTTGTTTTTTGGTGTCTGGAAAACGAGTTGTTTCAAAAACCTCCAGAATGTAACGTCACAAATCAGCAGGAACTGTACATTTAACATTTGCATGAGTGATTTTATTATGAAGTATTGCTACTTTTCCAGGGCTGAAACAATTAATCATGATTAATCGATTATTGAAATAATCATAAACAAGTTCAGTAATTGAAGAAAAAGAGAATTAATCCAAAACTGTACACAAAACATATACATTTTACATTTAAGATGAAAACATTTTTGTCTGTAAGTTTATATTTCTGGAGTTAGTTTTTTGTATCCTTAATGTGAGATTTATTATATTTTAAGAGATTTTGAAACAGGTGAAACTAAAACTGTCTGGGTTGAACATATTTACAGAAAGATGTTTTCTTGCACCTTAAATGCAAACTGTATCTTTTTTGCAAATTTCTTTGCTTACTTATTGCTCTGAATATGTTGATTTTCAGTCAATGGTCTTTTAAAGAAAAAAAAAAGTACTCCATTTAACGATTAATCGATTATTCAATTAGTTAATGATTATTTCAGTAATAGATTAATCACGATTGTTTCCTTTTTTTTGTTTGTTTGTTTTTTTACAGTGATGTTTCCACTCTGAGTAAAAGACATTTGATGCGTTTTAACTTCATTTGTCCTGCTTGATAATATCTGGCTTCCATGTCAGCTGCTTTTATCTTAATCACCCCTAAGTCACCTTTTGGTCTGTGCCAGCTTCTTTCACTTTGTGGCGGCTGCCTGCCCACTGAAAACACACACACACACACACATGCACACATACACACGCACACACACACACACACACACATACACACACACACACACACACGCATCTTTTCCCTGTCGGATCTTATGGCAGCTTTACTTTTTCACGTTTTTTACTTTTTTTCAGTTTTGTGCAGCTCTCTGAATCTCAGAAACGTTCCGGTCAAAAATTACTAATTACCACAAATTACAGCTTTATTAGTTCTTCCTAGAAAATGTGTGCAGCCATTCACAAACACTTGAGAGCCCTCTAAAAACACCTGGAAATACCGACTTTAATTGTTCAAGCAACAATATGCATCAATACGCACACAGGGTTTCTGCAGGTTTCACCAACTCAAATTTAAAACTTTTTAAGGCCGTTTGAGATGAGATCTCATTGCTCTTCTGATATTGAACATGAATTAATGGCACATGGTTCACTTCCATTTCTAAAGTAAAATAGAGGATTGTTTAAACTTATCTAACTTGAAAATGTAAAACTCTATGCAAAAATCCAGTTATTTATTTTTCTTTACACTGAATGCATCAACACCTTTTTGAAACGAGAAATAAGAACATTATTGTTCAATACGAAGGGAAAATCGAAGTAATGCAACCTGGCATCAGTGTTATTCTAATTACTGTAATATTTCAGATTTAATGAGGGAATTATTTACTGTAGGAACAATGCGACGCCTCAGCTTAATGGTTCATAAAATAAAAATTGTCAAGCATCTGTTAGCAGGTCTGTGTTTAATGGATGGCGCCTTGCGTGCTCTGGAGAGTCTTGGTGCGGCTGCAGGTGTTTGTGCGGTTGCAGATGCGGTTGCCGATGCGGCTGCGCGGCGCGTCCTGCAGCTGCGGACGCAGCCTCAGGGAGGGGGGTTTGTTCCTGCAGACCGTCCAGGCTGGCAGCTGTAGAGCCGCCGCATATTACTGCGTAATGTCTCCTAGTGTGTGTCCGGGGAGTGAATGAGCGACTCTAGATTTGTTATTGTGCCCTCGCTCTCTGCGCTACGACAGCCGAATGACTCACCCTGCATTCAAGCCCACAGCCAAACGCACACAGAGGCGTGTTTGTGTTCGCCATCTAGGCAATAAAAGCATCCAAATAAAACTCAAACGTAGTGAAAACCAGCACATGGCTGCTGTGCATTCATTAAAAATGTGTGTGAATATTCCACGTCTCCCTGACGGCACGCCGCCTCCTCCCTGCACAAGGTGAGACCCCAATATGTCAGAGGGAGAGTAATGGCTCCCACGTTTAATAAAGTTCCCCTCCGTGGCCTCATGTATATCAATCACCGTCTGAGCCAGCAGAGGTCTGCGACACGGCGGCCGCTAGCTCCATCAAACACTGAGAGTTTGGAGAAAAGCTGATGCAGCCATATTCGCCTTGCAGATCCATAACACAATACAAGATTTGTTTAAAAATCAGGTTTTGGGTATTTCACACATCTAAATCAGTTTTTCTCAAACTTTTTCAATCTGACGACTGTCTAACCCGTCTAACAGTCACAGACCGCACTTTGTATTATAAAAGCCATAAAATCTGCAGCTCACCCTGAGAAACTAAAAGTATTCCTGCAGACATGAACTCCTCCGATCTTAGCACTCACCCCGGCTTTGTTTCCTTTCCACCGGCATCCTCAACTTTTCTTTTAGTTACTCGGATTTAAGCCACTTGAACAGGATTATTTTCAAACATTCTTTAAGCTCGCTGTGAGCTCACGGCAAATAAAGATTCACATGGCAAATAAAGATTCACATGCAGTAACTTGCGGACCACTAGGGGGCGACCGTGGACCATAATTAGAGAAAACTGATCAAAATGATATCAGGTTTTAGTGGACCTATTATGAAATATTCAGATTTTATGCGTTTTTGTATGTCCATTTTAGTTTCTGCTGCTTCTAAACACATCGGTTCGGTAAAACCCACCTCAACGATTCTTTTCTCAGTGAGTTAATTTGTTTTGGTGTCTGGAAAATGAGCCATTTCAAAAACTTACAGAAGTTACAAATCTCCAGGCACTGTGATGTTACGTAGCAACTCCAATTAAGCTCTTCCCTTTACCTAGCAACCCAAGTGGAACCCAGCACAATTGGTCAGCTGGTTTTATCGTTGTACGCTCTGTACAATGGCTGCTTGAAAAGACAAGTGCTTGGTTGTTGTGCGAGTGTAAATGTTGCATAAAAAGTTTTTCTTAATAGAGGAAGAACTTCTAGTTTTTTTTCCCTGCTTCTCTTTTGATCAGAGTTTGGTTGTTTTCCTTATATTTACCCTTTTTGAAAGTTGCTGTTTAAGATCTTTTGAAAAACTGCAGGTACTTGCAAAATCTTCCATGCAGGTAATTGGATCTCCATCGTCGTGGGGAAAAGGATATACTCCCAACTTCCAAACTAAGGTTTTACACATCAAATAAAATAATCAGGATACAAAACCACAGAGAAAGTTCCACACTGTCATAATTTATCAAATAAAAATGTAGTGAAGGTCTCCTCCACCCTTTTTACAATTTAGTTTTCTTCTTGCATGAACATTTTCATTTTTTTGTTGGACAAATCGCTGCACATTGACTGCATGTTCCTCTGTTTCCTTTGAGCCAAACCATTATCCCTCCACCGCCGTGCTTCACAGCTGGTATCAGCTGTGAAGCTGATACCAATAAACTTAAGATTTTTGGCAAAATCTTAAGTTTATTGTTACATTATTTTTAAAAAGAAAATACTTAATCTCCCCTTGAACACAATTAAGGGAAAATATACTGAAAATATGGCAACAAAAAAGAAAAAAGAAATGTTCATGTGTTTATATTTATATGGACATTTGGAGTTTTATGGTCTTTTTTGTTTTACCAATTTCTTTGGATCTATTTGGTTTTTCTTAACACAACTTCCTCATTTTGACTTCTATTTTGTTTAATAAATAAGTTGGATACTTCCTGAAGCTGAAATGTTGTACTTTATTTGTACCATTAGCCAAACAGCTAAGTACTTGCTGTTTAGATGGATCCACAACCCACAAAATGTCAGTTTTTTTTTGTCAAACAAATTTGAATCTTTTGATCTTTATAAAAAGACTCCAGTACAAAATGTGACATAACATTATCCATTTAACTAACTGAAGACAAGAAAAGATGATCTGATGCCTGTTTTTGTTGTTTATGTGCATTGCATTTCATATCCAAGCCTGAGAATTAGGTTGACACTTTGACACCTGTAGTGGATCCAATAAAAGGCTTTTAGGTCGGTATTGATCCAGAGCGTTCTCTACAAGTCCAGGTTTGCTTTCTATTTATTGCTGATGGTTGTTTTTTTGCTTGTCAGACAGGGATTACAATTGAAAAAGTCATTTTTTTGAGACGGAGCTGTCCAGAGGTTTTGGGCAATAAATGTAATTCAGAAACTGTGCAAATATGACCAACCTGCTTATATAGCATTAGCAATCCATTTCCAAAATAAGATGTATTTAAAATATTTTGTGATTATTTTTGTGTTGACCATGGAAAATAAAGCGGGTTATTAAATTTTTGTGTTTCTCTCAGGTTTCCAGATCTTAGTTTTAAATGTTGACTTCTTGATGCATTGATGGTGAAGCTGAGCTCAGTTTACTGCTTGCGTGTCCGGCTGATGAGGTCGCTCCGAGGTCAGACCGGCTTGTTTGTTTCTGAGAAAAGATCAAAGATCAAGTTTGACTTTTATTGGAAATATGAAGATGTACAATTATCTCTCCATATCAATACTAGTGTTTTTTGTATCTTTAAGAAATGGTAACTGTCATTACCGAGCTTTATAAAACACACTAAAGCAAAAGTAAGACTGTAAAACAACAAAAAAGCGCATTAAGATGCTTAAAAATGAAGCTAATTGTGCCACTAGCTTAAACGCTAAATATGCCAACAGCTGACGCAGAAAAGCAACATTTCCATCAACTGAAAACACCATGAACTATTTCTGTCACTAAAATTTGTTTTACACTGTAAATATATGCTACTATATGCAAAATAAACATGTTTATGAACTTTAAGAGTTGCACCGCTAAACAGGAAGTGCTAACTCTGACATCTGGTTTCCCGATTCTCAGAATCAAACTGCATAAACAATGTAAAATACACACAAAAACAACAGTGTCATATTGAACAAACTCTGTCCTATATTTCTAGAAATCTTTGTTTTAGCAGACATTTTTACATTTTACAGAAAAAAAATATTGTTTTATTTATAAATAGCATTCTTTATACCTGATATTTCAAATTCAAACATACTTTCTTGATCTCTAAGAGAAATTGAATAAATATTAATAAATATCACATTCCAGCCAGAAGTTTAACATTTTAGCCATCAATACTTTGATTTTAGTTACCAGCTGAAAATATATTGAAATGCAGTTTTTAAATGTGCCACACAAAGTACTAGAAGGTCTGTCTTTTTTAGTTGTTCGTTTTTCGTCCATTGCTGTTTTGAGTGTTTCACAGGAAAAATGCACCAGAGGCCAACTCTCGTGTTTTTTTTTTTCATGACTTGAGGGACCTGCAGACAATAAATCAGCAGTAATGTCCAGGTATTTCCTCGCTAAATGTTTTGCACCCAGCTATCAGGAAAGCCTGGAAAGTTGAATGTGGAAATGTTTTTACGGCTTTCTGTATTTATGGCAACATCCACTGCTTTAGTTTTCATTTAGTCGGTTCTGGCATTGAAACCGACTTTTGACATCAGGAAAGAAATGGAGTGGAAAATGTTTGGGGTGTTTTGTTAAAATCTAATAGATTTTGCGGTAAAATTGATTTATGTACTTGTGATATTTGCATTTTTGCAGACACCTCAGAGGTTTAATTTTATATTTCTTTCAATATGAAAAGTCTGCTGTTTTTTTTTTTTTTTTTCAACTTTCAGGGGGAAGAATAAAAAACAGAATGTTTTTCTTTTCTGAGGAGGTGGAAGTTGACAACCAGCAGTTTCCTGTGCTCAGAATGCCAACCAGACGAAAAAGCAGAGCCTGAACAAGCTCTGTGGATGAAGTTGCAGTGATTACTCTGTTGACTCGCCTCCTCTGCAGCCCGAGCCGTCTGACCTTCGGGGTCGACGCGCTGCTGCAACCCTGACCGGTAAACGAGACCTCTGAGTCCCCGCGACGTCTGTTTACAGCTCCGGTTCGCTTGTACCAAATCCGTCAAGACGCCGAGTGTTCAGGGGGGCGAGGCGGCATGATGAATGGGGTTTTTCTGTGCAGCTTTTCCTCACTATTTCTACAGCTATTATTATTTTGGCTCATATAAAGATCCTTAATGTTCTCAAAAGGCTGGTTGTGCCAGAATGTAGATAAAACCCATTCCAAAAGGAAAAGGACTAATAACTAAACATTTCTTAAATTTAAATAATATTCAATATCTTTTAACTTTGATCAGCGATTGTTTTTTTTTTTTTATTATTGTTTGCAATCAAAATCATTATTTTTTTTGTGTGGAGCTAATTTAGAAATTTTTTCAAGAAACTGTGATATTTGCACTTATTAATGATGGTAAATGTGACCATGTTACTCGCAATCACAAATTATAACTATATCAAGTAACGTGGAGGCAGCAGGGCATTTGAAGTAATAAATACTGCCACCGGTTGTTGGGAGTTGGCATCACTGAAGCCCAAAGTTCTTTACCAATTTTCACAGAAAATTTGCAATAAACTTGACAAAATGTGGGTATCTTGATTTTGTGAATTTCCATGAGGGCTGGACGATTCGGCTGAAAAGGGTTTCATATCACTTGTTCATAATTGTTTTGTTTTAAATATCAAAAATACTACCAAACTGCAGCTTTTGTTCTCATTTTCTCCTCTCACTCCAAGCAATTTTTTTATTTTTAGCAGTTGAGAGGCATTGTGGTGAAACCTGAAACTGCTGCTGCGCAAGTTATTCAACAGGTTGTTGCTAGGTAACCAAAGAATGAATGAGTTGCTGGGTAACCAGAGAGCGAGTGAGGTAGTTGAAGCCACTGACTTGGTTAAGCTGTTTGTGAAAGGTTGAGCAGCAAAATCTGCTGCCTACATCTCCCAGAATGCTGTGCGGTTCTGAATCAGAGTTTGGTGAAATTATAGAATATTCTATCAGACGTATTACCTGTTGATATTGATCACTTGTGTATTGCGATTATATATTATTGATTCATTGCCCATTCCTAATTTCTATGATTGTTGAATTGTAGTAAACTAAAGGGACTGATGTAATTTGCACTGCAAAAACACAAAATCTTACCAAGTATTTTTGGTCTATTTTCAAGCATACATATCTTATTACATTGGAAATAAGACAGAACTAACTCAAAAGTAGTTTTCAGAAAGAAATAACTTATTTTAAGTCAATAAATCCTTAATATCGATGGACACAAATCTACTATCTACTTCGAGATTATTTCACTTAAAACATGGCAACATTTCTTGCAAGTTTAAAATCTGTCAGAACTTTTTCCATCAACATTAAGGATTTATTTTTTTAAAACAGCCTCCTATATCTTTCTGAAAAGCTGATTGTAAGTTACTTGTGTCTTATTTCAAGTGTGCTAAGATGTTTGCACTGGAAACTAGACCAAAGAGCTTGGTAAGATTTTGATGTTTTGCAGAAAACCTGATTTGATAATAAAATGTTTGAGCACACAACTGTTCTGTTTAAGTCTAGAGGGCCACTTAAAAAGCAACGGCGGGCCAGTTTTGGCCCCCAGGCTCTGAGTTTGACACCCCTGGTGTTCAACGTATCTCAAGAAAACACATAAAGTTTCTTTTCCAGCTGTTTTCTTGAAGAACAGCCTTGTAAAGGTCAACGGTGGTTGGAGAAGTTCACTTTTCTGCATGGGGTGTTTTGTTCCTGTGACGTGTTCGTCCCTCAGCTGATGGCCTTCAGAGCACCGTTCCCGCTCTTTTCTCTTCGCTGAAAGGACTCTCGAGTGCGGGTTTCCTATACATGTAGTCATTGTTTGACAGTCTTTCCTCTTCCTCCTTCCTTTCTTTCTTTTCTCTGTTCTTTCTCTCTTGTGTCATGGTGGGAATGAAAGCTTAGAGGAAGGCCTTTTTTCAGCTAACAAAGAAAAACTTGGACGCAGGTGGAGGGATTTAGAGGGAAATCGCGACGCTCAGACGAGTTGGATTGGGGGTTGCGGTGTGGCATTCTTGCCCTTTCACAATGGTTTGGTACCTGGTGGTTTCAGAGGCTGCATGGCGACCTTTGACATTAGGACTGGTGGGCCTCAGTGGCGGCGTCAGCTTTAATTAGAAAGCCACACGACTCGACGCTTCGCAGAACCTCAGATCCCAATCTAGAGATGATCCAGTTCAGCAGAAAGGATGATGGATGAACACTGCAAAAACACAAACTCTTACCAAGTATTTCTGGTCCAGTTTGTAGTCCATCTACTACACTTGGAAAAAGATATTGGAGTTTAAGTTAGTAATTCCTTAATATTGAGGGAAAGGTGCTACTTCCTCTGGTAAATTATCTCACTTTTAACATGAAATAGCTTCCATGTTGGTACTACATTTCATAAAATACCAGCTGAACTTGTACTTCATAAAATGATAGTTGTAAGTTTTTCTCAAGCGAACAAAATGCTTTTTTGTAGGATTTTGTTTTTGCAGTGCACAGAGTTTGGGATGGTTCCCAAAAACAAGACTTCTTCTAGATTAGTGACAAAATGTCACTTATTTTCTCATTGGTACAAAACGTAGCAAGGCTGAAGCAATTAATCGAGTTAATCGTAATTAATTGATAATTAAAACAACCAACTCATTTAATAATTGATTAATCGTTAACTGGATCATGCAGACTCGAGAAATTGCATTCATGATGAGATGAGAGAACATTGTCAGAGCAGAAATTTATCCAAAACTGTACAAAAATAAATACGTTTTTCATTTTGTATTTAAAAAAACTTCTTTGTAAATGTTTTCTACGCAGATCTACACAAGTGGCGTGTTAACTTCAGCGCCGAGGAAATCGTCTAGCATCCGTTTTTAATTCCAGTCATGCCACATGTGAATTGAGATGTCTTTGCCTTTAGTTTTGCACATTTTCTGCCCGGCGCCTTGTTGGATATCAGAATCGATGTGAAAAGCGTGTGAAGACGGCCGTAAATCTTACATTTCTGAAAATTTATCGCGTGTTGAAATGAATTGTCTGCAGCTGCTTTCTGTTCTCTTTAAAATAGTCAATGCATGTGGAATTGATTGCTGTATACCGCAGAGCCTTTTCTGGTTCAACAGCGCACAAAACAAAGCTTACCTCAGCATTTTTACCTTCTGCGTTTTCTTCTCAGTCTCTTCACGTTTCTTTCATGAAGACCGTTTGGGAGCAGGAACCGGGCAGAGAAAGGTTCTGGACCAAATTTTCCTGAATGCTTCCAGTGTTGATGTGTAAAATAAGATTTATTGCTATGATGATCAGTTAAAAGACAAACGCTTACAGTTCTGAATTTCTACGATTAGAGCTGATTAGGGTTATTTTTCTGATTAACCCATTAATAATTGGATACCAAAAGGTGCTTAATAGATTTTATTTTAATCAGGTGAAGATAAAACTGCCGCTTAAGGATTTCTGGTGGAACATATTTACAGACAAAGGTTTTTTTTTAATCTCAAATGCTAAATGTATGGTTTTTTGGGGGGGGGGTTTGTTCAATTTTGGCTTAATTACTGCTCTGAGTGTGTTATTCTGTTGGAAAATTATAATTTTATCAGTCTGTATTCTCCTGTTAACAGTGAAGTAATTACTAAATTAGTTGATTATTATTTCAAAACTTGATTAATCGTTCCAGCTGCAATGTCGGTCAATGATTTGTTACCAAAATGCTGTATCTATTAAACTCGTCCATCTGTTTGGTGGATATAAAGCGTTTTACTTTTATTTCACGCTTCCACACTTTCAGGTTGGCTTTTTAGCCACGTTAAGCTAAAACTGCCATTTGAGAAGCTCTAGGTAGAATATATTTGCAGAGAAAGGTGTTTTTTCTTTTCTTTAGTGCAAAATGTATATATTTCTGTACAATTTGGGCTTAATTACTTGTCTGGGTATGTTGTTCTTTTTGCAACATTTTCTGAGTCTGTATAGTCCAGTGAACAATTAATTCTTAATTATTTCAACAGGATTATTTAATCAAGATTAATCATTTCAGGTCTGATTTTTGCAGATTACGGTTAGTTTACCCACTTGGTTTTGTAAGACAATTCTGCCTTCATGAATTCTATGTAACTTTTTAGGTTTGAGTGGTTTCATAATATATTGGGAGAGAAAACAAAGAATGAAATTGTTCTGTTTTCCAGTTGAATCTTTTCCTTTGAATCACTAGTTGTTTCGCCTGCAGCACGGTGACTCTGGCTTGTTCAGAGAAAACAAAATTACCTGCCATCAAACTGTGCAACTACTGACCTCTTGCAGCGAATAATTGGCAAAACGGTTCTCATGATGGCACAACTGGAAGAATTAAATAAATTAGGATTGTTTTTTTTCTCTTTGTGAGGCACAAACTAAAATATTTTCCCAGGCGTTTCGTTGGAAACAATCATTTGCTGTGTGTGAAAGATAAATTTTTAACAAGAAACATGGGAAGCCGGGCAGAATCCTTTTAATTAAACCAGGAAAAAGATTGTCAAGCAAATGAAGTGAGATGTGAGGGATGCAGAATGGGCGCGGGATGAAAAGGAAGCCGGTGCAGGAATACAGCGGGGGATTAAAGACAGTGAGCGAGTGTTACAGACCCCTGGCCAGCTTGCTGCTGTAATGAACATTAGGGCTGCGGCATAAATTTAATGACCTGTGAAACAAACAGCGAGGCTGCGACCAGCGCCTCTGAATGCTAAGTGGCTCTATTATTAATACTAGCTCAGAGATGCAGCCGTGTAAACACACTGATGGTCTGTTTCCCCTGCAACGCCCGCTAACTACACGCCGGTCATGTGACCAGGCGCTCCGAAAACAGGGTCACGTCTCTTTGTACCTGCAAAATTAATGACACATTGTCCGCTAACAGTCTACCTGCGCCAGCTAACAGGAAATGAATAAGGCTGCGGCTAATGGCCGTGCAGGTGAGTCTCCTCCGTAATGAATGGCTCAGCGATGGGGCAGGTGAGGAAGTGGTAATAAATGGCTGCTTTGCAACTTGCAAATTAACAGGTTACCAAATGAGTTTTGCATTTTCATGCTTTTTGCTGTTTGGAGACATCAGGTTTTACAAATTGAGGTGGAAAAAACAGGGATAAAGCTGTTTAATTAACCACAGCGAGGAAAAAAGATGACAGCTCAAGAAAAAATTGCTTGCAGAGAAAAGCTGGTTTATAAAGGAAGTAAGTATTTGATTTGTACTTTCAACTAGCGCTGCTAATGATGACATTTGTTATCGATTAATTGGTGGTTCTGATGATTTATAGTCAAAACAAATCAAATTTTTAAGCATGAACATGAACATTTTATGTCCTAGAATGCAACAACAGCATTCCTTACGCGATCGATTATTTGTAACACAGGTGGAATCTGCAGCTAGAAAAATACTTCAGCACAGTTTACGGCTGTTCTCTTGATTTTGTTTGTTTTTTAATTAATGATCGGTCAGCAAAATGTGTTTAATAGATTTCTTATTATTATTTGTATTTTTTTAATTTGAAAACTTTGTGCTGTTTCTGGAATCCACCCAAACCCTTTGAAAAACTTCCAGACTGTAACGTCACAATTCATCAATCACCGCCTGTTGCCTTGCAACCCAATAAGAGTGTTATTGGTGTTCAGATGTTAATCTTCCTATATTCCAATAACACATAATGATCAAGTGATATTTTCAGTTACCTTTCAACTTTAAACATTTTTAACTCAAAAACACGACGGCCGCTGGATGAATAAGTCGCCTTTAAGAATGAAAACATGCTAATGACAATGCCACAACTCTGTTGTTTCCAAAATATACATGTAAATATTTTCCTATATCTGTATATTTCTGAAAATATACAGATATATATCCTGATGCACATAATCTGTGCGTCCCCTTTATTAATTTATTATTTAGTTTTTTGGTGTGTATGCATCTATTTTGTGTTATCATTCCCAAGAGCACTGACAGATTTAAAGCGACACAGGTTTAATTAACCAGTGCTCTGCAGCTTGTGAGCATTTGGAGGCTGGCAGAAAAAACAGCATTACTGGAAGTGCTGATGCAGCTGAATCTGCTACAACAGGAGGATGCAGCTTGAGGGTTTTAAATGCAACAATTCCCACAAATAGACCCCAAAACAGTTAAAAACAAACAGTTTCAGTGGCTTCCACCTCCTTCAACACATCATTATCCTGGTTTAAAACAGACACAAGAGTGTTTGACATCCAGATCTGTCCACCTTTGTCTTTCCCCCTTTGTTGTTGTCTGTTTATTTGTGTGGAGCGGACTCAGCAGGACTTCGGCTTGTTTTCTGTCCCATGCTGCGTCTCATGCTATGAGCGGATAAATATTTAAAAAGCAGAGAAAATCCTGAGTCTGTGTCGTTGCAGCGGCCAGAGGTGGAGGAGCTCTGCGTTAGACGCAACTTTTACCACAGTAGGTTTTTTTCATACCTTAACATGGATTTGGGGGGTAAAGTGTCCCTGGCTGTCATGGCCATTATTCTCTGCAGAGATTGGTGTGAAAGGTCACCAACCTAAGTGCCGGTGCAGCTGAATTCAGCAGCCATAAAATAAAAAAAAGAACCACATGAATAAGTTATACCATCAATGACAACAAGTCTGGACATGACTCTGCCGATGCTAAGTGCTGCAGGGTTTTTCTGATAGAGAAGAGGTGCAAGCTCCAGAGTTTTTGTGTGCAACTTTTAGGGGAAAAAGCATTAATGATTCAGGATAGAGTGCAGCAGCAGGACCGGATGAGGCGAACGCTCCATCAGGCTGTTTAAATGTGTTGGTTTGTCCTTGAAGAAAAACAGCTGTTTCTTATTATAAGCAGAATGTAAAGAAGTAACTTGTAGTTTCACTTCAACTCATCTGAAAGTAAAGAAAAATTAACGTTAAATACATGCAAGATCTCCTCAGTTTTTTTTGTGCATGTTTCAGATTTTTTGTGCATGTTTCAGATAATCAAATGCAGGCTGAATTGATTAATCAAATTCATCATAATTAATCGATTCTCGAAATCATAAAAATAATGCAGCTAAAACAAAACATTCACTGAATGGAATGACAGCACATCTTATACCATTTCAGGCAATAAAATGTTTATTTTCTTATTTAAGAAAATATTCAAGATATTTGTTGTTGATTGAGAAACTACTTACTGCTATCTTGTTGGTTATGCTGGAGGCTCCACTTCTGCTTTTCAAAGACGTACGGTTGTATAAAAGCACATCAGTTTGCAGCCATTTTCACGTGTAAGTTTGCAGCCATTTTCACGTGTAAGTGTAAACGTTGAGTCAGTGGGCAACAAAACGCCCTAAAACAACTCAAACTGGACTGGAATTTTATTATCTAAGAATAATTTTGTGCAATAAATGTCTTGTAGCAAACAGGCCTATTCTAACCTATTCTAACCTGTTCAGGGAAGCATGTTACTTTCAATATCTCAATTTAATTTTGATTAGTTTTAAACCAAAAATCAATTTTAAATCAAATTGTGAGATGGTAAAGATTTCCGCACATTGAGGTATATTTGCTGCCTAAAGTGTTAAAATAGTTTGAAGCGTTTTTACAGAGGATGTCGAGTATTTGTGTTTCATAAACAACTGAAATGGAGTTTAATCTGGGAAATGACTAGATTAGATTCGCCTTAAAACAGCCTTACGTCGACGCTGCATAAACGCATGCGGTCTCCCCCTGCTGGGCGTTTCGCCGCTGCTTCCCTCGCCCCGCTGTGTGGCCCGGAGGGAGCGGTGGATTGTCTGCAGAGAGCCATCCATCACAGTCGCAGCTACAGCTCTGTAAACAGAAGGGCAGCTTACTGACTGATTTCTGCTCGGAGGTGATAGCATTCACACCGTCCTGCAGACACTTCCACCCCTTCCTGCTGACCTCCGCATAGCTGCGGTGGCGAGGTCGCCGCTCCGCTTATCTCCCCCCGCTGGATTTAGAGCGCTGATAACGGCTCACTGTTGTGGGAAGAAAACAGTAAAAGCCGGAAAAATGTTAAAACGATGAAGTTACACATTTTATAGCTTGTATCTTTAATCGATTGTTAAAATTCCTCGAGGCTTCGTTAAATTCAGAAATCGTCAGAGTAGCACTTTGACATATTTTTACCCATTTAAAAGTGAGAAGTAGAAATCCAAGAAATTACTTGGATAAAAGAGCATTTGGTAAAAAGTCTACTCAAGTACTGAACAACTGATCAAATTATCAATCATTTAATATTTAAAAATTACATCATCAAATGGACCAAGATATAAGGTTCAGTGGAAATTTATGGTATTTTAAAGACCATAATGATGATAATTCATACAAATAACAAAATTAGGCAAAATAAACTCAAAATTACCAGAATTATTGTTTACAACAGCCAGAAACTTATGGATGCATATGGACTCCTGCAGTATGACGGCACACATGGAAGATCCCGCCCCCATTTCCCAGCTGGAGGGGAAAAAACTGCTGGCTAACAATGGTTAGCATTGGTTTATCCATTAAGTTGTCAATGTGGCACGCTAAATCTTAAATTTCTGATATCTAGCAGAAAGAGTGACACAGTGCTTTGCCTCAGAAAAGGGTTTTATTTAAGAAAAGAAATGGTGGGCGGAAGTAGTTCAGTTATGCTAGCTTGGCTATGACAACCTAACATGCAGATGTGATGTGGTTTCGGTTTCGGTTCAGTTAAAAAATATAAAAAAGGGCAACTTGAGCATCAACTCTGACAGATCATCAGTAGGTCAGACTTTCTGACCTACTGATGCTAATTTAGCTAATTCATTAATTGATCAATCACCACACTGTTGGATTAGCTAATAGCAGCAGTAGCTAATCAACCACAACGATCACTTATTGATCATGTTCTGGATAAACATCAAGCCTAAAAACATTACCTTCATCTCCATGTTTCATTTTGCTAACAGGATTGTTCTGCCACGGCAGAATTTTCGGATGTTAGTCATGACATGCAGGGTCTGAAGTTTTGCAGTGTTTTCATTGGTTGGTGTGTTCTGGTCCGTTTATCGGTCCCGGTTTCTGTTCTTTCCTGGGTCTGCTGTCGCCTCCGTTTCTCTGTAAAGTCCACTTGTTGTAAGGTCAGGACACTGTCTGCAGACAGAGCCATTTATCTGCTCAGATTTGATCCTGGGTGACCCTTTCAGAATCCCCCCGCATCTTCAGCCCCTTGACCTTTGACCTTTGCAGCAAAGCCCGGTCGGCTTGTCATGTTGAGACGATGCGGAGCGTGCTTTAGGCCCTGAGCGCCGGCTGCTTTTCTCCCCTCACAATCCCCAGGAGGAAAGAGGTTTTCCTTCCCACATAAGAGGAAAATAAATGCTGATGTAGTAAATAAATAATAGAACATATTCTAGGCCCTTGGCTGTTGAGCTCTTCTAAAGAACAACCGTTAAACATTTATTTATCAGCACCATCAATGTGTTATAAGTTTGCCTGAGGCTGTGTGGTTTTTATATACGTTCTGTTTGATGTCTGACGTTTTCTGCTGAGTCAGAACCTCCAGATGAGAGACTTTCTTCTGCTTTGCTCAAAGGAAATCGCTGCTTCTCTGCACCTTCCAGCCTCCGTAAATCAGAGTGTTGGAGTTTTAGACGAATCAAGGTTTTATCAGATCGCAGACAAAGTGTTGGACTGACTCAGAGGTTTGGATGTTTTCAAACCAAAGGTTTGGGGTTCGATTCCCAGAGTTTGGATGTTTCCTCTGTTCTGGTACAAAAGATGTTGGGGTTGGTTGAAGATTCCGTCCGTCCATCCATCCATCCATCCATCCATCCATCCATCCATCCATCCATCCATCCAAACATTCATCCATCCATCCATCCATCCAAACATTCATCCATCCATCCATCCATCCATCCATCCATCCATCCATCCATCCGTCCATCATAATAATAATAATAACTCAAACTTAGGGGGCGCGTTTTAGGACACTCGAAGATGCTGATAAGATATTAACTAACAAATTAAATATTTGGTATCAAGTTTCTTTTTTGTGTTGATGCCAAAAGGAGACAGATTTTTTCAATCTGATCCAGACAGGCAGAGGAAAAACAGACATTTTTTATCATTTCCATTTAGACCCACCTTCTCTCATTATTGTATGTCAGAAATGAAAGCTTGTTGAAAACAGCTTTTTATTTTTTTTAATTAGCTTCCAGACCTGGTCTGTGTGTGTGGAAGGAAAACCATGTGCAGGAATGTCCTAAAAGACGCACCTGTGTGTGTGCCACAGTTTCAGATCACCTTGTCCCGTCTGTGGAGCAGAACTGGGGAAATGAAACCGTGCCGGTCCGTTTTTGTCACTCGATTCCCAGAGATATTATCCTCCCCCTGCCTCTCCAAGCTGCTTTTTCCTCCTCTGCCACTCTCCATACTTACATTGTTCCTCAGGATCAAGTTCATGGAGGTCGAGGTTGGAGGAGGGTAATGGGACCCTCGTCCTTGTGTCTCGGCCCCAGCCCCCATACAGTTCCTCTGAATAGAACCCAGATTCCCTCTTTCTTTACTGCTCTGGTCTCCAGTTTCTGCCGAGCCGCATCGCTTCCTGACAGATGCATATTTCAGAGATTTAGTGTTCACATGTGATCCAGCCTGTGTTCGGATAACGCACTGCTGCTCCTTCCAGTTTGATGTGCAAATACCACTCTGACAAACAGAAATGTACGTATCTAAAGGTGATATATTATGCTTCTTTTCACAGGTCAGGATAAGTCCACGGTCCATAGAAAACATCTTTACTACATTTCTCTTTTAACCAAATTCTAACAGCATTTCCTTTTGGAATGAGAGTTTTAAGGCGCCTTGCAGCCTTAAATCTAAATGAGCTGCTTTTGGCCCAACTCAACATGCAAACAGAAGTGCAATTATGCAACCATACGTTTTTGAAAAGCATTAGTAGAGAATCCTGCACAACCAACAAGAATGCAGCAAGAGTTTTCTGAATGAAACTGCTCACAAAAATAAAAAAACATGGATTTATTGCCAAAAAATCGGCTGCATGTTTTTTTTAACACTTGATTTTCTTTAACCTTAAATACAAAATGTACTTAATTCTTGGTTTTAGTGTGTTCTTTCATCAAACTCTTTTTTATACTGTATACTCCAGTTAACGATTAAACAATTTATAAATTAGTTGATGATCATTTGAACAATCAAATTAATTTATCAGTTATAGTTTCAGTTAATGCGATTTTTCTGTTACTAATTGCTCCATCGTTTTGGAAGACAAAACATTTTATTTTTATTTCTTATCAGAGTCACACTTTGAGGTTTGCTTTTGGTTTCTTTACTCTTTTGACGGCTGAACTAATCCAGTCCATCTCTGCCTGCTGAAAGGTGTGTGTGTGTGTGTGTGTGTGTGTGTGTGTGTGTGTGTGTGTGTGTGTGTGTGTAAGCAGATTCTTAGAAGATGCACTCTGAACTCCTCTACTTTTATTTGATTTCCTGTTACAATGTAGGGCGCTCACCCCGTCTGCGTTTTTTTTTTCTCCCCTCTGAGTCTCTTTCTCAGCCCAGAGTGCAGTGAAGCGCTGCGAGCCGGCTTGTTTGAGAGCAGCTGTGTTTGCTGTGAAATCTCCACTGTGGTTGTTTTACGTTAGCAGCCTGCAGGTCAAACTGCAGCTGGAAACGCGTGAACTGCACCATCCCCATGGCTCTAGCCTCTCCTAAGTGGGCTAAGTCTGGTGGCTAACCCTTGGAGCCTTTGTGTTTGGCGGCAGGATTAATCCATTCCACACTCCATCAGTCACTGGGCACAGGTTATTAATGCAGTGACAGAACGAACGCTCGCCAACATGGCTCCTTCACCCCTGCGACTTCCACCTCGTCCCCAAAGTTTGCAAAGGTGGCCTTGGTGTTGAGAGGCCATTTGTCAAAGCACAGGCAGAGTCTTCGCTTGGCTCCTTTTAATAAGGCTAGCTGGGCTCTGGGAGTTCAGGGCTTGCACTCTGCTGTGGACATGCTCATGCAGTCCTGAGTGTCAGCCGCTGCATCCCGCGGGGCTTATAAAAGTCCCATTAACATGGCCGCCCTCATTGGTTCTGACAGGTTGATCAATTAGACCGCGACCCCGGGGCCGCTGCGACTCAGAGGTCAGATAGGATGGATGGCCGGACCTTCACACCACTTCTCAGCCTCCCGCTCTGCGTTTCTGCTGGTATCTGCGGCGCAGGTTGTTCATCACGGCCGGCGAACGTCTTCACGCCGATGTTTCAGGAGCGGCGCAGCTGCAGGTGAAGGATGATGCTTCACCTGAGACGTGTTCGATCTTCCTTTGATAAAATACAGGGAGCTTGAAGCAGGAAGCTTCTTCTATGGAAGACTATTAGAGAAAAACTGAAAAAAAAATCCTACTTTTTCCAGAATTCTGACTTTAATGTCAGGATTATGACTTTTTTTAAGTCAGTATTTTGATCTTTTCTCAGAAATTCAGAATTCTCTTTTCTCAGAATTCTGACTTTAATTTCCAAATTCTGACTTTTTTCTTCTTATTATTATATTTCTTTGCATTGTGGAAGTTCTTCTTAAGCTTTAAACACTTTACTCATCCTTAACATCGTGCTTTATTTTGAAAATCCAAACGTAATATTTCTGATTTGCTTTCATCAGTAGATTGTTTTTATAACAGTTATTAATACTTTATATCAAGTTTTGTACATCAACAACTGATGTTAATATTTTACAGCGTTCTTTATCTCTACTAGTTTCTAACATGAAACAAATTAAAATTGTAACGGATAAAAATTTTTGACTGTTGTTAGTATCACAAGTTCCTGTTTTGGTGAATTTAACATATTCAGAATAGAATATGACTTCAGTGTCAAATTTGAGTGCGTTTGGATTTTTTCTGCATTTTAAAGTGGCCATCTTTGTTGTGATCTCCATCTTAAGCAGTGAGGTCAAACTTCAAAGGTGTTTAGTACACAGAGTTCACCTGACCTTTACAGCCTGTTTGCTGAGTGCGACACACCTGGAGGAGGCCGAGAGTCTGCAGTGTGTTTGGTAAATAGTCGACACTCCACAGAGCCAATGAAAGTAGTTCAGGTGTGTGTGTTTTCATGTGGAACTAATAAGAAGCAGATTTTCCATGTGTATTTTTCTCTACTTTTACTTATTCAGCATTTCTGTACAATTTAGTGCAAATTCAGGATTATAAAAAAAACTCAATCTATAAAGAAAAACCAAACAAACACCAGCAAAAGATTAAAAACAATCAGACGCACAGCTGGAGGTCGGCAGAAGTGATGGACAGGAATCCCAAACTGACGAATCAATCCAAAACACAATAATCGTCCTAGAATAAAGTGCTAAAACCTCTGGCTTTAACACACAGGTGTCACTGTGGAGACCTAACAGACAGGCACCAGTCTCAGGAATTTAAAAGTTCTCTGTGCCGAGCACAGACTGCCTGTAGTTGAAGACCAATTATGAAAACCAAACTGAAATTATAAAGAAGGCAGAAATTTCTCTTATTACACCAGAATGCTTTTACATCGGCAAAGTCTTTGTCTCCATTATTTGTTGCTTTATTTCTGGTCCATCTTTGTCCTGCAAAGACTAAGCGACACAGATTCTCTAATATTCAAAACTTCCAGTATTTTTTGGTTTTATTTATTTTTTTACTGAACAAATAAAGTGCAAGAAAATTTTACATTGGCAGATCATTTAGTAGTTGTTGCCATCTTTTTTATTATTATTATTATTATTATTATTATTATTATTTATTTTTTGCTTGCATGTATAAATTGCAGAAAAATTCTCCTGAAAAGATCTTCATGTAGTCTTGTTTTTTAATCTGCAGAAGAGGATTAGGGCCACTGAAAAATAATTGTCAGTCTCAGAATTCTGACTTTTTGATCTCAGAATTCTGAGATTAAAGTCAGATTTTATTTTTTCGGTGCCGTTAGTCCTTCCTGTCTGTACTAATCCATCCTCTGACTGAAGAGGTTAGGATTTTGGTTTACATAGCATTTCCTGGGATTATCCCAATAATCTGATTTTAAGAGCATATGTGATTTGTAAATCTTTAAAAATGCAACTAAAGCTCTTTTAATATGGGCCTTTTTTAGTTTTCCTAGCAGCATTTTTGTCATTAAATAATCAATGACTTAGTTACTTCCAATAAATCAATCAGTCCCGTTTTCCTGGACGTGAAAGTGCTCCGGTGTATCTCTCCGCCTGATCCAATGAGCTGTAAAAATGGTTAAAATGATCCGTTATGGGAAGGAGGAGTTGGGCATGCAGTGCGTAATGAGAGGAATAAAGCGTTGAGTTCGTGTGCGCTCCGTTTTCGGGGCGTCTGCGGACCCAGAGTGCGGCGCTCTGGGGGCGCAGAGGGTTAAGAGCGGTGTCACGCCCGCAGAGACGCTGCGCCGCCGTCCTAATGATGTCCACCGGCCTAATTGAATATTGACGTTCTGTGCATGAGGGCTAAATAGCTTCTGTCTGCTTTTCCTCCGCCTGCTGCAGCGTTTCAATCCGCCTGCTCTGATGATCGTTAATGCGCCTGTTACCAAGGTTACGAGCTTTTTGTCCGTTTGACGCAGCTTTTCTTTCTTTTTTTTTTTTTTTTTTTAGTGCTCTTACAGATGTTTAATTAAAGAAGGCATTTTTGTTGCATTGAAATGACAACTGTGGTCTGCTTCTGCTCTTCCTTTGTTTGCTGCTTTCATTTCAGCAGTGAGCGGAATCTATGGGCGGTTGTAGATGGGGGCCGTCAGAGGCCCGGGGCCCCTCTTATTGCCTCTGATCCAAGACATAATGTCAAATAAATTTATTGTGATATCAACAAATTAAATACAAGCATTAAGAAACAAAACAAAATGTGTGAAAGGAGTGGAAAAAATAAACTTGACAAAAACAATTTTCATTGTTACATGCTGGGACGGCAACCGATTTGTCCCTTTGATCAATTTAATGTCTTTTCTTTGCAATTTAACAACAATTGTTTAAAAGTTGAGGCAGTGGACTTTTTGTGATACATCTGGAGTCGATTCCACCACGGAGCTCCATTGGTGCCATAAAGTTCATTTTAAAATAATTCATTAAAACATTTCTTTTAAATTCTTTCCAGTTTTAAAAAAATGAAACTGGGAAAAGTTCAAAGCTACTTCAGATAAATTTCTTCTGTCAGTTTCAGATATATTTTGTTCAGTTTGATTTTGAAGTTTTTAAGTTTCAGATTTTGTCCCTTATTATTATTTTCTCTTTAGTTTCAGATTTTTTTTCCCTGTTTCAAACATCTAGGGTTGTGTGGGTCGAACCGAACAAAAAATGACAAGACATGACACACACAAAAAAAAAACATGATGCTGACAAATTTGTGCGTTTTTAGTCCTTGTTGTTATATATGTTTTTCTTAAGCCAATCACACTCGCATATAGAATATTAATACGTTTTTCAGCTTCAAACTTTTACATCAATATAGCTCCGTAGTTCTGGAGCTGAAAGTAACTCCTTGACTGACTTCCCTTTCTCTACTGGTCCCATCTCTCTCTACTGGTCCCATCCCTCTCTACTGGTCCCATCTCTGTCTACTGGTCCCATCCCTCTCTACTGGTCCCATCCCTCTCTACTGGTCCCATCTCTGTCTACTGGTCCCATCTCTGTCTACTGGTCCCATCTCTGTCTACTGGTCCCATCCCTCTCTACTGGTCCCATCCCTCTCTACTGGTCCCATCCCTCTCTACTGGTCCCATCCCTCTCTACTGGTCCCATCTCTGTCTACTGGTCCCATCTCTGTCTACTGGTCCCATCCCTCTCTACTGGTCCCATCCTCTCTACTGGTCCCATCTCTGTCTACTGGTCCCATCCCTCTCTACTGGTCCCATCTCTGTCTACTGGTCCCATCCCTCTCTACTGGTCCCCACACTGTGTAGTACATGTAATAAAAGCTGCATCACAGCCACACAGGAAACGATCTCCCATTTCTGTGTCCAGGACGCCATTAATCTGGGCGCAGGTTAACAAATGCGCTGGCATGGAAGGTATATTTCATCTGCAGGCAGCCGACAACGGGACCATTGTGTTGCTGGCCGGGGAGCAGCTCCACTTCAACATGTTTTTACTCAAGTAGAAATAAAAACTGTCCAAAAAGTTACTCAAGCAAATTAAATCACAAAAAACACAATGTAACTGATATTTACAGACAATAAATCAGATGTACTGGGTGAGGTTCTTCCAGTGCAAGACTTTTGTCTTTGTCTTAATCTGTGTCTGAATCTTGTTTTTGTTTTTCTTCATTCAGTGAATATTTTTGCACAATGTGGTGCGACCTTTGATCTCAAGCTCTTAGTATCGTTGAAACAAAAGCAGCTCAAATGAAAATGTTAACAGAACAAACATGATGCAGTTAATTTACTCCAAATCTGTTTGATTCCATAATTGTGGAAGGGGCTTTTGACCTATGACCTCTAGAAACCTTTATTAATATCTTACGAATGATGGCAACACAATCACCGTATTGTTTGATTTGAAGAATCAAATCAGGAATGGAAGCAGGTTGAGGATGTTTTATTTTTTAAAAACCAGAGCCAGATTCATGACTGCGCTGGTTCTTCCTGCCTGACCGGGTCCGAGTTCTTCCACGGCGGCGGTGGCGTTTTCATCTGAAAAGTGGCGATGCTTCTAAGTAATCCATTAGGCTTCCATTAGCTCCGATTTGTGTGATTAGTTTTAATTAATCAGTTCGCTCCGTGGCCTGCCCCCCCGCTGCCTTCTCCTCACATTTCATTTCTAACCTCATTCCTCAGCTCTCCGCTCTCTCCGGCCGTGCGAATCCGTCACGAAGCTCGCTGAACGAACCGGGTCGTTTTTGTTGCTTTGGGTGGTTCTGACCCAGAAGAGATTGTGATCTCCTGTTTTACACCTCCTGCTCCCCTGGAACAGTTGGTATCGATTAGAGCCGCGGCGTCCATCCTTCGCCCTGATTTCACCCGGATCAGACGCCACCCGCCATCTTTGCTGCGCGTCTCGCATTCAAATGAAGGTTTTTATGCTTCGTTTGAAGTAGCAGGTCTGGTTATATACCGAGGTATCAGGATGATGATCCGTCTTCCTTTCCTCTCTTCTCAGGATTCTTATTCTGATAAATGAAAGATCAATTTATCCACCAGGCTTCGCTCCATTTCTCCTTCTCTGCTTTGGATTCATTGGATCGCTTCTATGTCTAACTGGGGCTGTTATAACAATTACTGATCAAATAATCTGCCGATTAGCCTGACTATGAATATAATATTATATGTATAATTATTCAGAAAAAAAACTTGGTAATTTCTGATTTTGGAGTAAAGGTTTGCTTAAAAAGTAGAAATTGTAAGATTAATCGTTCTTAAATTTTCAACTTGGAAATTTTCTAATTTTCAAAAGTTTCAAATTTTAGTCTTTGGAAAGTTGAAATCAATCTCAGTTTTTCTCATAAATTTTTTACTTTTTAGCTCAGAAGTTTCAGTTTTCTTCAGATTTAACTCCGAATGTAATAGTTTTTCTGGTAATTTCTGAGATCAAAATTGTCAAATTTTCTGAAAAAGTTTGAAAAGTTTTCAAATTTGTATTTTTTTAACTTTTTAAAAGTAATAAAAATTTTACGTTTGAAACTCAGAAATTTCCATTTTTTTCCAAGAAAATTTGAGACTAATCTCAAAAGATTTTAGTTTTTCCAACTAGTTTTCAACTTTTCAAACTCATAAATTTCCTTCTTTTTCTTAAAAATTTCTGAGATTAATCTTAACTTCTGAGTTTATTGGCACAAATTTTAGATTTTTTAAACTCAGAAATGTTATTTCTAGAAAATTTCTGTGACTAATCTCAAAATTTCTACGTTTTTTAATGAAAACTTACTCTTTCAGTAGCTCTAATCCGGCATTGTACAAATCATTTGGTGAATGTTTGCAGGCCTGAACCCACCCTGTGCATTGCTGGCCGTATTTCTTTATCTCTTGTAAACCTGTGAATCTGTCCGTCCCGCTGCGGCAGATCCAGTTTTCTTTGTGTCTGTTGGGAAGACACGGCCTGTCACTGTGGCGACGCAGCCGCCCAGCTGCTGTCACTCAGCCTGCAGAGCGAGCAGCGGCTGACGCATGACGCGGCTCCCTGGTAATAGAAATTCAACTATTCTCTCCTACCAGGGCTCAGCTTCTAGCTCCCGAATTCGTTCTCGCTGTGAGTGCTGGGATGAATCCAGAAGCTTGTTGGCGTGTTCTCTGGAATAATTTGTTGGTTTTTCTTAATGATGCTTCACAGAGCAGGTTATGATAGATCTATGGGCGATACAAAACATGATCATCAAATTCTTTGCACAAAATAATGTTCAGGTAATACGATTTTACGGGACCTCAAGTCAACGATTGCACATGAAAATGGCTGAAAACAATGTGCAGTTTTATAACCGTACATGTTTGAAAAGCAGAAGTGGAGCCTCCTGCACAACCAACAAGAATGCAGGGAGGGATATCTCAACAAAATACTTATTTTCCAGCAGCCTTTGTACAGCACATACCGTGGTAAAACCAGCTGACCAAACGTGCTGGAGCTTAGCATAGGTTGCAAGGTATCGCCCTGGGTTCCGCCGGTGTTGCTTGGTGACGGGCAGCGCCTGTTGATGTGTGGCGTTACGTTTCGCAGGTTTTTGAAACGACTCCTTTTCAGACACCATAAACATAAACTAATTGCCAAACTGACTGAGTGTTTTTCTTTCTGTTTTCTGCATTTTTCTGGTTATTTTGACCTGAAAAACGCAGAAATGATCCAAACATCATATCGTCTCCACTTTGCAGTACTTTTCTGCTTATGATGATGCAGTCAATGTTCACTGTGAGAAAAACACATTTTATTCCTGGTTTCTTCATTTTTCAGGTTATCTTGACCTGAAAAATGCAGAAAAACTGCCTCAGAGGGGATCTCGGTCGCCTCCACCACGAATTAATGACTCCTGATGAGAATTTGATGATGTGACAAAAGGATTGAAACGATCCTTTATACGTCCATGTCAGTCACTACACCTTAAACCCATGGAAAAAGTGGGAGAATCTTTCATGTTTATTGTTCTGGAGTCGATTGTTGTCTTTTGTGATGGCACAGTGAGTGATGCTAATGCGGCGCATTCGCCCCTCCCCCGCCCGTTTCTGCAGGACTCCGTGGTTCAACGGCTGGGGGTTCAACCTGCCTCGGGGTCAGTCTCTGCTGGATAAATGGAACCTCGTCCCCGAGGGCGTCGACATCCTGATGACCCACGGACCGCCACTGGGTGAGACCGGTCGGCCAATCACAGCTCCCCTCATCGCCTTCACTCAAACATGAATCGATCATTTGATGTGTAACAACGGCTCTTGGCAAAATGTTTCAGTTGTTCACTGTGTTTCTATGACTTTGTATTTTTAGGATGTAAAGCCTTTGAAAGGCCTCGTTACTGAAAGATGTTACACAAATAAAATTTGATTGAACGTCTGGAGGAAAAACAAGCTGGAAAATTAACCAATCAATCAACCTTATTAATTCATCAATATTTTTTGCTTATTAAGATTTAATTATAAGTAACTATTCAGCAGAAATGGCTTGTTTTTAGTGAATAATTCCTTAATATTGACAGAATAGTACTAATTCCACTGGCAGATTATTTCACTGAAAACATGAAAAAGTTAAATAATCTGCCAGAACTTTTTAAACAATGTTAAGAAATTATTAACTTAAAACAAGCGACTTTGCTTGTAAGTTATTTGTAAGTTATTTTCAAATGTGCTGAAATATTTGCAATAGAAAATAGATCAAACATTCTTGGTAAGATTTTGTGTTTTTGCAGTGTAATGACTATGTTCCTATAATTAAACTCAAATTTCCGTGTATCAAATCTTGGCAGGGATGATTGAAATCAAATCCACTTTTTGAAAAAGTTTTTCATCATTTTCTGTTTTTAGAAAACAGTACAATAAAAACATGAGCTGCGTTATCGAAACTGTAATCTTTCTGCCTCAGACGGAGCGTCAGCTCTGCACACGGTGGATTTGCTCCGGTGTTTCTGTTTCCCTGCATGGAAACCAAGTCATCTCAGACTTTTCTTGTGGTTTTCGCAGCAGATTGATTAGCGTTTCCTCCTGGCTGTTTGGGTCTCGCTTGTTTTTCTCCTCGTTTCGACTCCATCTGGCTTTATTGAGTGATTTCCTTCCCTTTCGCCCACGGAGGCTTTCTGCTGCTGCGGCCGTTTGATTATGGAAACTCGATTTCTGCTGGAGAGGGAAGCAAACGGGTTCTGGAGCCGGTCCGGGCCAGGAGAGGTCCGGAATCATCTGGACCGGTTAAACATGTAGATCCAAAGACGCCATGTTGGCAGGATTTCACAGGGATCAGAGACGAAAAATCACTGAAAAAAGTAACATTTATAAACCGTTTGTTCAATTATACACTGTAAAAACACAAAATCTCACCACTTATTATTGGGCTGGCGTGAATATCTTGCCATCCAACCGTTTATCATCCATCCATCACTGCCTTTATTATCCATCCGTCTGTCCATTCATTCGATCTTTTTGCCATCGCTTCATGCAGTTATTCGTTCATGACGGCTGCGATTAAATTTATGCTAAAGCTTCATTGAAAAAATGATTCAAATATGAAAAATGTTGATAAAACGTTCTTAATACTTAATTCCTTATAAATGGATGCCTGGATGATAAGTTTTCTAAATTCAGACATAATTTCCTCTGAAATGAAAAATCAGAGTTTAGAACTTAGTTAAAACTTTAAAAATAGAAAAATTATCTGCTTTATTTGAACCATGCATGAAGGAAACCCAGGCGTAGTTTTATTGTTTTGTGTCCTGAAGATTTGTAAAATAGTTTAGAATATAAAGTTTCAGACTGTTTATTAGTACTGACATGTTTTCAATGCTGTGTCTGGGAGATAAAAGTCAGTAAAAAGGTGAAATGAATGCATTTTTCAGGTTTCAGGGACTGGGTTCCTAAAGAGCTGCAGCGGGTCGGCTGCGTGGAGCTGCTCAACACGGTCCAGAAGAGAGTCCGGCCCAAGCTTCACGCCTTTGGAGGCATTCATGAAGGTAAACGGAGCGAGAAGCAACAGAACATCTGAAACCACAAAGTCACAGAGATGATGCTAAATAGATAACTGCTGCAAATTTTATTTAAATATTTTAGAGGCGAAAATGTGATGAAATTTAATGTGCCCCGATTCTGATGATTGGTCTTAAATTTGTCCAAATAAACCACCAAACATTCTGGGCTCTATTACAATTATGTTGTAACCACAATATTTACTTCCTTATTGAAAGATTTTCCAACCTGCATTTCATCCCCACTGAACCCAAATTTATTTGGGAGATTTAAGTTTTAAGACTTGAGTTGCCTGTTGGAGCAAAAACCATTTAAACAAATGTGATTGAGCGATTAAAGTCAGAATTCTGTGAAAATAGGTCAAAATGTTGAGAAAAAAGTATCAAATTCTGAGGAAAAGTCTGAATTCTGATTTTAAAAATTCTGAATTCTGATCAAAATCAAAATTCTGGGAAAAAAGTAAAAATTCTAAGTCAATTCTGTGATTTAAAAAAAGGTGGAGATTCTGAGGAAAAAGTTTGAATTCTGGTTAAAAATATTGAAAATCTAAGAAAAATATCAGAATTTTGATGAAAAGATCTAAGAAAAAAGTCAAATTTCACAGATTAATCCAGAATTCAGACCGTTTTCCCTCAGTGTCCCTCCCGCCCTCCCGCAGTCTAGAGACGTATTGTGACGCTGTCGGTCCTTCCAGGGTACGGCATCATGACGGACGGCTTCACGACGTTCATCAACGCATCGACGTGCACCGTCAGCTTCCAGCCCACCAACCCCCCCATCGTGTTCGACCTGCCCAACCCCTCCAGCTCCTGAGGTCGCCGCCATCGAACGCTGCCGTCAGGAGGAACGACTTTTCTACGAAAAAAAAAATTCAACTGTTTCTTTGCAAATTTTGTTTTGCTTTTGGAGAAAAAAGCGATGGGAAAACGCGGCGTTAAAGGAGAATATCGGTGTTTTTTTTGTTTTGTTTTTCTTCTTATCCTGTGCCAACTGTCCAGGCTTTTTGCTTGGCGTCACTCCATCATATTTGATCGTTGAAGAAGGCGAACTAATCCTTTAAAAGAAAAAAGAAACATGGTTTACTGGAGAACGACGAAACATTTTGTTGTCTGAAGCCAGCAGAACGTTTTGGGTTCGCCCCACCGGTATTCTCCTTTTTCTATGAGATTTTGTGGTTAAACAATCTTGCTCTTGATAAATATTGGTCAGAAGTGTAAAATAAATGACGCTTTGTGAATTTGTACAATTTCTTTACGGTTTGGTCTGGCCAGACGACGGATGCCATTGTTTTTACATTGTGTCATATGATAAATATTCAGTTTCTTCTTTGCTTTCTCGTCAGTTCTTTCTCTCCTCCTATTGGCTGACAGGGACGCTGCCTTAAACTAGCTTTAATGTTCTTATTTATTACCCATCATCCCCCGCTGAGCAACACCTGACGATCGGCGGGACGGAAAGCTACGAAAACAGCCACAATATTCACTTTTTATCAAGGATTCTTCATCTGATTTGGAAAATGTATAATATCATATATATAAATTATATATTCATCTTTTAAAACATCTGTACTAAAGTTGTGTTTTGAAGAAGAAAAGAAGTTTTTCTGTATCTTGCATCATTTCTCCATGTTTTTGTAGAAACAATCCAACAGGTGTTTTCCCTGAAACTCGCCTGACTAAACATGGATAACAAAGTGTAAAATCTGATAGTTTTTGTGTTTTGTTGCTTTTTTTTTCTTCTAATTTTGCACTGTGTGTAAATGCAATCTTGCTAGCACAAAAAATGTTTTGCCAATAGTCGTCTGAACTCAGCTGTAAATGCTCCTTTTCGTGCTCTCTCCCTTCTCGCTGTTTCTGATTGTATCGCCATGGAAAGGTTAGTTCTTTCATTTTATTGTGATATTTAGCTGCCTTTATATGCAAATAAAATTGCAAGATTTTTACTTAAGAAAAGTTTTATTTGAATAAGTGAACATGTTTATCCAACCATTTTTTAATACATTGTTTTATTTGAATAAGTGATTTTTTTGGGGGGATTACAATTTGATTTTTTGCTGATATGAAGCAGAGAACAAATATCCAAACACTGAATACTAAAAATAAATAAAATATAAATATTCTCATATTAGTTTAGATCATTAAATTGTAGTGCCTAGGTAATAGATGCTTATTAAGAAATATTATTTATGTGACTTAAAATTAATCTTACGGCACTAAATGCAAATGATGTCGCTGTTGCTCGGATGTTCGGACAAAAAGCACCAACAAAATGGCGCCGTCGGAAGAGCGCGTAACTTCTCGATGAGGACCTGCCAGCAGCTTCTTTTCGCTATTATTCGACACAGCTTTGAACCTTTGAAGTAACTCATTCTCCGAGTGTTAGGAGGATTTTGGGTTAATCCGTTTTGAAAGGTTTCAATTTTCCCTTTGGCCTCTTCCACTTGGCCCCTGCCTTCCGTTTTGTGCCGCCTTGCAGCAACGGGTGTCCCGTTTCTTTTGACAAAGGCGTTCCTCTGACTCCCATAGATAGAAGATGGAGTCAGAAATCTCTTACTGTTGTAAAAAAAAAAATTTGTTTCTCTATTTTTTGGATTGTGGATTTGCTGCTTTTTGGGATATTTGGCCTTTAGTGCAACCTAAATGTCAGCCTTGAATTGGCAAAATCTACTTTGTAAAATGTATATTTTGCATGTATTTGTTTTTCCATTTGGGTGTCACCAGCTTCCTGGAATAACCACATGCTGCATTATGCTTGGTTGTGCAGGAGGCTCCACTTTTGCTTTTCAAAAATGGACAGTTGCGTAATTGCACATCTGTTTGCAGCCATTTTCACAGGCTCAGAAAATTTTCAACTTTTCAAATTCAGAATTTTATTTTGTGAAACATTTCTGATATAAACCTAAAATCGCAGTTTTATGGTGAAATTTGACAGGAATTTTGTTTTTAACAGATCTGCCATATTTTTGTCAGAAAAGTGCAAATCCAGCCGACCTCACAAATATTTTTGTACAATCAGACAAAACCAATTTACAACTTCATTTTCAGGAAGATTTCAGACCTTTTTTAAGTAAATACTTTCTTAATGTTGATGAAAAAGTTCCACTTGCTGATCATTTCATTTATAAGAAAACATTTTTCTCATATCATCAGAAAAATAATCTGCCAGTGGAGCTACTATCCTTCATCAATATTAATGAATCAATTGTCTTTAAACAATTTCTTATATTTTCTTAAAAGTTACTTGCAAGTTAGTTTTGCCTTATTTCAAGTAAACTGAGATGTTCTCAGCAGACACTCGATGGGAATTTGAGTTTTTGCAGTGTAATACTTCATTGAATGTCAGCATCCATACAAACTCAGAACATTTTAATTTCAATGTTGCAGCTTTAATCACTTAATTTACTGTTTTAGTTTGAACATGATTAGGAGACAACATGATTTAAGCCAGTAGGACCGGGTTATATTTAAAGGTTTATACTCTCAGGGTTTGAGTGTTAAGGACCGAACAACAAACCCAGCAGAGTCATAGCTGCCATGTGCATTGGCAGCTGACGTTAATATGATTAGACTGGATTATGGTAATGTGTGGGGGGTTCTGGTGGGTGTGGGGCGAAGCCATGCTGCTCTCGTTTCGGGGGAATACTTAATTGGTTGGGCTGCTTTGATGTTGTGCTGATGTGGGAACCGGGAGCCTCGTCGTAATTCAAGCTGATTTCGGTTTTGGCGTTGGATCTGGGCTGGCGACAGGTAGAAAGGAACGAAACCTGAGGAACACGGCGAATATGAAGATACGTCTGGGTGGGAGCAGACATTTTGTTCTGTCCCAGGACTGAATGTGAAATATGAAGTCAGGTCTCATTCAAGTTCAGCTGTGTGACATTTACTGAGGTTAAATTCTCCCAACAGACACTAATTCATAGTAAAACAATTATTCTAGTTTTTGGGGAGGGTTTTTTTAGTCATAAAAGATATTTTCTCACATTAAATACTACGACAAGAACATTGCTACATTTCTTTGGCTGAAATTTGCTTAATTGCTATAATACGCCGTCATACAACTCGGCAGGTACTGTGCCGTTACCCAGCAACCCCAGCAGGGTTCCTCCCATCACCTAGCAACCAAAGTGGAACTCCAGCATGTTTGGTCAGCTGATTTTACCGCTGTATGAGCTTTACAATGGCTGCTGGAAAAGACAAGTGTTCTTTCTGTGTTCTTGTTGGTTGTGCAGGAGGCTCCACTTCTGCTGATCAAAGATGTACAGTTGCATAATTGTGTGTCTGTTTACAGCAACAACAAAAAAAAAGTAGAAAAATTTTCACTTTTCAATTTCAGAATTTTTCTAAAACATTTTTTTAGATCTCAAAATTGCAATTTTTGTCTAGGAAAATTTCAGCATTTGGAGCTCAGAAAGTTTTTTGCTTTTTGTAGAAAATTTTTTAGATTACTTTCAAAATTTGAGAATTTCCTAGAAAATTTCTGAAGCTAATCTAAACTTTTTTGGGGGGATCTCAAATGAAGATTACTTTATGTAGACCAGAGACGTATCCGAACTCGTTCAATGGGTCACCTTTGAAGAATTATCCAAGTTGTTTGATTTAACTTCATTCAAACTTAAAAAAAAAAAAAAAGTTTTTTACATGATAAAAGTATGTAACCTTTTGATCAGAAACTGGAAATCCAAACCAATACAAACCACTTTGATCAAATATTTAGTCTGAAAACACAATGAATGAGCCCACAAGTTGCGGATGAGCACATGGAAAGCCTGAGTCGTGACAGAAAGAAGGAATTTATGGCACCTCTGCTTGTGCCAAATGAGCTCCAGATTACAATAATACCGCTGGTGAGCAATTAAATCCTTCTAAACAGAGCAGAGTCCTGCTCTGCATCCATCAGCCGAAGACCAACCCGCCAAACACAAACCTCCCCGGCGGCTGCCCGCGCACGGACAATTAGAAGATCACAACCAACAAGCCCCGAAACTTTAAACTCTCCAGATTTAATGTCACTGACAGAAATGATCAACTTTCTTTGGTTTAAAGTAGCAGCAACATGCTAGCACATAAAAATGTAGTTAATGCCCCACTTATTCACCATGGCAACAGCGCCCAAGCTAATTAGCATCATTATGGTGAAGTAGCATTAATTAGCCGTTAAGATTCAGTTCTTCATGGTTTATTCTCTGAACTTGTTTTCAACTTTATTGTATTTTTATGAAATAAAAATTAAATGTGAATATTTAAACCCATTCCTTATTATTTTTTACCACATAATATTAACTCTAAGAAAATTTTAATAAATATATAACATTATTTTTATATGATTCTGACATTTTACTAATTACCTGAAATAAATTACAAGTGGGACTTTTTTTTATCAATATTAAGAGCTGATTGACTTCTATCTTACTAAAAAGTTAGTTTTGTTTTAATTCAAATGTACTAAGATATTTGCAGTAGAAACTAGACAAAAACACTTGGTTTGCTAATGTTATTTTCATGCATTTTTTGTGCCTCACACTGCAAAAACACAAAATCTTACCAAGTATTTTTGTTGTAGTTTCTACATTTTTTTAGATCTCAAATGCAAGTGATATCTTAGTGTTTCTTATTTCAAGTGTACTAACTTTTGAGGATGATATAGGAGCTTGTTTTAATTGAATAATCCCTGAATATTGATGAAAAAGTATTCGCAGATTATTTCACTTACAAATCGGAAAAACGTCTTAAAATCATCTTTAACATTAGCGGTTCATTTACTTGAAACAAGTTTCTATATCTTGCTAGAAGCTACATAAAAGTTAAGTGTCCTGATACATTTGCTACAGAAAATAGATCTAAAATACTTGGTAAGATTTTCTGTTTTTGCAGTGCGCTCCTCTCTCTTTCGGCTTTAAATGTAAAACTTGATTAAACTGGATCTAAAGTTCGGCGGCTAATTATTTTTCCCAGTTAATTATTTCCCCTGCAGACGGGATTGATGAGGCCATTCTGCATTGAAAGAATCTCTGAGCTGATTGAACCGGGGGAGAGTTGACCCCCTCCGACCTCCTGAACAATGCATGATTATCACAAGTGGATCTGCTGAGTGACTGCGGATGATTAGTACCTCCCTTGTTGCTTTGCATCGCCGCCGAGACAAAAGCTACATTTGTCTAATGGTATATAATTTACCTCCTTCCTGATTTTCGCTCTCCTCTGTCTTTCTCTCTCTCTGTCATTTTCGAAGCACCTTATTGATTAATTGTGTGGAGTTTTGGAAAATTACAGTGATTACAGTTATTAGCTGCTGTTGTTGCGTTACTCGCTAATCAAGGACACTGTAAACGGACAATCAATAAGGCTCACACGCCGTGGAGTTTCTGTCCTCATGGAGAAAGTTTTAACTTTGTGGAAGAGGAGAAAAACATGAAGCAAATACAAATAGAAGATAAATATCTATAAGGAATCAGAGGAGATGATTGCTTAATTAATGCAAATTACTAAATAATCTGAGAGTTCATTTAGACTGAAAGGAGACTGAGGCTTGTAGGCGAACCAGAGTTTTCTTTTTTAATGACTTCACACGTGAAGTCATTAAAAAACATCCTCCATCTACTTCCTGCTGTTGTCATCTTTGTAGTTTTCGTCAGCAGTAACATCCGGTTGTTGTGACTGGAGTGACGCACTGAAAGTGTTTCCATTGCACTTTTGTGAAATAAACCAATTTACCAAAGAAAAAAACAAATTACCCCATCCAAACTTATCAAAAAACTAGTTTTTTTTTACTTGCTGTGTTTCCATTACATATGTGTGGAAAAACTTTCCCAATATTTTGCTAATGTAATATAAAAAAACAATTGTGCAATTGTTGTGTTTCCACTAAATAAGTGAAATTAGAATCAAACATAAAATAAGTTTGTTTGTGCGATAAGTCATTGAAAAGTATCCTGCAGCTACTTCCTGTCTTTGTTGTTTCCTTCAGTAGTAACATCCGGATGTTGATCACGTGACTCGTGTGAGACGATAAATGTTTCCATTGCAGTTTTGCAAAATTTACCAAGAAACTCTTCATCTTGGTGCCAAAACTTAACAACAAATCAAACATTTTTTTCTCATTTAGCTCATTCTATTTTCAAAAATATCAATTTGCGCAATCATATGGTCACTGCTAATACATTTACTGAATCCAAATGTTTCCTTGTTTTCAGGTGAATTTTCCTCCGTTTTGCAGCACTCATTAAATCTATTAGGCCAAATTATTTTCTACAGGTGATGCATTGCCTGCTAGCCTTGATTTAAGAAGAGCTAAAAGAGGTGAAGTATTTTCTTGTTTTAATTACCTCCCTGCTACTCCTTTGAAGCACAGAAACATCCTTCATGCCTCTCATAACGGCGTCTTCTGCCCCTTGAAAAGCCCCCGACCCTCAACGCCACTCTTCATTCCAGCCATAATTAACTCCTTCAAATAGCAAATCGACTTATGTAGCTTATAATTTGGATTTGAGAACGTACACAACTCGATCTGCAAATACGACCATTTAGGAGAAGAAATTCAGGTTTGAATTTCTCACTCTCCAAGGCCAAGACTGAGATTTCTGCAGCTACATGAAGGAGCGATGCATTTGGAATAGGAATCTCGGCTATTTACAGTTTCTTTTCGTTGGACAAATAAATGCAAGAGCCCGTTTCATATTTAATGTTAGCTCACAGAAAACCAGCAGACCTTCGAAGAAGCGAGTCGATGGGAGCCGAGATGTAAACAGGCTTGCAGACAACAGGGAGCAGCCTCGCAGTGCAGAGGTTAATACTTCATTAATGGCTGATTAATGTCTCCAAGCAGATTAATTCAATTGAGCCCTTTATTAAGCAGCGCGTATTAATAGAAATGAAGACTTCCCTCAGCGGGAGATGTTTGTTGCCATATGGGGCCTTCAAGGTTGGGAAGCAACCGGGATCCCGACCGCAGCGGGTCAGCAGGGCTGGAGGAAACGTTTTCCCAGCCTGCGATATGAAGTGACTCCACAGAAAAAGACCAGCTGGATGCTAAAAGCTCACGATGAATAAACCATGGAGTTGGAGTTGCATGCAGGTGCTTCTATGTGCTCTGATGCAAAATATGTCACATTTTACACTAAAAAAGGTGAATATATGGCGAAATTCAACATTTGCACCAATTTAAGACATACGATTAATCGTGATTAATTGAATTAATCAGATTAATTATGATTAATTGTTTATCGAAATACTTATCAACTAATTGATTAATCGTCAACTGGAGTTAGAGGTGGGTGATACGGATGTTACAGTATTTTGTGGTTCTATTATTATAATAACAACAAAACTGATGATAAAATCTGATTGTTCATACTTTTTAGGTACGGCTGCGACTGCATGAAGCAGCTTATTATAGCTCCACAAACTCAAATACTGCTTTTCAAAAATATAAAATTTTAATACGCTTCTTTAGGACACCAGTCTCTTCAGAGTGTGATTTGTATCACTAAAATGCACACAATAGCTGCATGTAATTGTATTTTCAAGGTTTAATATTTATTGATACTTTATTAATCAAACAATGCAGAAAATACTAAAAAATAACTCAATTGCGATTTCTCTGTTAAATAATAACACAATTAAAATCTCAGATAAGTTTGTTCACACAATAAATCATTAATAAAACCTTCAGTGTCATCATCCTCCCACCACTTCCTGTTGTCTTCTTTGTCGTTTCCAGCAGTAGCAACATCCGGCTGTTGTTTATGTGACGAGTATTGGTTTCAACCAACTCACCACCTAGCAACCAACTCACCACCTAGCAACCAACTCACTACCTAGCAACCAACTCACCACCTAGCAACCAACTCACTACCTAGCAACCAACTCACTACCTAGCAACCAACTCACCACCTAGCAACCAACTCACTACCTAGCAACCAACTCACTACCTAGCAACCAACTCACCACCTAGCAACCAACTCACTACCTTCCCTACCTTCCCTAGCAACTCGTTCGTTCCTTGGTTACCTAGCAACTCCTTCATTCCTTGGTTCCCTAGCAACTCGTTCATTCTTTGGTTACCTGGCAACAACTTGCTGGGTAACTTGTGCAGCAGCAGTTTCATGTTTCGCCTTACAACAGTTTAAAAGTAAAAAACAATTGTTTGGAGTGAAAATTGTGGATAAAATAGGAAAGGTTTCACCACTACCATTAGCGGAACAATTTCAGATTCTTAAAACAAAACAAAAAAACGAATCAATAATTATTGACGTTGACAATTATCAATAAAAACTTGTATGAAATGCCGTATCTCCCAGCATTTCCTTTTTTACTCTTACTTGACCAAAAATAATATTTCAAAATGATTATAGCCTCTTAATCCACCTCAGATTGATTGCCAGCAATAGTTTCTCTATTGAAATGTATTTTTACTTACAGGTAGTGCTAAACGTTTTAGTCACGTTGGTGGAAAACCAGGAATCCAAATCACATTATCTAGAATTAAAAAGGTTGACTTTACAAGTACTGCTTTGAAAAATCTTTTGATGAATATAATTATGTTTGAGTCTGAGGGTCATTTTTACAAGAATTGAGCGCTGAGTTATCCGAGAAACCTAACAAAACTTTTAATTAAAGCTGCTAGTCATAAAAATGAAGAGAAGCCAGAGTCGTTTCACAAGCTTTATTTCAAACATCCTTTCCTTGACATTGACCAATTTCTTTTCTCCACTACAAATAAAATCAGGAATTCAGTTTACTGAACAGCCTGAAGGATATAATGCCGTTTTTTTTTTGTTGTTCTGTGAAACCAATCAGCTGGCGCCAGCGTTTCTTCCTTCTCTATCTGCAGCGACTCGCACGCACAGAAACCCGCGGACTGAAACTCGCTGAGACGCAGCACAGCTGTTGTTGTTGGCACACAGTGTCAACTGCGTTTGCCCTGAAAGTTAACAGCAGACACTCGACTGGAGACCTCGCCTCGCCCTCGGCCGCGCCGCCGCATCGCGACAAAGGCCTGCTCTGTCTCCGCTTTGGAGCCTTAATGGAGTACAATGACCTCTGTGTCACCGTTTTTCTTTTTTCAATCAGGCACTCTTTTTCTCAGCAAAGCTACACAGAGGATTTCAAAAACAGAAAATATCAAAGCCTTCATTGGCTTTCATCCGGTGAAATAAACCAAGTTTTTGTTTGTCTGATTACCAAGAAGTCAACACTGAGAGAAAATGACTTCTCAGAAAAGAAAAACTCTCGTAAATGCTATTTAGTTTTGCTATAACTTTAATTTTTTCCAGTGGTAAGGCACCAGTTGGGGAAAATTGCACATTTATTTGCTGCCATGCATATTTCTTCACCAATTAAAAGTTGTGGAGCTACAAGCGTCCAGCATGCAGACACAGTGGAAGTAGGGCTGAAAAACGTCACGGTATCATCGTTTCATATCAGCCTATTGATAATTATTGATAGATTCTTTCGTTTTAAATATCTGAAATATCAAAATGGTGGCATGATCTTCACTGCTTTATCCACAGTTTTCTCTCCATGTCGCTGTTTTTAGTTTTTAAGTAGTTTTTAAACTGCTACCTAGCAATAACAAGTCACTCAACATGTTGCTAGCTGACCAAAGATTTAATTAATTAATCGATTCAGCTCCAGCTGTTATGAGATATTTTCAATCAAAGTAAACATTTAGATATTCAGTTTATTTTTTAGGAAATTTGGTGAGTTGTTTCTCTTTGGTGCTGATAATAGTTTGCGGCTGAGTTAATCAGCTGTTCTTCTTCATAACAAACTCTTATTTTGAATTTGAATGCTCCAGCTACCAATTAATCATTTATTGAATTAGTTGTCCATTAATTCCAACGATCGATTAATCACGATTAATCGTTTCAGTCCTAGTTTTATGACATTTTAAATCAAAATAGAGCCTTTGTTGTTTCTCTTTGGTGCTGCAGCTGAGATTCATCAATTTGTGTGCTTTCCTCAAATGGAATGAAGTTTTTTCAAGTAATTTCTGCTTTTTAAAGCATTCAGGCGATAAGAGGAATGTCCCTTTTTCTCCTTTGGAAATCATTGAAAGCCAGCAAAATTGACGCAAAAAAAAATAAAGAAATAAAAAAAATAGGTGAACTTATGGAGGAAAACCTTCGTGTTGGAAAAAGTGACATCTCTGTAGCGTCGCATGATGAGCGCCGTGGAAATCCCATTTTTCTGGACCTGCAGAGAAGGTCAAATTGCCTTTGTTCTCTGACTAATTAAATCTCGGGTAATTACTGCGACACTGTGGATGTCAGGAAAAATAGATGAAGAGAGAGATTCAGGAGCTATATAGATCCAAATGAATGAAGGCAACATTCATCACAGATTTCATAAGAGCCGGTGGGTAATGGGAAGACGCTGTTACGACCTTAATGATGGCTGATTTGATTGGAGGGTTTTTTTTCTTCTTTTCTTCGACTCGCTCTCTCAGCTTCACAAGGTTCAGCAGCAACAGAGCGAACAGGAGCTCAAAGAGCTGAAGGAGCATTCATCATTGTTCTTGTTGCTATGCGACTCACTAATTAGCAATCTAACCTGAAGAAACAAAGGGATAAGATAGTTAAAAATAAAAATGCTTTGCAGGAAGGGAAGTAATTGCTCCTGTTGTTCCTGATGTAAAGGTTGAAGTTCTCCGCTGAGGTTTCTGCCTCAAATCCCTTCTTTGATTTTTGAAGGATAAAAATTCCTTTTAATATCGGCTTATTTTTGTTTTTTGGTTTGTCGATGTTTTTATTTCTCAAACTGATTTGTTTACTGAATCCAGTAAAACAGATTAAAGTTGAAGCCAGGAGGTAAATATCTGTTAATTTGTAAAGCTGCCTTTTGATAAACTTTGAACAAACACATTTTCAAACATTTGCAGCTAAATTATTTAAATCTGCTGGAAACCAAAATTTATTCTGTTAGTCTAAAATTTATAGATCTAACATTAAACCACAAAAACACAAACTCTTACCAACGATTCGTGGTCTAGTTTCTAGTAAAAATACCTTTGTACACTTAAATAAGACAAAACTAACTTGCAAGTAACTTTTAGCAACATTTAGCTGCTTGTTTTAAGCTGATAATTCCTATTGATATTGTTGAAAAACTACTAATATGAGTGAAAAATGTGACTCAACAATCACGGAGGTTTTTGAAATGGCTCGTTTTCCAGACAGCTAGATGGGATTTTTAAGCATTTGTTTGTTTTTAGAAGCAGTTAAAACCCAAAAAGTAGCACAAAAACGTACAAATATGATTTTGGTATAACAGTTTCCCTTTGGGTAAATCACAGCTGTGTAAGCTTGCTGCGTGTTTTAGATAAGCTAACACTGCATGAACAACCATCCTCCAGACATATGCTGTCATCTCAATAATAAACCTCCATAATCTCAATCCTACAGCTAACTGTCGTTCTCTTTCACACATAAAATGAAACCTATCCGAGATTCTGCAAAGACTCTCCGCGTTCTGGCAGATTCCTTGATTTTGTGTTGCAGCCTCAGTTCGATGTGAAGGAGGCAATAACTGTAGGGTGATGCTTCATGTTCAGCCAAACCAACCTGCCAGGTGGGGGCTCGCATATTAGATCCATAATTCACTACATGGATTGAATTTCCTCACTGGATTTGGAGCAAAGCAAGATCCATCAAAAGAGCCGGGGAGACCTCTGTGACCCTGAAGTGGAGAATTCAACAAATAGAGCAACATTCTGATTTATGATACGCAACACTGATTCTTTGCCAGTGTAGACACGCTGCATGTTTACATGTGGAAATTTCACGCATGTGTACAGCGCCGGAGGGTAAAAAAACGATTCCTTTACATCCCATTCATCCATTCATAGCCGCGCCGCTACGGCAGAACAATTAACTAAATGAAACCTGGAGATTAAGGTATTATTAATTCAGTGTGGTGCGCCACAGCAAAGGGAAAAATAATGCAGGAAAACTGTTGAACAACTCAAAACCTCTTTTTCTTGCTCTCTGTGTCGGCTACAGCTACATGTTGCTGAAGCAACTGACAACACTAAATATATGAGGATTCAGCACACAAACATTTCCCACACATGAACACAACATTCAGTCTGTCAGCTTTATGTTTTTAGGCTTGATGTTTATTTTGCAATCATTAATAAATGATCGCTGTGGTAGATTAGCTACCGGTGCTGTTAGCCAAGCTAACACAGCTGTGGTAGTTTAGGTATAGTTGCTATTAGCTAAGCTAACACAGCTGTGGTAGTTTAGGTATAGTTGCTATTAGCTAAGCTAACACAGTGGTAGATTAGCTAATTTAAACACCTGCTCTACTCAGTCGATGTCTGGGTCCCCTTTTTCTTAATTTAACTGAATGAAAACAAACCAAATTCTGCAGCACAGCTACATGCTAATGTTGTCATAGTCAAGCTAGCATAATGGTCCTAGTATATATTTTTTTCTTAATAAAAACTTTTCCCTGACCTTGTTATCATTATGTTGTAGTATTGACAATTAGTAATAAAGTTCTACGCCCATTTTTTTAAAAAAATATATGTCACATTTAAGATTTGGCGCATCATGTTGATAACTTAACAGCTACAACCAATGATGGACATCAACAGTGAGCAGCATTTTCCCTCCAGTGGTAAGCTGGCGGCGTAATCTTCAGTGTGTGATGTCACACTGCAACATGTCTTAAAATTGTTTGCATTCATCTACAAATATTTTAAGGTTCTTTGTCATCAGAAAAGTAAGTACGATTGGCACTAATTTCCTTCCATACGACCCCCACTTCAGGATTTCTCATTAAAAAATATTCCCAAGTTTTTGTTTGTAAATGCATCAACTTCTTTCACTGAAGCTTAAACCTATAAGAGAGAACAACACATAATCTCAGTAGTTCCTTTCTTTTATAACATCCCCTTGCTTCAGTGCATTTTTCTCATCTTAGGGATGAAATTTGCACATTGGTGGTCAGCTGGCTTCAGTTTGATCTCACGCTTCAAAGTTTTGATCAAACTGCTTTTGTCTGAACGCGTTCTTGAACGGAACACACTTTGAAGTTCAAAACGTGTATAATTTCAGTTTTTCCTGATGTCAATTCTCTTATCGGAACGGATTATGCGCTCCGGAGCCGCCCTCGGGGTTTTACAGTTGTTCTGGGAAGGCAGAGGACTTCTGACAGGGGACGGGACGCGAGGTGTGTTCATGCATATTTAGGCGCTTCTCGTGTGAGGCAAATGTGGCCGACTTTCTTTGAGATTACACGGATGCAAGAAGAAGTGAGAGTGCAAACTCTCGATGATGAAAGGGGGAAGTGAGATGTTTCATAGATGGAAATAGGCTGGGGAGAACGTGAAGGGTCTGCTGGGTAAAACTGATTCAGTGTTGGAGTTCAGCGACATTTGGGATTTCTGTGAAACTGAAGATTAAAGGTTCGTTGTCGAACATGTTGACCCGTATTTGTGTTTTTTGGGTTTTCGTCCATATTTCCAAGCAATTTTAACAGAATTAAATTAATGCAACAAGTAAAATGTGTCAATAATGCAAGAAAGAAATTGTGTTTCCACAGAAGAGGAATGGAGCCAATTAAAAAAATGACTCAGTTCAGACTTTAATAAATGTAACTTTAACTTTACATCATGTTTTAATATTATTCTCCGCCTTCGAGGTCAAAGCTCCGCCTCCGAGCTGCAGGTTCCAAGGCTCTATCTCATCGGATAGCTCTCACTCAGCTCCTTCAGACTAGCCAGCAGCAACTAGCAAACATCTGGTGGAACTGTGCATCTGCTGAGCTCGTTATAGGAGCTTCTTCTGAACGAATCGCTGTTAAAAACATCGTTAAGGGGTTAATAGAGGAGCTATGGTGTTTAGAGATGGAGGAACAGTTTCAAGGCTTCAAATTACCAAGTCGTATTTCTTTAAATTTTCTATTTGACATGTGAAGCATTTTTTAAACAACTGAAGGTAACAGTCACTCGGTTATGCTATAAAATACATACTACTGACCCGTTAATATGATGGGCACTAGAAAGTACTAGTTAATTTTCAGCAACACATTTTCACCATATTATAAATGAAAAAATCTTCCAGTGCAACTAGTATTTTTATATTTAATCAACATTAAGGATTCATTGGCTTAAAACAAGCTCATTTATTTTGCTGAAAAGTAGCTTGTAAGTTACTTTTGTCTTATTTCAAATGTAGTAAGACATTTATGGTAGAAAGTAGACCAAAAAAACTTGGAAACATTTATTTTTTTGCAGTGTTAAGAGATGCACTTTCTTTCTCATGTGAGATTCAATCCAATAAAGCAAATGAATGAATCATTTCTTGCGTTTTGGCATGTTTTGAATGTGTTTGAGCTTTCCACATGCAAAGCCTTCTTACCAACTACCGTAAATCAGTTCAGGCTTTATTTTTAACCTCATTAAGGATGAGATGCACACACCCAAGGCCACTCAGACAAACCCAGATTGGTTGGTGGTCTATGTTACCCGCAGCAGTCCTTTTCCAGGGCTGCAGAGGTCAGACTTGAAAGCTCTCATTGGAAGGAGAAAAAAAAACAAAAAAAAACCTTTAAAATGATGAAAGTAGGGCAACAGGGAGAAGCAACAGACTGATGGTCCTCAGAAGGCAGAGAGGAAAGAGGAATCATGTCCTGGGGGAGGAAGGAGACAAATGTTGAAAGAGTTGTTTGTTGCACTGATTGAAAGGATTGTGGAGCCGACGGAACATTTTTTCGACGCTTTAATGCCTCCTTCCTGCGCGTATTGATTCAAATTATGTACAAACACAAAAATATGCACAGCAGACACACGCGAATGCATGCGCAGGAGTTGCTGTCCCCAGAATCTGACGCATGTTTTTATTAAAGTAAGCAGCTGTTCGATAGCGCTAAGGAGTAATGCAGATTGACTCTGGCTTAATTATAAAACCCCTGCATGAATTTGGTCCTAATGGAAGCTGAACACTTAACCCAGATTAAATGCAGAAGAGCAGATCAATGCTGAAGGAGTTTTTTATTTTTCCTCCTCCACTCGCGCTCTCAGAAACACCGCATTTACATATGCAATGCATCTCCGTTAGGATAATCACAGCGAGCCTTGAGCCTCGGGACCCGTCGGGTGGGGATACCTCACAGGGTTTTACAAATGAAGATGCATGTCTGGAAAAACCTTCCAGCATGAAAAATGCACCCAGGAGTCTGTGCACACAAATAAACATGAAAATTCAAGCCGTTGCATGCATAAACATGGCACATTTTCTGGTTATTTATATGATTAAAGCAGCCACAGGATGTAAGGAGTGCAAAACTTCCCTCTTGCTCAAGGTGTGAGGAGACATCTGTGAGTTTTCTGGGAATATCAAAGTCCTAAAACAAGTATGTATAATCCAGAAACTCCATGATTTGAACAAATATGCGGTTAACTGAGAGCTGCAACCACTGATGGTTTTAGTTTATTCTGATGTTTGTTTATTCTGACGATTAATTGTTTATTTAATGATTAATTGTTGGTTCTGATTATTCAGCAGATTTTTGTCCATTTAGACTTATTTTATAGATTAGGAATACATTAAAAATGACAAATGAATAATTCAATTAAAAAAAAAGAAAAGTAAACATTTTATTCCATAAATTTGGTCCTTAAGCATTCCTTAAGTGAATGATTCTGCAGCTAAAAAGTATTTCTAACAGCGATAGCGAAAGGTTCCTATCAATAGGTCGTTTTTTGTTTTGATTTTTACACAATTTGAACTACGTAAAACTAAAACTACAACTTGGGGAGTTCAGAGTGTTTTCCTCCTAAATGCAAATATATATATATATATATATATATTTGTACTTTTTTGGTTTTAATTACTGCTTTTACTGTATATATGTATATATGCAATATGTATTTCAGCATATTGCCATTTTTTCAGTCTCTACTCCAGTAAACAATCAATTACTAAATTAGTTTTGACAATCATTTCAGTGATTGACTAATCACTCGTAATCCAATCAATTGTTTCAGCTCGAGATTCAGTGGAGAAGATGCTGTACTCCTTTCTGTCTCTGCAGAAGATGTTTTATACAGTCATAAAGACTCATGTACGGAAGAAGAATAGAGCCACTGGAAAATCTAAAAGAATTTTGACTTTTCTTCTCAGAATTCAGATTTGTTTTTCTTCTTCTCAGAATTCAGATTTGTTTTTCTTCTTCAGAATTCTAGAATTCTCACATTTAATGGTAGAATTCTTTTCTTAGTGGCCCTGATTGTCTTCCGTACTCATGTTGGAAACAAATTAGGCTTGCAAAAGTCGTCATATTTGTTGTCCTATTTTGCACCAGGACCTTGAGTTTATCACATGAGAACAACAAGGATGAAATTGTGTTAAAATGCCTCTTCTGCTTCTCTTTTAATAGCACAAAACTTCCACAAAGCCCTAATAATTCCTTAAGATGAATTATTTAATTTAATAGATAACACATGAAACCCCTTCGTCACCAGAAAAGCAGCGGATTTTGTGCTGCAGTGTTGCAGGAAGCATCGCGCTCTGCCTCTCTTTTGTCTGGCCCATTGACATGTAAATGTCCTCCTGCTATTCGGCATCAGCAGAGAAAAAAACCACCGAATTGAAATGTCAATAGTAATTTTTGGCATGCAAGGGAGAGTCAAGGGCTCCCTCCCGGGAGAAATGTAAAAACCCAGAGAGTGAAGGAAGTATGGTGTGTGTGTGTGTGTGTGTGTGTGTGTGTGTGTGTGTGTGTGTGTGTGTGTGTGTGTGTGTGTGTGTGTGTGTGTGTGTGTGTGTGTGTGTGAAGGCGATGGAGAATTGGAAGAGGATGGGAGATGTAATAGAGGGGCAGATAAAGTGGAAGTCGGTGTGATGGAGGAGGAGAAGAAGGGGGAGTAATGGCAGTCAGAAGGTGAGCTGTCAGACGGGAGGGAGAGAGCGATCCTCCGACGGCGGGGGGAGGAAGGAAGATGGAGGAAGGACCGCCGCGCGCCGCTCCTCCTCTGGGATTGTCCTCCTCTTCCTCCGCTGCTGATGGACAGGCTGAAATACCGCAGGAGCCACCTCCCGTAATGACTTGATGAATGAGCTTCTCCGGCCGAAACCCCCACCTTCACTCTTCCTCTGCCTCATCCTCGCCAAGATGGCCGCCCCCTGCGCTCCCGAACCAGCATCAGGAAACTGCCGCAAACCGCATTCACACTGCGACATGTTTACATAAAACATGCCAAGAATCACAGCAGCTGTGATACGGAAGAAGATTAGAGCAAAAAAAAAAAAAAAAATCGGACTTTTTCTCAGAATTTTGACTCAAATTTATGAGTTTTCTCAGATTTACAATTTTGTCAGAATTTGGACTTTCTCTCAGTATTATCATTTCAGCAGAATTTTTATTTACCTATTTCAGAATTCTGATTGTTTCTGAAAATTGACCTTTCTTGGAATTAGAATGAACGATTGATGGACCTTCAGGTGGATTGACTCTGAAAGCTCAGATCTAAACTTGGTCAAGTTTTCAGTGTGGATAAAATGCAGGTTTGCAGGTCAAGTGACAAAGAAGCAGTTATGTGATTATTTTCATATACTAACGGATTAATGAACATGTAGAATATTTGGTTGTTTGGAGTTTGACACAGAATTTGAATTCTGACTTTAAAGCTTTAGTATTTGATATTATATTTTCCATATGGACGCCAAGCCTGAGCAGCTCAGCTGATTTTATTTTGGTTTTACTACCAACATGCATGGATCTCGTTTATCTTATTGATCCAAATCGGCTGAGTTTTGTTTGCTTTGTGTGGTTTGATTCTGCAGCACTATGCGCTTCATGCTCAGCAAAGTCATTAATGCTGGATTTTCAAATCAATGGCTTTGACTCAGTCTTGTTTTCCAAATCAATGTTGCTGCTTTTATTTCATCTGACATGTCCTTTGTGTCCCTGCTGAGCAGAGAAAATGTAAAGTTTTTTTTTTTTCAACATGCTGGGATTAAAAAGAGAAAATGGCTCCAGTATGGAAATTATCTGCAGCACAGCCAAACATCTGCAAATATCTGACAAATTAGAGCTCTGAGTCAAAAATGACAAAACTGCTGTTTCAGAGAAAAGATGTAAAGTGTTTAACAATCAAACCGGTTCACACGGGTCTGAAAAAAAACAGGTGATGCATCTGCATTCAGGACATTAATTGGCACAAGTGGAGATTTCTTGGCACTGAACGCAACATAAGTTTCTGCTGCACAAAGCTGCATGAAACTTTGACTAGACAGCTGATACTCATGGCTGTTAAGTCATTTTTCTACTTGTAAGATGTCGGTTTTTCAAACGGTTGAAAACATCCAGGAAGGCGAGCAAAGCGCAATATTGGAAGGAATGTCATGCAGGTTTATGGTGATTTTATGAAATTTTCACATATTTAACGCTTTTCTTATCTCATAATTATGAGATTTTACATTAATGACCTCTCAAAATTATATTTTGTTGTAATTATGAGCTTTTTTCTCATAATTTAATGTGATTAATTTTTATTATTGATTTTAATGTTTTTTAATGGAAATTGCAAAATTATTGGGGGTTTTTAGACATTAGGGCAGTATCAACAAAATTTTGCTCACATTTGTAAGGGAAAGAAAATTTATCATCAACAAATAATCCTCAATACACAAAATCAGATAAAAAAGAGCATAATAGAGATTGCAGAGTCATAATGAGCGCTCTGTGCCTCCCCTGCTTGTGATGAACATGAGTTTCTGTATCCGGACGCCCTGCAGCAGACAGCCGACCCTGAGAGGTTGGCGGTTCAATCCCAGAGCTGCTCTCTGTCAGAGGCGTGATGATCTCCAGGAAAGGTCACGTCAGGACAAACAGCAGTCATAATAACAGAGCAGTGTGTCAGCACGGACCAGCTGGGAAAACGAGACGATCGCCAGTCTGGCGCAGGCGGGATGGAGGGAGTGCTCAGCAGAAACAGACATGAATGAAGGGATTTAAATCTGAGGAAAGCGTAATCTGCCCGGAAACAGGAAGCGGCGTCTTTACGTAATCACTCTTCCTTCCAGTTGGTCTTTTGGAGACGAAACATGAAATTTACACTTATCTCAAATCAGTGACAGTTATGCAGTTTAAGTGAATTTAACGGTTTTAAGTTACAATAAAAAAGTTAAAGTAGCGTAAAATATTTTATTAAAAGCTGATTGTAATAGCCGTGTTGTTGTTTTAAAATGCGTATTCAAAGGTTTGCAGATGTTTCCAGAGTGAAACGAGTGTTTGGTTCAGGTCCATTTTCAGTCACACTGGTAGAGGGCAGCATGCTCCAGTTACTAGAGAGATTTGGTACTGGATTGTTCTTTTTTTTTTGTCAGAATCAAAATTGTCAACATTGTTTATGCACCACCAGTTCTAGTCTAAATCTAACCTTAAAAATCTAATCTACTAAATACATCTTTGCCAGGTTTCCAGTGTTTTAAGTGCAGGTTTTCCAGTCCTAATGCAGGAAGAAACGGTTACAAAATTATTTTCATATTCTCAGAACTTAATAGACAAACGCCTAATAATATTTAAGTGGATTTATTTTGATTTTGACAGATTGACACAGATTTAGAATCAAGATTTTACATTCAGAATTCTAAGAAAGAAATCAGAATTTTACGTTTAAATTTTTTTCTGTTGGCGTAAATCCTCTTCTGCGGGTCAGAGGTCATGCCCACTCATGTTTTATTTTGCTCTGCCTCCCTGCCAGCAGTTGTTGACTGCAGCTGCAGGCTGAGAGACGCTCTCTGTGATTCAGAGCTGGAAATTTGTCATTTTAAAGTGTGGGTCAAACGGCCTCTCAGGCTATTGATTGGCTTGTCCTCCCTTATTACTCCCCTGTTATGTATTGCACCCTTCGTCAGAGCTGCGACAGCCGCAAACACATTAAACCTGAGCAGCTTCGATCCTCCATAAAGTGGCGCGCCGCAGCAGCTGCTGCGCTTCGCTGGGAGCAGATGAGCTACCAATCAAGAACACGGATGCAATGTTCTCGCCGCTCCGCTTTCTGGAGTTACGATCGGTCCCAGAGAGAGGATCTACAGCGCCCCGACTTCACCTCATAACACAAGGTTATTCATAACTTTCCTTTAAACAACGCCTGGTGGTGAGGAAGGAGAGAGTATGTAGGGGTGAGAAGACTCTGTCCTCTGTGAAGATAAGAAACATTAACTGCATGTTTGATCCTTTCTTTACAATTATGCAAAAATAAAGTCAAAAACAAGACGACTAGTATAGGCAGGATCTCAAACTCATTTTCATTTTTTATTCGGGTCGTTGTAGATGGAAAAAAGAAAGGTAAATTTCAGCCAAAAAATTCTGAACATTTGAGTTTAATCTCAGAAATTTTATAGATAAATCTTGATCATTTCTGAGCTTCAAGAGTGAAAACTTTGATATAAAAGAACTAAGAAATTTTTAGGTTCAAGAAACAAATGTGGAAATTTATAAGTCTTTTGAAAAGTCAAACATTTGCTAGAAATAACTCTGAAATTTGAGGCCAATGTAAAAAACCTTCAAAGGTTTTTTTGGGGTCCAAAAGAAAAAATGCGAGAAAAATTTCAGAAAGTTTGAGAGTAAGATCAAAAATTTTCAAGGAAAAAAAAAAACATTTCTGATGTCCATCAACGTCAGAATTTTTTTGAACTTTTGTGCTGTTTGCTAGTAAACTGTTTGTATTTGTCTTCTACATTTGCTCACCTCCTGAGGGCAAAGGGCCCCTTTGTTCTGAAACCCCAGTGACGCCTCTGGATGATCCTATGGACTTTGTTAACCATTTCTTTAAGATTATTCTTTAAGTTATTCATTACAAATCAGACCAGACCGTTTCTTATTTTCAACGACTGAAACAAATTTAGAAGTGAACAGAATCTGTTTTTATTAAAGGTCCGGTGCAGATGAGTCAGCAGTGTAACAACAATTTGATGTGGCGAAGTGGTTTTAATAAAGGTTACCTCAGAAGTTCATCTCCGTCTGCAGGATGTGCTAATGGGAGTCGGTCCGGCGCTGAGTGAGTTTGTGTCCGCTGGGTTTAAACGTCGGCTGTTTATCAACACTTTCATATGACAACCGTCCAGTTTCTGAGGAGGGGGAAAACTAATGCTTTTAAAAATGCTTTTTTTTATAGGTCTACTGCCTTTTTCATACACCTATCCGCACTAATATGTTTACTAAAAACAGGGACTTGTTTATTGCAAGTGCTTTGGTGTTTTCACACCTGATGGTCCGGAAGACTCGGTTAGATTTAGAACCAAAATTGCAACATTTGTTACATTTTCAGCCACTGAGGTTCAGTGTTTCACTGCGTCATGTTAAACTGTGAGAAAAACCTGTTCCCCTCCTCGCCTCTGGGGGCGCTGTGCCAAGAACCACAGAAGGAAAAATTAAGAAAACACTTCTTCACAAAATGTTAACAAAAATTGAGTAATATGGAGCTAAACTGGTGTCATGAAGTTCAAAAAAATTATTTTTTTTAAATTGGAAAAATAAAATTTAAACTGAAAAGCTATTTTGAAACAAGAAAAATAATTAAATCTGAAAAATGACAAAAAAAAATTCAAACTGAAAACAAAATTTAAAATTTCATTTTCAGTATCAAAATAATTTTAACAATTCTTTTTTAGTTTCCAAATGATTTTTTTTTTAGATAACTTTATGGCCCCAATTTAGCTCCATATAAGGACCAAAAATGTGAACTACAATCCTTGGTCTTTGTTAGTTGAAGTGAAATCTGATTAGGTTTGAATGCCTAACGAACACCCAACAGAACAGAGACCGCTCCAGAAGCAACGAGTGGACAACAGAGCAGTGCATTCTGGGTAAATACAACCAACACAGAGACACATGTCCATAGCTAAAGGGGGAAATGGCATGTGGTCTTTTAACAAAGACAAAAGCAAAAACCTTTTGTCTGACGCCGCTCCATTTTTGTTTGCATTTTGTGAAGAAGAAAGTTGCTCTCAGCGTCTTTTTCAGTGGTTGTTACATCACTTCCTTTAGTGGTCCTTGGTGCAGCGCCCCCAGAGGCGAGGAGGAGAACAGGCTTTTCAATTAGTTTAGTTTGTTTGCTGAAAATGTAGCAAATGTTGCAATTTTGGTTCCAATCGAACCAAGTCTTCCAGACTGCCATGTGTGAAAACTGGAGTCGGTCTCTCAGATTTAATTCCTTGTTAAAAAATAAGTATGATTCCTAATTAAGACTTAAAGAAACATGCAACAGAAGCAATAAGACAGCTTCTCTCCAAGGCAATATAAATGCATCTCTCATAGCAATTCTTCCATTTCTTGTTATGAGATATTTCACCTTCCAGCTACAAGATCCATCCATTTTTAGCTTAATAGGATGTAAAGAAAACACAAGAAAATAAAACGATTCTTAAAACTGGACCACCAGCTCATCCTCAGCCGTCCCCAGCGTTTGGTCCAACCAGTCTGCTTCCCGTCCAGAAAGCACAAAGTCCGTTACATCATACATGACCGGCAGGCGGAGCGCTGCTGAATCAGCTGCAGAAGCTGCTCTGATCGGACATGATGAAGGCCAGCCTGTCCTGACAGACTCACACAAACCCCCAGAGAGGCACTTGATCGCCCACCTCACCTTTTGCATTAGTGCTTTCAATCTGCCACTCACCGCTGCAGAGGGGCAGACAGGGGGCATTAGGTGGACTTATTGCCCCGCTGCTGTCTTGATGTCCATCTCCCCTCAAACGCACTCAGAGCTCGCTCCCCGTTTGCTATAAAGCACCTGATCAGTGGTGAGAGAGGATTTTGTTAGACTGCATCGGAAAAAACAAAAGTAAATTTATGTGTTTGTTTACAATAATCTACAATCTGTAGATTGTCAATTAAAAAATAGTAAATTTCTCAGAAATTTTGAAGTTGATTAAAAAAAATTTCAAGAAAAACTTTGAAATTTCTGAGTTTAAAATGTCAAACACTTGTGAGAGATAAAAATTAAAACATTTTTAGATTAAGCCCAGAAAATTTTGGAAATTTTCTGTCAAAAAGGACAAAATTTAGGCTTTTTGAGCACAGAAATTTTCACGTTTTTCTGTTTTTTTGGGTAAACTTTTGACTTTTGGAGCCACAAAATAAAAATAAAAATTTGGACAAAAAAACCCCCATAATTTTTCTGGAATTTTTGACTTCTTGAACTGAGAAATGTCTGTGCGTTTTTTTCATAAAATTTTGAGCTCAATCTCAAAATTTCAGATTTTTGGTGGAATTCTACTCCTCCTTTTTTACCTGCCTAATGGCCTAATGTTGCATCATAATAATAAAACAAGAGGAAAGATAAAGTTACAAATTAGTGTTTCCAGTGAATTTCGGTTTCAAAAGCTGAAAATGTTGAGCTTTCAGAAACTCTGAGTTTGGAGTTGTGAAGTGTGCCGCAGGTTTTCAACAAAAACTGTGCTGTAAAACTCCAGGTTCCCTTCGCTTCTTAATGAAGGACATGACGAGGTGAATCCGGGTTAAAGTCATTATCGCTCATTGATTTCCCTCATTAAATCGAAGATGTAATCACAGAGGTGAGGAAGGAAAAACGCGACTCGGGTAAACGAGATATCAAGTCTAATTTTTTTTGTTGAAACACCTCAATAATTATTGTGAAGTCGATTTTTATTGCTTTTAAAAAAAGACTAGAAGGCAATAAGCTGCAGGAAAATTACTTTATATTACAAAATCAAAGAGATCCTTAGTTTTTTCATTTTTGTAAGTCACAATGGTACAGATCTTCACATACATTTTAATATCAGGCAAATATAACCTGAGTTAAATCAAAAACAACTTTCTATCTGTGAAAGAAACAGTAATTGCCTCCCAGACTTAAAAGCTCCTACAACGATATTCTGTCTTTTACAACACTGCGGGGGAATTTTGTGCACTCTTGTTAACAATGTTTTTTAGCACAAAATCTCATTACTTTTGCTGGATTTGAGTCCTGACTTTGACTAGGACATTGCAAACCTTTCATTTTGTTTGTTTTTTTTAGCGAATTTCTTGCTGTGCTTCACATTGTCTTTTTTCTTGAAGTGAATCTGATGGACGGACATCCTCCAGAAGCAAAGTTCAATTAGTTAATTGTGATCAAATGATCATTAAAATATTCATCAATTAGTTTACTAATTGATTAATAACTAACTGGAGTATAAACGGTTACGGTTCAGTTTGCTGAAAGAGTAAAACACTAATTAAGCTAAAAAAAATGTACAAAACATATAACAATAACAGAAACTATAGTCAGAAATAAACAAATCTGAAACAGAAATGGAGAAAATAAATCTTTGGTAAACAATAAAGAAGTAAGAAAAGCAGAACCATGAATGAAAACCAAAGTACAAACATCTCAGGATTGTAATACTTTTCTTCCATTTGATTTTATAATGAAGCATCTGAATCTTTTCTTCACTACTTTGACTGAAAATTAGAGAAAGTTGTTCTGGAAGATTAAACTTCTGCTGCAAACCTCTCAACGTCTCCATCTGCCCTCATTTCTCTGCCTGAATATTTTCCACTGCATGACTTTGGTGTCGAGTTTCACCATCTTTATGTCAGTTAAATTAATCTGAAAACGCTTTCAAGCTTTACCAAAGAGTACCACTACAATTATCCTGGTTAATGCATTTTCAGTAAGATTTCAAACCAAAAAGTTGGAAAATGTTCAAATATTTCCTGATTGTTTGTCTCTACACTGCAAAAACACAAAGTCTTAGCAGGTAAGATGTTTGTTCACTAAAAATAAGATAGCTGGATTACAAGTAACTTTTCAGCAATAATTGTTTTAAGTCAATTATTCTGTAATATAGAAAGTACAAGTTAAATCAACAGATTGCTTCACTTGTAACAAAACATTTTCCTCATTTTATAAGTGAAATAATCTGGAAGTGAAACTAGTATTTTCTCACCAACATTAAAAAGTTATTGACTCTAAACAAGTTCCTATATAACTTGCTGAAAAGTTACTTCTAATCCAGTTTGGTCTTATTTTTAGTTAAGTAAGATATTTACATTAGACAAAAACCCCAAAAATATTTGGTAAGATTTTGTGTTTTTGCAGTGTAGGTAAGACGTTTCTGTCTTTTCTAATGCGATGCCACCTAAACATTAAGCAAATAGTGATTGTGAACCTCAGTTCTTGCTCGTCCCAAACATGATTCGCATCACATTCATTTTTAAAGCCAAACATCGAAACATTCTCTCAGGATTTGCAGCCGGATCTGCATCAGGTTTCCTTTGTAATCAAAAATATTCAGGAGAAATCAAATTACCTTTTGCTGAGCAGACGGAGGAGCCGCCTGCCAAACCTCTGAGAAATTTCATATGTTTCAGAAGCGCTGCCCACAGAGGAAAACACAACATCATTAGTGGAGTCATGAAATTCAAGGCCAGCTCATGAATTTGTCATTACTTTACAGGATTGTGGGTTTTTTTCTCTCTTTTAATTGGATGACTGCAGAATATATTTTTTAAGTGTGCACATTTATTTGGAGATGCAGCAGATGTTGCAGAGCTTTCAGTCCGATCAAGCAAACTTCATCTGCAGATGGACTGCTCAGGGCATCGTCCTTGAAATGTTCTGATTAAATTAACCAGATTTCTTTATGGCGGTTGTTGTTTCCTCAATTAAATCAATTTACTGCCGTGTTTATGAAGCTGCAGTTTCCCTCCTTCCTGTTCACACTGTGTCCAGATAATAAGCAGGATCTTTGGAAGCATCTTTTGTATCATTTTCACCACCTGCAGAGAGGATTTTCTTCCTTTTCATCCAAAAACTTCCTGGTGTTTGAGTTGCTAAAGCTGCCCGTCTCACGCTAACTGCTAAAATGTTACATTTATTAAGGTATGTGTGGGGTCTGACCAAACTTTGCTCCATTATTATTAAAGGTGACCAAATTACGCTGCATCTTGTGCACAAAATTATTCTCATATAATGAGATTATATTTCTGTTTTAGGGCATCTTGTCTCTTTAAATACAGATGAGCTGCTGATGGCCACGCCCCCTTCAGTCAACGTTTACATTCACATGTGAAAATGGCTGCAAGCAGATGCACAATTAGGCAACCGTACATCTTTGAAAAGCACAAGTGAAACCTCCTGCACCACTAAGAAGAATGCAGCAAATGGTTTCTGAATAGTAAGTCAACAACAAAACACTGGTCTTTTCCAGCAGCCGTTATACAGCTTGTCCAGCGGTAATCCAGCTGGCCAAATGAGCTGGACATCAGCAGTAAATCGAGAAAGAAAATTCTTGTTATAAGTGAAGTAATCTAGTACTTTTTAAAGTCAGAATTAAGAAATTATTGACTTAAAACAAGCTCCTAAATCTTTCTGAAAAGTGTTGTCTTGCAAGAAACTTGTGAGACAAAAGAAGTTTCTGAAATATTTGCACTAGAAACTATGATAATGCTTAAGATTTGGTTTTTGCTTTGTAGAACGGCCTAGTTAACGTTTAGACCTAATTGTAATTAAAAATATGTGGCAGAGCTGAAAAATGCCGTAAAATGAATCAAATGAGTGAAACCTATGATCATCACAAAAAAGGTTAATCAAATTTAGATAAAAACATATGCATGTTTCTACCATATAATTATTTTATTATCATTTTATTTCAGTGCAAAAAAGTGGAAGAAGCAAAAGCTTTAAAATGTCTGCAGTTAAACTTTGACAGCACAAATAATAAGGTGAAACTCTTAGAATAAAGTTAGATTTGATCATTGGAGCTCCAATAAGCGAATTTAAAGCCGTCCTGAGAGAAACCTCGTCATGAGATCTGATGGTGAAACTGACACCATCGTTTCAAGCGTTGGTTCAATGCGAGCGAGTAATTCGCTCAGCGACCCGCCGCCGCTGCGTTCGCAGCCAGACCCGCCCGGACTCTCTGGAGACGGGCGCAGATATGAAAGTGAGAAGACCTCGGTCGGATGAAGTTAATTATGCTGATGAAGAGGGAGGTGACCAGAGAGATGCAGCTGCAACAGAAGGAAACAAGGAATGACTCCTTCCTCCTTCCTCCTTCCTCCTTCTTTCTTTCTTCTTCCTTCTGATCAGAAAACTCAACGTTTGCTCCTCACACTGCAAGAACTCAAAACCTGACCAAGTATAATTGGTCTAGTTTCTACTGTAAATGTTATTACACTTAAATTGAGACAAAACTATCTTACAAGTAACTTCTCAGCAAGATGTAGTCAATAAATATTGATTAAAAATGTCCTGCTTGCAGATTATTTCACTTATAATATGGAAACAAGTCTTGGTGTAAGTAAAATAATCTGCGGGTGAACTTCTGCTTTTTTAAATCGATATTGAAGAATTATTTACTGAAAACAAGCTCTTATGTCTTTCCTCTGATTTTAGAGAAACTAATAACTAAGGTAAGATTTTGTGTTTTTACAGCTCTGAAAATGTTTGAGAATTTAAATAGTTAATGTTACTTTATGCCACAAAGTACCTATTCAATAAATTTCCATCTCAACTTTGGCCTAAATCTGACTGACAGACTCAGAGCTCAGATTATTAAACTTTAAAAAAGGAGAAAATGGAAAAATAAGTGAAAATCTTTTTTTAAAAAAAGGTCATTTAAGTTTGGAAGTTTGTTTATAATTCTGGGCAAAATGTATTGCAAACTAAACTTAATTTGTTTTGCCAAATATGAATCAGTAGAATCACTCAGATGAATTCTGTAAAAGAAAAATCATCTTTATATTTTAATATCTTTTCTTTTCTGAGCTTAAAACACAAAACAGTTTGACTTAATGGATATAAAATGAGTCCAAACACTGAAACTGTAAAGAGATTTTTTTATTTCTTTATTTACTCCAGTAGTAAAATCAAAACTCAGCGTTGCATTGGTCATTTCCCAAAGTGCTTTTGTGATTTTTCACAACAAAAACTTTGTTTTTTTTAATCAAAGTAAAAACCTGTAGAGGAAATCTGTGTAGGAGGCTTCATCTGCGTCCCAACAAATCAATATTCCATGAATCTTTGAAATGAGCCTCATGCCAAGGCTGCGTCGTCCTCCAGCAGCAGCTCTGCATGCAAGTTACTCAACGCAGCTGGAGTTTATCATCTGCTCTGCAAAAACACACAATCTGTGTTTTTGGTGTTTCTAACGCAAATATCTCAGTTCACTTGAAATGAGACGAAGTAACTTAAAGTTTCATCAAGATAAATAAGCTTGATTTGAGTAAATAACTTATTAAAATAGATAAATAAAGCACCAGTTCCACTTGGAGAGACATTTTTCCACGTTACAAAGTGAAATAATCGACCATCTGATGTTTTTTATTAATATTAAAAATGTACTAACTTAAAACAAGCTCCCATCTCTTGCGGAAAAGTTACCAAGTTAGTTTAGGTTTTATTCAAATGTACTAAAATATTTGCATTAGAAATTAGACCAAATTTTTCACAGATTTTACCAAACGATAAAAGAAGCGTTTTATCTGCCGGTGCTAGGTGACGTGCTTGGCTTCGCTTACGTTGCAGTTTTTGAAACGACTCATTTTCCAGACACTAAAAATATTATTGCCAAATAACATCTGGCTGCTTTTTTAAGGAAAACTGAAGTATAAAAACGTGAATAAGGTCAACGTTAAGACATAGAGCAACCCTCTAAGCAAATGTTGTTTTCTCTCACCGACGACGTCAAGTTTCTTTTCAAACTAATCAGAAATAATTTTACAACCACTAAACTATGAGGTAATGCTTACTGCTCAGAGGTTCCTGCTGCAGCGGCCGTGTCTGATGGGAAAGCAGCGTGTTTCGTCGTCTGCGCCGCCTCACCAGCAGGTCTCCCTTTGATAACTCAGCGGCAGGGTCATGGTCTGGTTTTGAACTCAAGGTCTTGTGGCATTCCAGGCCAAAGGTCAACCCAAACACTGATGAATGAAGGAGGCGGGAGGGGGTGAACCTTCGAAGGCTGACAGGAAGCCAGCAGTATTATTCTACATGTGAGTGTTAAACACAGTAACACACACGCATGCAGTGGCGAGTAACCGAAGTTACTGGGAGGTACGTCAGTGGGGGGCGGATTATTTTTCAAGAGTTTAAGCTTGGAGAACCAAATTACCTGAGACTGCCACTGAGATGGATTCAGTTTGTGTCAGTCAGAGTTCAGGGCAGAGAGGAGATTTGTTCTGGAGTTCATGGGAAGAATTAAGGAGCAGCTTCATCCGGTGAGATCAGAGCAGATCTGAGAGCTGCTTTAAACGGGATAAATAACGTTTTATTAACTTCAATTAGTGACAAACTGCTGCATCCTAAGAGCACAGAACAGGGTAACCGCAGATCCTTTGCAGTCATATTCAATAAATTAGGCAATGCAGTCAGATGAGGCCTGATTGTTCACATTCACATTTTTACATTTCCATTTGGTTTCTGCTGTTTCTAAAAACATCCCAATCAATTAAACACCCAACCAGTTTCGACAATAATGTTATGTTTTTTGTGTCTAGAAAATGAGCCAATTTAAAAAGCCTTACAATGTCAGTCACAAATCAGTGTGCTGTTACCTAGCAACCCCAGCAGAGCCCAGCCGTTACCTAGCAACCCCAGCAGAGCCCAGCCGTTACCTAGCAACCCCAGCAGAGCCCAGCCGTTACCTAGCAACCCCAGCAGAGCCCAGCTGTTACCTAGCAACCCCAGCAGAGCCCAGCCGTTACCTAGCAACCCCAGCAGAGCCCAGCCGTTACCTAGCAACCCCAGCAGAGCCCAGCCGTTACCTAGCAACCTCAGCAGAGCTCCAGCACGTTTGGTGAGCTGGGTTCACTGGTTATAAATTTATTCCCAATTAGTTTAAAACAATTGGAAGTCGTTGATGAGTGAAAACTGAGAGTACAACTTTTGTTGTTCTCTGTCTGAAAGGGAACCTATGATGCTAAATTCATGTTTTGCACATTTTTGTACTTCCATTTGAGTTTCTACCGCTTCTAACACCATCATGAGTTATTGATTTTTTGGTGCCTGGACAATAAGTCATTTCAAAAATCTCTGGAATGTAACATCAATAATGCCAGGTGAACACCAGCCCCTGTTACCTACCAACCTAGGTGGAGCTCCAGCCCGTTTGGACCGCTGGTTTTACAGTTGAGGTACTGCATAATGGCTGCTGGAAAAGACAAATATTTTGCTGATGACTTACCATCTAGAATCCCCTTGTTGCATTGTTGTTGGTTGTGCAGGAGGCTCCGCCTCTGCTTTTCAAAGACACATGGTTGGATAATTGCACTTCTGTTTCCAGCCATTTTCAAGTGCCAGTGTTAAAGTTGATTTGGGAGGAGTGGCCAGAAGCTTATTTGGATTTCATTGACAAGACGTCATAAAACAGACTAAAATCTCAACATCTAAGGATTTAGTGCAAAACTGTCCTGAGCATGTTTTGTATTAAACTATCTTAACCTGTTCAAGGAAGCATAATTGGTCACTTTTTAGGACAGTGACCAAATTTCCCAATAAATTTGTAATATTTCACAAAAAAAAGTGCTCCCCCCTGAACCAAAAACAGGAATGTTTAGTCTAGAATGTGATGACAATGAGTGGGAAAACACCCAAAGTCTAAGGAAGATTTTGATTGACACGTTTTTGAAACATTTCAGAAAACTGTCTGCTTTAAGACAAATTATAAAGAAATCAACCTTAAGCTTTTAATGAAACACTAACTGGAGTTGTGAGTTTTCACAGCGTTCAGTTTGCTCCATCAGCGCTCAAACACACATCCTCTACATGCTTTTTCTGGGCGGCCCGGCTTCCTGAATGGCTCTATTTCTGTTGACCCCGAACTCACAACAAAGATAAAACCCTCCGAGGCGTCGCTGCGTGTCCGGTTGTAAAAACACTAATTCAGCTCTCATTTGCCTCTTCTCTTTATGCGGCCTGCAGATGATAAAGTCTTGTTGACCTTTACTCCTCCTCATTGTTATGACTTCCTCATGACGGCTCAATTACCTCCGTCAGGGCCGGCCAAACCCTTTTTAGGGCCCTGAGCAGATTTTCTTCAGGGGCCCCACCATACATTGCAAAAACAAAATATTAGCAAGTTGTTTTTTGTGCAGATTATGGGAGTAGCAAACTAAAAAAAAAATTTTTTTGAGATACAGAGTGGTATTTAAGTAATGCCATATTACTTTAATTATTTGAAATTGACAACAGCTGACAAACACTGAGTCAATATATATGTTATGTTATGTTTATATATATGTTGTTTTTTCTCACTGAAGTTGAGACCAAATTTTTCTTGTTTAAACTTAGTCATAATTACCAAAATTATTTCTATTTTCTAAATGCAACTTGGCAAAAACTTTTTTCCTTAATAACTTTCCTTGAATTCAAAAGTTTGCATACATTTTGTCAGTATGAGTGTCTTTTGAACTGTCTGAAATGGGTCAAACTTTTTGGGTTTCCCAAAGCAGCTGCTCAACTCACATATGCCTCGGGCCGGCTCTGACTTAAAGATAAAACCATGATTTTGTGCATCATCTGGAACAATATGGAGTTAAAATGAACCAGGGAAGATTTTTTTTATCATCAGTGGCAGGCCTCAGTGGACAGAAAACATAAATGTAATTAATTAATTACACTTAATTAATTAATGACACACCTGTTAATTCCCAAGCTCGTTGTAGACAGTTAGAGTCGCGCTTAAGCTGCAAGGATCCTGCTTTCAGTAAAATAGAGCGACTAATGAATCCTGTGAGATATCACCAACATGTTCAAACATTTTACTCACTAGGCTTTTATATTCAGCCCCCTGCATTTTAATTAAAACGACAGTTTTTTTGTATTTCATTGGGATTCTATGTGTTTTATCAGGAGTTTCCAAAAGTTTTATAACAAGATCCTCAAGCAGGATCCAAAGTCCAAAGTGCGGTCCGCGGGCTATTTGTTGCTCTTTGATTCATTTTGAGCGGCCGCAGAATGGAACAAAGGCAAGGCTCCAACACTATTTATCGTTTTTTTTAGAATAAGATTTTCCATTGGAAGTTTTTATTGTCTTAAACTTCAAATGATAAGTACAACACTGAATTTCTCCTTAGTCTGTTTTTCTTTGTTTTTGCTTTTATCTTTATCTCATAATCAGTTGCAAACATCTCGTGAGTTTTCACTCAGACTTGATTGTACCCATCTATTATATTTGGCAAAATGCAGCAAAGTTGAAGGGCTGCACAGTGGCGCACTGCTGCCTTGCAGAAAGAAGGTCCTGGGTTCGATTCCCAGTCTTTCTGCACAGAGTTTGCATGTTCTCCCTGTGGGTGCGTGGGTTCTCTCCAGGTATTCCAGCTTCCTCCCACAGTCCAAAAACATGACTGTTAGGTTAATTGGTCTTTCCAAATTCTCCTAGGTGTGAGAGTGTGTGCGCCTGGTTGTTAGTCCTGTTTGTTTCTGTGTTGCCCTGTGACCTGTCCAGGGTGACCCTGCCTGTCCAGGGTGACCCCGCCTGTCCAGGGTGACCCCGCCTGTCCAGGGTGACCCTGCCTGTCCCGGGTGACCCCGCCTGTCCAGGGTGACCCCGCCTCTCGCCCGGAACGCAGCAGGAGAGGCACCAGCGACTCCAGACCCTGTTAGGGACAATCGTGATCAGAAAATGGATGGATGGGCAACAAAGTTGGTAAAACAAAATTTGCATTTTCTTTCCAGGGAGTTTAAAACATTCTATAAATTCTTATTTTCCATTAAAAATGGGATCATTTTAGTCTCCAGTTTCAGGTTTTGAATGTTTGAAATGAAGAAAACACTTAAAGGTCAGAGCAAACTAGAAAAGTTTAACATATTTGACCTGTTTTGTGTTCTAAAAAACTTTTTTTTGCTCAAGAATAAAAAGGTTAAACACATTTTTGCAAAAAAATAAAATAAAATAAATAATAAGAAGACTTTTTAAATGTATTGTTGCTTCATAGCCTTTATTTTATGGAATAACTTTACAAACAGGAAACCCTTCTCATTAAAGATTATCCAGTAGCGCCATCTACTGAACAGCTTTTGAAAGTGCAGGAGGCTCGGTTTTATTGAAATTACTGTTTGCTTTCTTATTTCAGCTTGATTATTGAAATTAAATTGCATATAAGTTTGATTAATTTAATTTTTAAGAAAATGAATAAGAAGAGTTTTGACATAAAGCACTGAGACAGTAACAACTAATAATTGTTAGCTTAATAAACTAATTAAAATTGCACCTTAGAGGTCAATAAAGATGATTTCAGTTTTTTAATCATCAGGCAAGTTACAACCTTTCCTAAAGTTGCAGTCCACAGGCTTATTTATGCTGAGTTGTTCTTAACTTCCAAACTTGAACTGTTTTAATATTGTATTTGCTTTATTTTTCCTCCTCCGAGAGTCTAAAGTATTTATGTTTACTTCTTAATAATGCAGGAAGCGAGTGGCAGTAAAATAGCAGTAAAATGATCAATGTGGCGTGTTCCGGAAAAAGAGCGGAAAATGGAAATTCATTTTATCCTTTCAAAATAAAACGTGGCAAATTCGATGGAAAACAAAATTACATCAAACCAGCATTTTCTGAAACACTTGACTGGAAGTTATTATTATTATTATTATTATTATTATTATTATTATTATTATTATTATTATTATTATTATTATATTATTATTATTATTATTATTATTATTATTATTATTATTATATGAATAAAATAGATTATGTGTTGAATAGAAGGAAAAGTATTTTTCAATTAAAATTGGTAACAACAACGTTTTTCTGTTTTAATTTTATATGTTAATCTTTAGTTTATATTTTTTGCTTATCTGGGCCTATTACAGAAAAATTGTCTGAAATTACAAATACATTTTTTTATTGTTTTTATGAGTATATTACATGCATTTCACCCTTTTAGACCAACCTGTTTACCTTCCAAATTATTCCAGTCAGTTATGTTTGCCTTCTTCATAAAGAGAAAACAATAATAACTAAAGTTTGCAAAAATAAATAGAAACAAGTGCAGATTTTAGCAATTTTTCAACTTTTTTCCCCCATTTGCTAATTTCATTGAATGTCCACTAAAAGTACCAGTAGTAGTGTATTAGATTTATTTTCCAGCCAGTCGGTCGGAAACTATGCTTCTTTTCACTTAATTTTCTTCAAATATCAATATCAGTGTTTGTTTTATTTTATTTTTGACCTATAAAAACCAAGTCAAATGTCCATAAAGGGTTGTCTTTTATTTTGAAAAGCTCTCGGCGGAAGTTGAACCTGTGTTCCAGATGCAGGAACTTTCACTTCGATCCGCCGCACAGAGATGGACTGGAATGATGGCGGTAATGTACGTGGGATTTACCTTCATTTGCTGCTTTTTATTATTCCGTAGTGAGCTCGTGTTTCTTTTGGGTCGGACGTGACCCGCGTAGTTTTGTTTAATTGACGTCAGTTCAGCGGAATGTTAGCATTCACTAGCTAAGCTACCGCTGAGTTTAGCCCACGATGTGTTGCTGTGACGCGGAATAACCTGTTCAGGCTGATTAAGAAATATCATTTTTGCTTCATTTGTTGTAGTTTAACTATTCCTGGTTAGCTGACACCAAACTGAGCCGCTTAACTAACCAATCCCACCTGAATTGGCTAAATTACCTGGTTTTCTTGTCAGGAAACCAGCAACATTTCGGCTTTGACATTGACATTGACATGAATTGACAGCGTGATCAGCCGTTTCATCTCCTGATTTACTCTGGTTATCATCTCCTTTCACCAATAAAACCCTCATATATGTTTTATGAAAGTATTTATAAGAGTGAAACACTGTTTTGGCGGTCCTTATGTAGACCTGTTCTAATGAAGTCTGACAGATAAAACCTGAACCTCCAGGAAATTCATCCCATTTCCTGCTGAGAGCCGGAAAATGAGTCAAGTTCTCCTCAAGCACAGAGGGAAGGGTTAGGGTAAGATGGAAATTAAATGTTATTATATTTGCCTTGATGCAAATTTATTTAAAACGCTGTTGTAGATCGTGATGGTTGTGGGCAGGCAGTACCTCCTGTAGCAGTCTGTATCACAGTTTTTCTGTAGAAACCTCTGACTGAAGGCTCTCTGTGAACAAAATGCTCAAAGCTTTTTGTAATTTTCTCAGTTCTATGAAGAATGCAGCTTAAAAAGCACAGCTATAAAACAATACATCTAATACAGACTCAGAATTGGAAATAAAGAAGCTTGTTTTGGGTGTTGAATAAAAATGAGTTTTTAAGTGAGAATTGAATGTGGTTGCACAATTTTTCTGTAAGTATTACACGTTTATCTCCTCTTCCTGGATCTAAAATACCTTTTGAGAAGCGTGAACTGTAACTATATTATCCATGTTATCCTATACAACATTGAGTCATCTTGTAATAAATTTGCTGCCTGCGCCATCATGCAATTAGTCATCCAGACAGCAGTAGGTGTCCCGGGGAAAAGGGCAAAACTTGTGAAAACATATTTTAAATGACTACATAACTGGAGGTCATTTAGTACACCATTAATTACATCTAGGAATAGAATAAAAACTAATTCAGATTGAATGGGTTGCAGACAAATTGGTGAAGATCTGCATGTTTTCTTCAAACCCTACTTAAAGTTTAATTTGACACTTAATCTAAAATTTTAAATGTTTGGTTTGATGCCAGTGATAGACTAGAAAAAATAAAGTTAAGATACTCTAAATCTGCTTTACACCTGGCTTAAAGCACTGCCTCCAAACAACATAATGGAAATGGACATGTCATTGCCATTGATCACTTCAAAAACACAAATGTATTTTTGGTGTATTTTGTATTGCAAATGTCTTAGAGTAGAAATAAGACTAAACTAACTTAAAAGTGTCTTTTCAGCAAGAAATAAAAGCTTGTTTCGAGAAAATTATTCCTTAAAGCAGTGCTTCTCAATTATTTTCCGTTACGCTCCCCCCACCCCCTAGCAAGAAGAAAACTATTCGCGCCCCCCACTCCCCACCGTGACTATCCATCTCTGCATAACATTTTTTCCTTATTAACATTTTTTTCGCTGAAAAAACTCTAGCGGCTTATCGGCGTGATTGGGATGTAACGTGTTTAAGTGACGCGCTAATTTATTTGGCTTCATGCTGTCCGCTGCGAGCATTTTTAGACACAGCAAACACACCGGTCTTTCCTCTTCTCCAACTGTAGTCACAGTGAAGCCAAGCGCTAAATACGCTTCGTCGTATTTCCTCTTCTTAGCTTTCGGTTGACTTTCTGTTGTCTCATTATCTTTGTCTCTCTCCGCTTTTCTTTTCATCCCTGTGAAAAACTTTTCATGTTGGGGGTTGTTGAATAACGGAGGCCATAGACAGAACGCAGTTGGAGCTTTTTGTTGACTTAACACTGCTAACCAAGGCAAACCTGTTGTCTTGTAAGTCGTAAAATGTTGCACTGTCGCAAACGTGACAGAAGTAACAATGAGAGCGCCACTGCCGCCTACTGTGCGCAATTACACTTTATACTAGTTCGGCCAAAAAAAAAGCCTGGTCCCCAGGATCACACGCCCCCCCAGGTATCGCACCGCGCCCCCCAAAGGGGGCCCGCCCCACTATTTGAGAAGCACTGCCTTAAAGGAATCATTTTAAAGGAAAAGTACTGGTTCCAGTGGTTAATTATTTAACTTAAAATATATTGTCATAAAGAAAAATAATTTCCAGTACTTTTCATCAATATTAAGGAATTGTTCATTTAAATGCTCTCATAGCTTGTTGTAAAGTTACTTTTAAGCTAGTTTTGTTTTATTTCAAGTGGATGAAGCGATATAAACTAACAAGTAATATATATATTTTATTTTGCAATTAGCTGTCTTCACTTGATATATATTTATGCTTATTTACCACTTATTTCTGAAATGTGAGTCAACATTGTGGAAAATATGTTACCTATTTTATTTGTTCTTGTAGGATTTTGTTCTAATAGCATATTGAGAGAACAAAACTTTCCTGAATAATCAGGCTTTTATTAAAAAAAATAAATAAATTGGTTTAGTATGTAGAGCCTATAATGATGTGTGATTCTTGACTCTGGATCCATAAAATTGGACATCTTTAGCCTCTCTTGTAGCGGTTCGGGTTTTCACTTTGCAGGGTCACAGCCACGGGCGTGACGGGTGTCATCATGGCAACTCGGGTCACTCTCACAGCCACGGGCCGAGAGCTGCAGCCTTCGGCGGCATGACCAACATGTACATGCCTGCTTACGGCCAGATGGGCAAAGGTCCGGACCCGGTCATGGACATCAGCCAGCAGCCGAAGAAACGGTCGCAGATGGATGACAGCAGCAGCTGTGACATCGTCAAGGCAACTCAGTGAGTGCAGTTTTTCCTCTCAATGCTGGCTGCGTTTCCATTCAACATTCAAAAATTTATTTAATTTAAACACGCCAATTTTGAAAAAAAATTCATTTTCAATTAAAAAGTCTTTATGAGGTGGATTTTCAACTGTCGAAATTGGTTTATTTTACAAAACGGCAATGGAAACTTGTTTTTTTCACATCACAGAAGTCACATGATCAACAGCAGGATGTTACTTCTGGCAGAAACGACAAAGAGGAAGTAGTTGAAAGATGGTGGCGTGGCATATTTTTAATGACTTATCGCCTGAACAAACTTATTTCATGTGTGATATTAATTGTTATTCTTATTTAATGGAAACATTCATACTTATATGTAACGTGTTTTTTTGACATTCGTGGAATATTGACAAAGTTTTGCACGTATTTCTAATGGAAATGCAGCTTTTGCTCTTGATTACTTTTCAAGTGCAAAAGTAATCAAATTACTTTTGCACTTGAATAAGTTGAGAATAAAAATCCAAAAAATTAAGAAAGTAGGAATGATTAGGAACTGAAATTAGCTTCTGAAAAATATCCTGCAGTTTACATACTTTTTAAAGCTTCAAGTCAAATAACAGGAGACATTGTGTTCCTCTTTTTGCCAATTTATTAGTAGAAATAAGCGCTTTAGCTTAAATGAATTAAAGGAAGTTACAGAATTTAATAGTCGTATTTAAAATCTGAACAAAGAAGGCTTCTATCTTTACCTTTCAGGTAGTTTGTGACTGTTAGTCTTTTTTCTTGCTAATATAAATCAATTAGCTAGATGGATGTAGTGAATAAAATATTTTTTTGTCAATTTATTTTCCTTTTCCAAGGAAAATCAATCATATATGTTTGGTTTATTTTCCACCAATTAACTTGTATTAGAGGATTTAAAGTTTTCAACCTTGCAGTGCAAACATATGATGATGTAATTTTGTCTAAATCTGATAGAAAGAACTCGTTTTACCAGTTCAGTGTACTTTTCTATCACCATACTCTGACAATAACAGGTTTCCTTCATCTAGAGCTGCATTTTTAGAGATTTTATTTTGTGTAAGTATGTTGAGTCTGTTTCTCCTTGGTCAGGTTTGGGATCCTGGAGCGCTGTAAGGAGCTGGTGGAGGCCGGATATGACGTCAGACAGCCAGACAAAGAGAACGTCTCCCTGCTGCACTGGGCGGCCATCAACAACCGCTCAGAGCTGGTCAAGTAAGTAAGAGTTTCTGAAAGCATCTCTATCTGAGTTTGTTGTTTTATGATGCTTAAATCATAACAAAAATACACCAACATGTTGATTTGTTAAAGAAAGTCAGTGTGTCCAACATTCAAGTTGTCATATATTAAATATGATGCTTTTACACTGCAAAAACACAAAATCTTACCAAATATTTTTAAATTTTACCTTATTGCAAGAGTACTAAGATATTTCCAATAAAAGTAGATAAAAAAATACTTTGTAGGATTTTTATTATTATTATTATTTTAACCATTTTAGAAAAATAACTACAGATTTTGGTCTCAAAATTTGATTGATTTCTATTTTTATTTTTACAATTTTAGATTAAATTTATGTAAGAAGCGCTTAAGGACAGTGACTACTCAGTAAACTCTGGGATTTTTGTTGAATAAATCAACGTCTTTTTGTATTTTTGATGTGTTTTTTTTAGGTATTATATGTCCAAAGGGGCAATTGTTGACCAGCTGGGAGGAGACCTCAAATCTACTCCCCTCCACTGGGCCATAAGGTTGGATTTATTGATCTAATTTGACTCATTAGTTTGACTGCAACTAGTGATTGTTTTAGTAATTGATTAATGTGTCAATTAATCTGATTAATTGTATTAAAGCATGGACATTCTACACATTTTTAACCAGATTAGCAATTTTTATGCAATATCAGAAACACATTTTAAATGTATATAAGAAAATAAATATGTTATTGCAACAATGTGGCATTCCTTTTGTAAATATGAAGTTTTGACTAAAACACACATCTACAGACAAAGGGATTTTCATATTAAATGCAAAACATATATTTTGTACAGTTGTGGGTTAATTTATACTGTGAATATGTGTTTCTATTTTCAGTAAATTGACATTTTGAGTCTGAATACTCCATTTAAGGATGAATCAATCACTACTAAATTAGTTGACGAATAGTTCAATAATCGATTAATGAGATTGATCACTAAAACACTAACTTGCATTCAGATGAGTCATCAGATGGAAAATTCAACACTAAAAAAATACAGTTTGTTACATTTGTAGCTTTAAATTTGTAGCTTGTCACAATGGCAAGTTTTGCTGGATGATAAATTGTTCCAGAAGTTACTGTGATAAACAATAATGTTGTTTATAATGGTAAAAGTCTCAAAGATCAATAATTTTTAATTTCTAACAAATATTTAACTTTGCAGTCTGAATACTTTAAAAATAACTAATATAAACAAACAAATAAAATGGATACTGAAGTCTCTGTAAGCAGAATAACTTTTCACAAAAGGAGCCATTTGAGAAAAACTATTCATTCAACTGGAAATGATCAAGTTTTCTTTCCAACTAATCAGGCGATTAATTCATTTATTGCTTCTTGCAACATGCCTAGGTTTAAGTGTATTCACTGCAGAACTGATTTTCTCTTCTTCCATTGCGGTTCTGTCTTGTGTTTTGTTGTTTTGTGTGTGAACAGACAGGGCCACCTTCCCATAGTGATCCAGTTGATGAGATACGGAGCAGATCCGTCCGTCACAGACGGGGAGGGCTATCGCTCGCTCCACCTCGCCATCCTCTTCCAGCACATGGCCATCGCCGCTTATCTCATGGCCAAGGGAGAGGTGAGACTCTAAAGTTCATTTTTCCACTGAGTCAGCTGCCGTTTCTCTTTTATTTGATCTTTTTTCCCCTCTTGGTGCTTTATTTTCAGGAAGTGGATGTGCCTGACTGTAATGGACAGACACCACTGATGTTAGCAGCACAGAAGATTATTGGGTGAGAGGCTTTTTTTTCTCTTCTGCTTCTGGTTACATTTATCTGAAAAATCTTATTAAACCGAACCTAAAGTGCAAAATTTACATTTGAACATTTTTGTACTTCTATTTGGGTTTCTAAAAAAAAAAACAGCCCAAGCGCTTGATAACCTCTGTTTTTTTTTTGTTTTTTTTTGATAACTTCATGTTTTTTGGACATTGGCTTTTAGTTGTTTCACAAAGCCTAGCAACCCCAGCAGAGTTCCATCTTGTTTGGTCACAGAGCTTTTCTTCTCTGTCTGTGCTGTACAATGACTGCTGGAAAAGACAAGTGTTTTGTTGTTGCCTTACCATCCAATTTTTTTCTTACCATCCAAAAATAACTTTCAGTTTTAATGGAAGGAAAAAGATCCCCCCAATTTTTACTGCTGTTACTTTTAATGCCTAAGAGAAGGATATGTTGTCTTTTATCAGGCAGAGATTATTGTTGTAACCTTTAAATAAGTAATCAATTGTATAGTGCTAACATTTCATGTTTTTTTTTGCTTCAGGCCCGAACCCACTAACTTTCTCATCAAGAACAACGCCTCAGTGAGCGCTGTGGACAAAGTTGACAGGAACACGCCGTTGCATTGCGCAGTGCTGGCGGGAAATGTTGACGCTGCCCACATCCTGTTGGAGGCAGGAGCAAGCGTGGATGCTGAAAACATCAATGTGAGTTTCACGCGTGAAGGCGTCAGTTCGTTTGTCTCTGTGGGACAAATGCCACAGGAAAACAATTTGTTTTCAGATGGCTTGTTTACTGTAAACTGAACTAAAATTCATCTGATTTTTTTAACTTCAATCTACTATTAACTTTGTATTTGTGGCTTATAAATATGTTTACACAAAGAGGCTGTTATTTAGCTAAAACAGCTTAGATTAGAGGGGAGAAATTCTCATAGTAAGTGATAAGATCAATAAACGATTGAATATTGGCAGATCCTTAATAGTTGGCATCTGGAATCATTTACGTTCTGCAACTCCTTTAAATGTTTCTATTTTATCTTCTTTATTTATTGCTTTGGTACCAACACAATTTATATAACTGCAAAAACACAGATAGTTTTTTTTAATAAAAAAGCATTTTTATCAACATACCACAAAATATTGCGATAAATTCATGTCTGTATCACCTACAGATTGCTTGATTTTTATTTTTTTTACATGCTAGTCATTATGTTTTGTGGTATTTAATGTTCTTAAATTTGTCTATAATATTTCTTTGTTGGAAGTTAAAATGTTCTCAGTATCTTTTAGTTGGAAGGAAAACATGTAATTTTATTATTTTCAGTTCAAGTCCCAAAATATTTTGTTGTTCCAATAACTCTGCATCCGATGGCACATTTAAGCTAAAGTATACTGAAGCTTCTTAAAATGGTTTTTCCAACCCTTTGTAGTTTTGAGCATTTTGCTAAGTTAAGTCTGGTGTAGGTACGAGGTCGACCTTTTTGCTTTAATTTGAAGAAACATATTCATTTTCTATTTTGCGCTTTACCCCTTTTTCCTGTTCATTAATATTATAATTGGAGCTAAAATGAACTGTTCCCATTGGATTTGTGTGTTTCTTCCTCAGGGTCACACGCCCATGGACCTGGCCCACCAAGTCCACAGCCCTCTGCTCATCCACATGCTCAACTTCACCAAACAGCAGAGGATTCGCTCCAATTCCCGCTGTTTACGCTTTGTTCTCAGATACAAGGTGCAGACTTAAGGCTCCTGATCGAACACGGTCAGAAATCAGAACTCCTTTAACATCATTTTATTTATTTATTTTTAAAGGTTTTGGTGCAGTTCCTGTTTTGCACAGCCATATTTGGATGCGTTGGTGGAATATTTGACATGAACTCCGAGTCCTGGTTGCTCAAAAGCATCTTGTTAGGCTGCGTGGTGGGGGTGATTAACCTGGCCTCGAGGTGAGAACTGGTTTGCCTGCAGATTGAAATATAAATGCCAGAGTTTGGATGTTAATCAGAACCATTTGCATTTAAAACAGGAACTTCCCAAACCCAGATTTTCAGTCTGTGCTGCCGCCGTCGTCTCTGATGGCTTCGGTCTTCTGGATGCTCATTACCTGGTGTCTCTGGTTCCTGCCAGATATCCTTTCTGTTCAAAGAAACAAACATTTTGTTTTGGTTCTTGTTACGAAGAAAACATGTTTTGTTTTTTGTCACTGTCATTCAGATTGTTGGCCATTTCAGTTTGAAAGGAATGTAAACATTCTCCCTGATTTGGATCGCTGTTATTTTTAATGCTGACACTGCAAAACACAAAATATTACCAAGTATTTTTAGTCTAGTTTCTAGTGCAATTATTGTAGGACACTTGAAATGAGTCAAAACTACCTTTATAAGTAAGTTTTAAACAAGATATGGGAGCCTGATTTAAGTAAATAGTTACTTAATAGTGATGAAAAAGTACCAGTTCTATCATGGTAAGCTAGTTTTATTTCTTATAGTCTTATTTCCAGTGTACTAAGAAATAAGACTTAGCCTAACAACTCCAGCTAACTTAGCCCGAACAAAATATGTAGTTAACATTTTTTGGATAATTTATAAACCAATGCTAACCTTGTCAGGAAAGCATAACACGTCATATTTAATAAAATGAGTTGGGTTTTCTTGTTCTTTCTTTTTTAAGTTTCTTAACTTAAATCCACATCTTCCCAGCACAGCAGTGCAGGTGCTGTTCACTCTGAACGCCACCGCTTTCCTCTACTACTTCCTGCGGACCTGCCGGACGGACCCGGGTTTCATCAAAACCACTGAAGAGCAGAAGAAAATGGTGGGAAAGGTCTTTAAATTTGTCAACCAGTTCAAGGCGTCTTACAAAGAACTGTTTCCACAACTTAACGAGGCCTTTTCTGTTTTCTGTTTGGGATTCAGAACGTGGTGGTGCTGGCCGAGGCTGGCTGTTTGGACCCCAGGGTTTTTTGCACTTCCTGCATGGTGAGGCGATCCACAGGTTCAAAACTTTAATGAAACAATAAGTTACCTGAATTATCTGAAATGACTTCCTCTCTTGCAGGTTAGGAAACCAGTGAGAGCGGTTCACTGCTTCAGCTGCGACGCATGCGTGGCAAAGCAGGACCACCACTCTGTATGGACCAACACCTGCATAGGTACCAACGAATAAATTAAAGACACAACGTTGTTTTAGTCCAAAATCTGCATTTGATTGGTTAAGAAAAATCTGCAACATTTTTTAGTTAAGCAAAACATTTTAAATGGATTCTTATATACAAAATCCAGATAAAAGGCTAAAACCTGTAGATTTTTATCATTTAAGCAATATTTCTATGAACAAGTTCTACAGCAAGTACTTTTATTATGGCAAAAATAGAAAATACGTTTGTTGGTTTACTTTTTTGTGGAAACATCTTACTCTGCTTGAAATAAGATAAAACTGACTAACATGGCAGATATTACAATTTCCTGACCAAAAATGATTAATAAAGCATCTAACTTGCTATTTAGCTTAACTTGGCTTGTTTTAACTCATTAATTCCTTTATTTTGATGAAAAAGTACAAGTGCGACTGGCAGATTATTAAAGATAAATGTTTCCTGTGCAAGTTATGCTGAATATAAACAATTATTTTTATTGTTTCAGGTGCCAGGAATCATTACTATTTCGTGCTTTTGCTGCTGTCCCTCTCAGTGATGGGGGGCTGGATGATCTACGGTTGTTTTACATGTGAGTGACTCGGCTGAAGCAGAACCTCAGCAGCTGGAGTTTCACTGTTCTAAGCAGAAACGTTGCTGTGCGTCCTCAGACTGGGCCAGCCGCTGCTCGCTGCGCTACGAGGAGCAGAGTGTGTGGGGCGCGGTGTCGGCGGTGGTCAGCTGCTCTCCCTGGGTGCTCGCCGTCTTTGTGCTGTCCTTCTACCACACCTGCTGGTCCACTTTGTTCCTGATTGGGCAGCTGTACCAGGTGACGCCTGGAATGTGTTGATGAGTTTTAGATGCTATTTAATTAGTGCAGTGGAACTCCTGCTCAAATTGATCAAACTATTACAAGATAACTACAAATTTGACTTCTTACACAATTCAGTTTTTCATTAAAAAATGAAAATCTTAATTTTCTGTTGGTAGTTTCAGTAAAAACAGTCGGAGTTCAGTGAAATTATTGAACATTCTGTCAGACGCATTATCTATTGGTATTGATCATGTGTTCGTTGTGATGCATCTTGCTGTTGGTTGATTGTCCAGCCCTATGCTGTCTTGTCGCCTTTTTCATTTGATGGACGTTTTGTGTGGAATAATTGGTTCTTTGTTTGGGTGCAGATTGCATTCCTGGGATTAACGACTTCAGAGAGAGCTAATCTGATGCTGCAGCAACGGAGAATGAGACAATCCGGATCCCTGAGACAGAATCCATTCAAGTGAGTTCACCAATGTTTCTTTCATACTTTATCAGAGGAACTACCTGCTACTGGAATCTACAGGCAAGTTTTTATTTATTTGCTGCTTTTATATAACATTTTTGGATTTTTTTTTTTAAATTAACCAATTAATAATTTGATTTTAAAAAGTTGCATTATTGGAAATATACATCTGTTGCTTTTTCAGCAAATGACCTTTTTTGAGTCTTTTAGTCCAGTTAACGATTAATCATTTACTAAACGGGTTGACAATCATACAAATAATGAATTATCATGATTAATCGGTTCAGCCCTAAATCTAAACTGTTAAATATAATTTAAGCAAATTTATCTTAAAAAATGAATGTTTTATTTTGTTTTTTTACATCTTTGAGTTGCTGCTATGAGTCTGTTGTTGTTTTAGCAAATGACCTTTTTTGAGTCTAAACTCCAGTTAACAATTAATCAATTACTAAATTATTTCAATAGTTGATTAATTGTGATTAATATGATTAATCATTTGAGCCACAGGAGTGGTTGATTATTTTCTCAGCTCCAGAACCTGCTGATTGTTCTGAAAGTCCAGTTTCTGCATAAACTCAGCACCAAATTCCTAAAGGCTTTTGCATTTTTCACTTTCTCATGAAACTGATGGTTGAAAACATAAACAACCTTTAAAACAATTTGAAAGTTAGAAGAAGAATTCCCCATTTCTCCCTCTGATGGACTCTCTTTCTGACCCGTCTGTGCAGCATGGGCGTTGTCCAGAACCTGGCGTCGTTTTTCCAGCTGCGCTGCTGCGGCCTCTGCAAGCCGACCGTCGTGGACTGGACGGCCCAGTTCCAGCCCCAATGGGACCAGTACCTGTTGGAACAAATCAACATGGTCTAACCTCGTCCCTCTTCCGTATGTCCGGGTCGAACTCTGCTTCTGGACCAAAAACACAGAATGTATTTATTTATTTTTCCATCCGTTGGCTCCTTGTAAAGAAAGACTTACTGGTAGTAGAGAGTGGAGTAGATATCAGCTGCTGCTGCCTTTCGCTCGACCAGTGATGATGGAGAAGGAAAATCCTTACGGCCTGAATAGTTCTGGGCATTTTGTGCTGTTTTTATGAACGTTAAGACTATTTTTATCATCCAGGAAGAAGAAAACAATCTTTGTAAATGTAAACGGTTTGGTTATATGACTTTTGTAAAAGCTGCATGCGTTTCATAACAAATGACCACTATTATATACTTCTATAAAACAATTATGTGCCTGTCTTTTTAACTGTTGAGAGCTCAATTGAACTTGGCTCTTAATAATAAAAAAGTGGAGGACATATATTTTTTAAATGACTGAAACCTTGATAAAACTCCTGTCTAGTTGGATTTTAAGCTCCTTTTTGTACATATTGGGTGCCATTGTAAATAGAAAATATAGTAGTAGGTCAGAGTTTGAAGGGACTTTTGATTTTCACGTTTTTTTTCTCTAAGATTAATTCAATGTCTATCTTTTCTAACAATTTTTCAATCTTGTAAATTTTAGACTTTTGGAGTTTCAAAAGTCAAAAATGTTCAACTTTCCAAACTGGGGAGTTTCCTTTTTCTTCTAAAATATTTCTGAGATAAATCTCAAATGTTTTACTTTTTGATGAAATGTTAGGTTTTTTTTTGTGTTTTTTTTTTTTTTTTTTTTTTTTAGATTAATTTTGGGAAAATCTGGATTGTTTCCAGAAACACTCTTTGGGTTTCAGTGATGTAAGCGCTGCCAGGGCAGCCATCTTGTTTGACAAGCAACTTTTGCAACTTCTGTTTTTTTCTTGGACTTTGAATTCCAAAGGCTGAGATTTTTTCCTTTTTTAATGTTTAGGCACGTACATTGGGAGACGTATTCACTTCTCCGCTTCCTATTGGACGAACGCGTACCACGTGGTTACATGTTATCCCGGATATTTTCCTTTAGTTGACTGATTTAGTTTAATTTCCCGCAACATACAAAGATTAAAACCGCCGGATCTTAATGAAATAAACACGCCACGGTCCACGCTTCGTTTGCAGGTTTAAAATAATGTTAAAGTTTGTGAACCGTGAGTCAAGCTTAGTGTCCCCGGAAAGGCTTCGCGTCCTCCCCGGCTCTTAGGCATCGCTTCTCGGCCTTTTGGCTCAGATCAAGTGTAGTTTCTGTTCTTATCAGTTTAATATCTGATAGTCCCCTATATGAGGACATCGTATTAAATTGATTTTTGGGACAGGGAGATGGACTAGGGGCTTGCTCTGTCCTCTCCAAGCATCAACCTGGTATTGCAGTATATCCGGGGATGGTGCACTTACTCCATTATGTTATATGGTAATATTGAAACTCTGCTGGACTGGAGGTGACAAGCTGAGCTTTGAGTATAGTTTAACCAGCTGAAAGGATATAGACAATCTGCAAGTTGTTAACTTCTGGGAATTTTGTATAACACATGGTATCCGTAGCCACACTGCGAAGGTAGAACAACCCCGTTAACAAAACGGGATTATTAATATAGAAGGTTCTAGTGACTGGCAGTGTAAATATCAATGATCAATTAATAGTTGTACTGTACTTATACTGCTAAATAGGAACAAGGCAATAGCTAGCTCTAAGCTAACTCTAAGCTAGAGCTTAGAGCTAGCTTATCTATATTTCTGAGATAAATCTCAAATGTTTTACTTTTTGATGAAATTTTAGGTTTTTTTTTTTTTTTTTTTTTTTTTTTTTTTTAAGATTAATTTTGGGAAAATCTGGATTGTTTCCAGAAACACTCTTTGGGTTTCAGTGATGTAAGCGCTGCCAGGGCAGCCATCTTGTTTGACAAGCAACTTTTGCAACTTCTGTTTTTTTCTTGGACTTTGAATTCAGGTCAACAGGCTGAGATTTTTTCCCTTTTTAATGAGAATAAAGTCATAATATTAGTGGAACACAGATGTAGTAAAATGAGAAACAACTGAGTATCTAGAAGAACGACTCAAACTGAGCAGGTTGAATCAGTTACTTGATAACTGTTTTTTTTTTTCTCATAATTTTAAGACTTCCTTCTGGTAAAAATGCCTTTTTCTGCTAATATTATGACTGGTCACAATTAAACAAAGGAGCTTGACCTTAAAACTCTGTCATTCAATTCACACAAGGGGTGATTGAAATAAAATCTACATTTGCAAAATATTTTCTGTCATTACTAATTGTTTTAGAGAAGAAAGCAAGAAAAAAAAATCAAAAATGTTTTGATCCACATCGCTAAGTTTTGACTTTTGCTTTAATTTGTTTGGAGATGATTCATTTACTCCGTCTGTTACTGGTGACTCTTATTTTTCAGATACAGTTTTACTAAAAATCTAAATGAAAGGATGACTTTTTTTTTTTTTTACATGTTGAAGATATAAGTGACATCACCAGAACTCATGAAAGCTGATTTAAAATACAGATTTTTTTAGCCAAATGAGAAATTAGCACATTAACAAACCAACTTTATTGCTTTTGTTATAAACTTCATTGAGAATTAATTTTATTGTAACAAAACCTCTTATTTAGTGTTGCACACATTTTTCCCTCTAATTTTCATAATGTTGCCGAGGGTTTGGTTTGTGCTGCTCCATCTTCCAGCTTTGAGACGCTGTGATCGGGTTTGAACTTCAGCAGAACCGCCAGTTTATTCTCGTTCCTCCAACATGGCCTCGTTGCCCAGACCGAATCCTTTTGGGCCGAAGTTCTTGGCATAGCAAACTGAAAAGAAAAATGTATATCAATGTCTCTGTTTCATAGAATACAGTTTATACATTTTCTTTTGTATCAAAGGTTTAACTTTCCATGTTTTTTTCTTGAAAATTTTTACATTCATCTCTAAATTTTTGGTGTAAATTTACAAAAAAAAAATTTTGTTTGCCTATTTACCCGTCTAATACCAGAATATTACAATGTTCAATGATTTCACTGACCTCCGACCCAGAATCGCTCAGCGTTCTGGGAGATGTAGGCAAAGGAAAGACATTAGCCGCTCAATCTTTCGCAGCTAGTTCAGTGAAAACTGAATAAAACAGTAACGGTTACACAACGAGCTTGGTCACATTTCAAATATTTAAAACAATAATAAATCAATAATTATTGATATCGACTGATATGAAACGCTTATATCGTAATAATATTTTCAGCCATGTTTGTGTTCACACAAATGCAGTTGGGTTAGTAGTAGAGTAAAGCTTTATTTGACTTTCCACCAACATGGGACTGGATATAAATCAGTCTTAAAGGGAGAATCATATTTCTCCAAAGAGTGTGTAGAGTTTTAGACTCTTTGTAAATAAATGGCTTCACCTTTACAGTACAGCTCTCCGTCCTTATCCGTCACTGTGGTCGACTCCAGGCTTTTACCACACAGAGCGCAGCGGAAACAGGTTTTATGCCAGGCCTGGAAACACAATATAAATGTTTATTATTTTGGAAAAAATAAATATTAGCTTGATATAGGCCTGTCACGATAACAGATTTTGCTGAGCGATTAATTGTCTCAAAAATTATTGAGATAAATAATATTGTTTGGAGACCTTTTTACACTGATTTAACGGAAATTACATAATAATACATGTGATTTCCTGCCAAAGATAGATACACTTTATTTTAAAAAAAACACTTAATGCTGGAACTGAAAAACAAAAACAAAATGGATTCTCAGTCTCCATTTACAAAAATTACTTGAATAAAAACTATATATATATATGGTAAATGGACTGAACTTATATAGCGCTTTTCCAGTCATTTTGACCACTCAAAGCGCTTTACACTAGAGTCACATTCACCCATTCACACACCGATATGCAGACCGGTAGGCGATTTTGGGTTAAGTGCCAGAGGCACTTCGACATATGGCAGGAGAAAGCTGGAATCGAACCTACAACCTTCCGATTGCAAGACGGCAACTCTGCCACACAACCACAGTCGCCCACTTTCAACTACTTAATTATAAAACCCTAGAAGAAATTATAAATCAATTAAGTTCAAGCTCCTGCTGTCTGGATGTCCTTCCCACACATTTCTTTAAGAAAGTCCTGCCTGTTATTGCTGCTGATCTGATCCAAATCGTAAACTCATCGCTTACATCAGGTGTTTTCCCCCAGGCTTTGAAAACAGCAGTCATCAAACCACCGTTAAAAAAGAACAACCTGGACAAATCACTATTGCAGAATTACAGGCCAATCTCAAACCTCACATTCATCAGCAAAGTTATTGAAAAAACTGTGTGTAAACAATTAAATAGTTTCCTCATGATGACCAACTGCTTTGACACTTTCCAGTCTGGTTTTCGTGCTCACCACAGCACGGAGACTGCCCTCGTAAAAGTATTCAATGATATCCATATAAATATGGACTGTGGGAGAACCACGGTGCTGGTTCTGTTGGACCTCAGTGCAGCTTCTGACACTGTGGACCATGACATATTACTGAATCGACTGGAGAGTTGGGTTGGACTCTCCGGTTCGGTCCTCGACTGGTTTGAATCTTACATAAAGAACAGGGATTTCTTTGTTTCAATTGAAAACTTCTTATCAAAGAGGTCAAAGGTCACATATGGGGTACCCCAAGGTTCAATCTTAGGACCCCTCTTATTTAATATTTATATTCTCCCACTAGCTCAGGTCATAACAGGAAATAATATTAGCTACCACAACTATGCGGATGACACACAGCTCTACATTACGATGTCACCAGGTGACTCTGAACCCATCCAATCACTGAATAAATGCTTAGAACAGATAAATGTGTGGATGTGCCAAAACTTTCTCCAACTGAACAAAAATAAAACTGAAGTCATTATTTTTGGACCTAAAGAGGAACGATCTAGAGTCAATGCACAGCTTCAGTTATTACAACTAAAACCTAGCGATCAGGCCCGAAACCTGGGAGTAGTGATGGACTCGGACTTGAACCTCCAGAGCCACATAAAGACAGTAACAAAATCGGCCTTCTATCACCTGAAGAACATCTCCAGGATTAGAGGACTAATGTCTCAGCCAGATCTAGAGAAACTCATTCATGCGTTTGTCTTTAGTCACATTGATTATTGTAACAGCGTCTTCACAGGCCTGTCCAACAAATCAATCAGACAGCTGCAACTGATCCAGAATGCTGCTGCTCGCGTTCTCACTAAAACCAGGAAGATAGAGCACATAACACCAGTTTTAAAGTCCCTCCACTGGCTCCCTGTAGCTCAAAGAATAGATTTTAAAATACTGTTGTTAGTTTATAAATCACTGAACGGTTTAGCACCACAATACATCAAAGATCTGCTGTTGTTGTATCAACCTTCCAGACCTCTCAGGTCTTCTGGTTCTGGTCTGCTCTGCATCCCCAGAACCAGAACCAAGAGAGGAGAAGCAGCTTTCAGCATCTATGCACCAAATTTTTGGAACAAACTTCCAGACAACTGTAAAACAGTGGAAACCCTGACTTCTTTTAAATCGCAACTAAAAACACACCTGTTTAGAGTTTCATTTGAAATGTAATATGTAACAATGTATTGTCTATTATATGTTGCATGACTTTGTGTTCTTGTGTTTATGTTGTAAAGCACTTTGAAATGCCTTGCTGAAATGTGCTATACAAATAAAATTTGATTGATTGATTGATTCTCCGCTTCCTATTGGACGAACGCGTACCACGTGGTTACATGTTATCCCGGATATTTTCCTTTAGTTGACTGATTTAGTTTAATTTCCCGCAACATACAAAGATTAAAACCGCCGGATCTTCATGAAATAAACACGCCACGGTCCACGCTTCGTTTGCAGGTTTAAAATAATGTTAAAGTTTGTGAACCGTGAGTCAAGCTTAGTGTCCCCGGAAAGGCTTCGCGTCCTCCCCGGCTCTTAGGCATCGCTTCTCGGCCTTTTGGCTCAGATCAAGTGTAGTTTCTGTTCTTATCAGTTTAATATCTGATAGTCCCCTATATGAGGACGTTGTATTAAATTGATTTTTGGGACAGGGAGATGGACTAGGGGCTTGCTCTGTCCTCTCCAAGCATCAACCTGGTATTGCAGTATATCCGGGGATGGTGCACTTACTCCGTTCTGTTATATGGTAATATTGAAACTCTGCTGGACTGGAGGTGACAAGCTGAGCTTTCAGTATAGTTTAACCAGCTGAAAGGATATATAGACACCCTGCAAGTTGTTAACTTCTGGGAATTTTGTATTACACATGGTATCCGTAGCCACACTGCGAAGGTAGAACAACCCCGTTAACAAAACGGGATTATTAATATAGAAGGTTCTAGTGACTGGCAGAGTAAATATCAATGATCAATTAATAGTTGTACTGTACTTATACTGCTAAGATAGGAACAAGGCAATAGCTAGCTCTAAGCTAACTCTAAGCTAGAGCTTAGAGCTAGCTTATCTATATTTCTGAGATAAATCTCAAATGTTTTACTTTTTGATGAAATTTTAGGGTTTTTTTTTTTTTTTTTTAAGATTAATTTTGGGAAAATCTGGATTGTTTCCAGAAACACTCTTTGGGTTTCAGTGATGTAAGCGCTGCCAGGGCAGCCATCTTGTTTGACAAGCAACTTTTGCAACTTCTGTTTTTTTCTTGGACTTTGAATTCAGGTCAACAGGCTGAGATTTTTTCCCTTTTTAATGAGAATAAAGTCATAATATTAGTGGAACACAGATGTAGTAAAATGAGAAACAACTGAGTATCTAGAAGAACGACTCAAACTGAGCAGGTTGAATCAGTTACTTGATAACTGTTTTTTTTTTTCTCATAATTTTAAGACTTCCTTCTGGTAAAAATGCCTTTTTCTGCTAATATTATGACTGGTCACAATTAAACAAAGGAGCTTGACCTTAAAACTCTGTCATTCAATTCACACAAGGGGTGATTGAAATAAAATCTACATTTGCAAAATATTTTCTGTCATTACTAATTGTTTTAGAGAAGAAAGCAAGAAAAAAAATCAAAAATGTTTTGATCCACATCGCTAAGTTTTGACTTTTGCTTTAATTTGTTTGGAGATGATTCATTTACTCCGTCTGTTACTGGTGACTCTTATTTTTCAGATACAGTTTTACTAAAAATCTAAATGAAAGGATGACTTTTTTTTTTACATGTTGAAGATATAAGTGACATCACCAGAACTCATGAAAGCTGATTTAAAATACAGATTTTTTTAGCCAAATGAGAAATTAGCACATTAACAAACCAACTTTATTGCTTTTGTTATAAACTTCATTGAGAATTAATTTTATTGTAACAAAACCTCTTATTTAGTGTTGCACACATTTTTCCCTCTACAATTTTCATAATGTTGCTGAGGGTTTGGTTTGTGCTGCTCCATCTTCCAGCTTTGAGACGCTGTGATCGGGTTTGAACTTCAGCAGAACCGCCAGTTTATTCTCGTTCCTCCAACATGGCCTCGTTGCCCAGACCGAATCCTTTTGGGCCGAAGTTCTTGGCATAGCAAACTGAAAAGAAAAATGTATATCAATGTCTCTGTTTCATAGAATACAGTTTATACATTTTCTTTTGTATCAAAGGTTTAACTTTCCATGTTTTTTTCTTGAAAATTTTTACATTCATCTCTAAATTTTTGGTGTAAATTTACAAAAAAAATTTTTGTTTGCCTATTTACCCGTCTAATACCAGAATATTACAATGTTCAATGATTTCACTGACCTCCGACCCAGAATCGCTCAGCGTTCTGGGAGATGTAGGCAAAGGAAAGACATTAGCCGCTCAATCTTTCGCAGCTAGTTCAGTGAAAACTGAATAAAACAGTAACGGTTACGCAACGAGCTTGGTCACATTTCAAATATTTAAAACAATAAATAAATCAATAATTATTGATATCGACTGATATGAAACGCTTATATCGTAATAATATTTTCAGCCATGTTTGTGTTCACCCAAATGCAGTTGGGTTAGTAGTAGAATAAAGCTTTATTTGACTTTCCACCAACATGGGACTGGATATAAATCAGTCTTAAAGGGAGAATCATATTTCTCCAAAGAGTGTGTAGAGTTTTAGACTCTTTGTAAATAAATGGCTTCACCTTTACAGTACAGCTCTCCGTCCTTATCCGTCACTGTGGTCGACTCCAGGCTTTTACCACACAGAGCGCAGCGGAAACAGGTTTTATGCCAGGCCTGGAAACACAATATAAATGTTTATTATTTTGGAAAAAATAAATATTAGCTTGATATAGGCCTGTCACGATAACAGATTTTGCTGAGCGATTAATTGTCTCAAAAATTATTGAGATAAATAATATTGTTTGGAGACCTTTTTACACTGATTTAACGGAAATTACATAATAATACATGTGATTTCCTGCCAAAGATAGATACACTTTATTTTAAAAAAAACACTTAATGCTGGAACTGAAAAACAAAAACAAAATGGATTCTCAGTCTCCATTTACAAAAATTACTTGAATAAAAACTATATATATATATGGTAAATGGACTGAACTTATATAGCGCTTTTCCAGTCATTTTGACCACTCAAAGCGCTTTACACTAGAGTCACATTCACCCATTCACACACCGATATGCAGACCGGTAGGCGATTTTGGGTTAAGTGCCAGAGGCACTTCGACATATGGCAGGAGAAAGCTGGAATCGAACCTACAACCTTCCGATTGCAAGACGGCAACTCTGCCACACAACCACAGTCGCCCACTTTCAACTACTTAATTATAAAACCCTAGAAGAAATTATAAATCAATTAAGTTCAAGCTCCTGCTGTCTGGATGTCCTACCCACACATTTCTTTAACAAAGTCCTGCCTGTTATTGCTGCTGATCTGATCCAAATCGTAAACTCATCGCTTACATCAGGTGTTTTCCCCAGGCTTTGAAAACAGCAGTCATCAAACCACCGTTAAAAAAGAACAACCTGGACAAATCACTATTGCAGAATTACAGGCCAATCTCAAACCTCACATTCATCAGCAAAGTTATTGAAAAAACTGTGTGTAAACAATTAAATAGTTTCCTCATGATGACCAACTGCTTTGACACTTTCCAGTCTGGTTTTCGTGCTCACCACAGCACGGAGACTGCCCTCGTAAAAGTATTCAATGATATCCATATAAATATGGACTGTGGGAGAACCACGGTGCTGGTTCTGTTGGACCTCAGTGCAGCTTCTGACACTGTGGACCATGACATATTACTGAATCGACTGGAGAGTTGGGTTGGACTCTCCGGTTCGGTCCTCGACTGGTTTGAATCTTACATAAAGAACAGGATTTCTTTGTTTCAATTGAAAACTTCTTATCAAAGAGGTCAAAGGTCACATGTGGGGTACCCCAAGGTTCAATCTTAGGACCCCTCTTATTTAATATTTATATTCTCCCACTAGCTCAGGTCATAACAGGAAATAATATTAGCTACCACAACTATGCGGATGACACACAGCTCTACATTACGATGTCACCAGGTGACTCTGAACCCATCCAATCACTGAATAAATGCTTAGAACAGATAAATGTGTGGATGTGCCAAAACTTTCTCCAACTGAACAAAAATAAAACTGAAGTCATTATTTTTGGACCTAAAGAGGAACGATCTAGAGTCAATGCACAGCTTCAGTTATTACAACTAAAACCTAGCGATCAGGCCCGAAACCTGGGAGTAGTGATGGACTCGGACTTGAACCTCCAGAGCCACATAAAGACAGTAACAAAATCGGCCTTCTATCACCTGAAGAACATCTCCAGGATTAGAGGACTAATGTCTCAGCCAGATCTAGAGAAACTCATTCATGCGTTTGTCTTTAGTCACATTGATTATTGTAACAGCGTCTTCACAGGCCTGTCCAACAAATCAATCAGACAGCTGCAACTGATCCAGAATGCTGCTGCTCGCGTTCTCACTAAAACCAGGAAGATAGAGCACATAACACCAGTTTTAAAGTCCCTCCACTGGCTCCCTGTAGCTCAAAGAATAGATTTTAAAATACTGTTGTTAGTTTATAAATCACTGAACGGTTTAGCACCACAATACATCAAAGATCTGCTGTTGTTGTATCAACCTTCCAGACCTCCCAGGTCTTCTGGTTCTGGTCTGCTCTGCATCCCCAGAACCAGAACCAAGAGAGGAGAAGCAGCTTTCAGCATCTATGCACCAAATCTTTGGAACAAACTTCCAGACAACTGTAAAACAGTGGAAACCCTGACTTCTTTTAAATCGCAACTAAAAACACACCTGTTTAGAGTTTCATTTGAAATGTAATATGTAACAATGTATTGTCTATTATATGTTGCATGACTTTGTGTTCTTGTGTTTATGTTGTAAAGCACTTTGAAATGCCTTGCTGAAATGTGCTATACAAATAAAATTTGATTGATTGATTGATTCTCCGCTTCCTATTGGACGAACGCGTACCACGTGGTTACATGTTATCCCGGATATTTTCCTTTAGTTGACTGATTTAGTTTAATTTCCCGCAACATACAAAGATTAAAACCGCCGGATCTTCATGAAATAAACACGCCACGGTCCACGCTTCGTTTGCAGGTTTAAAATAATGTTAAAGTTTGTGAACCGTGAGTCAAGCTTAGTGTCCCCGGAAAGGCTTCGCGTCCTCCCCGGCTCTTAGGCATCGCTTCTCGGCCTTTTGGCTCAGATCAAGTGTAGTTTCTGTTCTTATCAGTTTAATATCTGATAGTCCCCTATATGAGGACGTTGTATTAAATTGATTTTTGGGACAGGGAGATGGACTAGGGGCTTGCTCTGTCCTCTCCAAGCATCAACCTGGTATTGCAGTATATCCGGGGATGGTGCACTTACTCCGTTCTGTTATATGGTAATATTGAAACTCTGCTGGACTGGAGGTGACAAGCTGAGCTTTGAGTATAGTTTAACCAGCTGAAAGGATATATAGACACCCTGCAAGTTGTTAACTTCTGGGAATTTTGTATTACACATGGTATCCGTAGCCACACTGCGAAGGTAGAACAACCCCGTTAACAAAACGGGATTATTAATATAGAAGGTTCTAGTGACTGGCAGAGTAAATATCAATGATCAATTAATAGTTGTACTGTACTTATACTGCTAAGATAGGAACAAGGCAATAGCTAGCTCTAAGCTAACTCTAAGCTAGAGCTTAGAGCTAGCTTATCTATATTTCTGAGATAAATCTCAAATGTTTTACTTTTTGATGAAATTTTAGGGTTTTTTTTTTTTTTTTTTAAGATTAATTTTGGGAAAATCTGGATTGTTTCCAGAAACACTCTTTGGGTTTCAGTGATGTAAGCGCTGCCAGGGCAGCCATCTTGTTTGACAAGCAACTTTTGCAACTTCTGTTTTTTTCTTGGACTTTGAATTCAGGTCAACAGGCTGAGATTTTTTCCCTTTTTAATGAGAATAAAGTCATAATATTAGTGGAACACAGATGTAGTAAAATGAGAAACAACTGAGTATCTAGAAGAACGACTCAAACTGAGCAGGTTGAATCAGTTACTTGATAACTGTTTTTTTTTTTCTCATAATTTTAAGACTTCCTTCTGGTAAAAATGCCTTTTTCTGCTAATATTATGACTGGTCACAATTAAACAAAGGAGCTTGACCTTAAAACTCTGTCATTCAATTCACACAAGGGGTGATTGAAATAAAATCTACATTTGCAAAATATTTTCTGTCATTACTAATTGTTTTAGAGAAGAAAGCAAGAAAAAAAAATCAAAAATGTTTTGATCCACATCGCTAAGTTTTGACTTTTGCTTTAATTTGTTTGGAGATGATTCATTTACTCCGTCTGTTACTGGTGACTCTTATTTTTCAGATACAGTTTTACTAAAAATCTAAATGAAAGGATGACTTTTTTTTTTACATGTTGAAGATATAAGTGACATCACCAGAACTCATGAAAGCTGATTTAAAATACAGATTTTTTTAGCCAAATGAGAAATTAGCACATTAACAAACCAACTTTATTGCTTTTGTTATAAACTTCATTGAGAATTAATTTTATTGTAACAAAACCTCTTATTTAGTGTTGCACACATTTTTCCCTCTACAATTTTCATAATGTTGCTGAGGGTTTGGTTTGTGCTGCTCCATCTTCCAGCTTTGAGACGCTGTGATCGGGTTTGAACTTCAGCAGAACCGCCAGTTTATTCTCGTTCCTCCAACATGGCCTCGTTGCCCAGACCGAATCCTTTTGGGCCGAAGTTCTTGGCATAGCAAACTGAAAAGAAAAATGTATATCAATGTCTCTGTTTCATAGAATACAGTTTATACATTTTCTTTTGTATCAAAGGTTTAACTTTCCATGTTTTTTTCTTGAAAATTTTTACATTCATCTCTAAATTTTTGGTGTAAATTTACAAAAAAAAAATTTTGTTTGCCTATTTACCCGTCTAATACCAGAATATTACAATGTTCAATGATTTCACTGACCTCCGACCCAGAATCGCTCAGCGTTCTGGGAGATGTAGGCAAAGGAAAGACATTAGCCGCTCAATCTTTCGCAGCTAGTTCAGTGAAAACTGAATAAAACAGTAACGGTTACACAACGAGCTTGGTCACATTTCAAATATTTAAAACAATAAATAAATCAATAATTATTGATATCGACTGATATGAAACGCTTATATCGTAATAATATTTTCAGCCATGTTTGTGTTCACCAAATGCAGTTGGGTTAGTAGTAGAGTAAAGCTTTATTTGACTTTCCACCAACATGGGACTGGATATAAATCAGTCTTAAAGGGAGAATCATATTTCTCCAAAGAGTGTGTAGAGTTTTAGACTCTTTGTAAATAAATGGCTTCACCTTTACAGTACAGCTCTCCGTCCTTATCCGTCACTGTGGTCGACTCCAGGCTTTTACCACACAGAGCGCAGCGGAAACAGGTTTTATGCCAGGCCTGGAAACACAATATAAATGTTTATTATTTTGGAAAAAATAAATATTAGCTTGATATAGGCCTGTCACGATAACAGATTTTGCTGAGCGATTAATTGTCTCAAAATTATTGAGATAAATAATATTGTTTGGAGACCTTTTTACACTGATTTAACGGAAATTACATAATAATACATGTGATTTCCTGCCAAAGATAGATACACTTTATTTTAAAAAAAACACTTAATGCTGGAACTGAAAAACAAAAACAAAATGGATTCTCAGTCTCCATTTACAAAAATTACTTGAATAAAAACTATATATATATGGTAAATGGACTGAACTTATATAGCGCTTTTCCAGTCATTTTGACCACTCAAAGCGCTTTACACTAGAGTCACATTCACCCATTCACACACCGATATGCAGACCGGTAGGCGATTTTGGGTTAAGTGCCAGAGGCACTTCGACATATGGCAGGAGAAAGCTGGAATCGAACCTACAACCTTCCGATTGCAAGACGGCAACTCTGCCACACAACCACAGTCGCCCACTTTCACTACTTAATTATAAAACCCTAGAAGAAATTATAAATCAATTAAGTTCAAGCTCCTGCTGTCTGGATGTCCTACCCACACATTTCTTTAACAAAGTCCTGCCTGTTATTGCTGCTGATCTGATCCAAATCGTAAACTCATCGCTTACATCAGGTGTTTTCCCCCAGGCTTTGAAAACAGCAGTCATCAAACCACCGTTAAAAAAGAACAACCTGGACAAATCACTATTGCAGAATTACAGGCCAATCTCAAACCTCACATTCATCAGCAAAGTTATTGAAAAAACTGTGTGTAAACAATTAAATAGTTTCCTCATGATGACCAACTGCTTTGACACTTTCCAGTCTGGTTTTCGTGCTCACCACAGCACGGAGACTGCCCTCGTAAAAGTATTCAATGATATCCATATAAATATGGACTGTGGGAGAACCACGGTGCTGGTTCTGTTGGACCTCAGTGCAGCTTCTGACACTGTGGACCATGACATATTACTGAATCGACTGGAGAGTTGGGTTGGACTCTCCGGTTCGGTCCTCGACTGGTTTGAATCTTACATAAAGAACAGGGATTTCTTTGTTTCAATTGAAAACTTCTTATCAAAGAGGTCAAAGGTCACATATGGGGTACCCCAAGGTTCAATCTTAGGACCCCTCTTATTTAATATTTATATTCTCCCACTAGCTCAGGTCATAACAGGAAATAATATTAGCTACCACAACTATGCGGATGACACACAGCTCTACATTACGATGTCACCAGGTGACTCTGAACCCATCCAATCACTGAATAAATGCTTAGAACAGATAAATGTGTGGATGTGCCAAAACTTTCTCCAACTGAACAAAAATAAAACTGAAGTCATTATTTTTGGACCTAAAGAGGAACGATCTAGAGTCAATGCACAGCTTCAGTTATTACAACTAAAACCTAGCGATCAGGCCCGAAACCTGGGAGTAGTGATGGACTCGGACTTGAACCTCCAGAGCCACATAAAGACAGTAACAAAATCGGCCTTCTATCACCTGAAGAACATCTCCAGGATTAGAGGACTAATGTCTCAGCCAGATCTAGAGAAACTCATTCATGCGTTTGTCTTTAGTCACATTGATTATTGTAACAGCGTCTTCACAGGCCTGTCCAACAAATCAATCAGACAGCTGCAACTGATCCAGAATGCTGCTGCTCGCGTTCTCACTAAAACCAGGAAGATAGAGCACATAACACCAGTTTTAAAGTCCCTCCACTGGCTCCCTGTAGCTCAAAGAATAGATTTTAAAATACTGTTGTTAGTTTATAAATCACTGAACGGTTTAGCATCACAATACATTAAAGATCTGCTGTTGTTGTATCAACCTTCCAGACCTCCCAGGTCTTTTGGTTCTGGTTCTGCTCTGCATTACCAGAACCAGAACCAAGAGAGGAGAAGCAGCTTTCAGCATCTATGCACCAAAAATTTGGAACAAACTTCCAGAAAACTATAAAACAGCGGAAACCCTGACTTCTTTTAAATCGCAACTAAAAACACACCTGTTTAGAGTTTCATTTGAAATGTAATATGTAACAATGTATTGTCTATTATATGTTGCATGACTTTGTGTTCTTGTGTTTATGATGTAAAGCACTTTGAAATGCCTTGCTGAAATGTGCTATACAAATAAAATTTGATTGATTGATTGATTCTCCGCTTCCTATTGGACGAACGCGTACCACGTGGTTACATGTTATCCCGGATATTTTCCTTTAGTTGACTGATTTAGTTTAATTTCCCGCAACATACAAAGATTAAAACCGCCGGATCTTCATGAAATAAACACGCCACGGTCCACGCTTCGTTTGCAGGTTTAAAATAATGTTAAAGTTTGTGAACCGTGAGTCAAGCTTAGTGTCCCCGGAAAGGCTTCGCGTCCTCCCCGGCCCTTTAGCATCGCTTCTCGGCCTTTTGGCTCAGATCAAGTGTAGTTTCTGTTCTTATCAGTTTAATATCTGATAGTCCCCTATATGGGGACATCGTATTAAATTGATTTTTGGGACAGGGAGATGGACTAGGGGCTTGCTCTGTCCTCTCCAAGCATCAACCTGGTATTGCAGTATATCCGGGGATGGTGCACTTACTCCGTTCTGTTATATGGTAATATTGAAATTCTGCTGGACTGGAGGTGACAAGCTGAGCTTTGAGTATAGTTTAACCAGCTGAAAGGGTATATAGACACCCTGCAAGTTGTTAACTTCTGGGAATTTTGTATAACACATGGTATCCGTAGCCACACTGCGAAGGTAGAACAACCCCGTTAACAAAACGGGATTATTAATATAGAAGGTTCTAGTGACTGGCAGAGTAAATATCAATGATCAATTAATAGTTGTACTGTACTTATACTGCTAAGATAGGAACAAGGCAATAGCTAGCTCTAAGCTAGCTCTAAGCTAACTCTAAGCTAGAGCTTAGAGCTAGCTTATCTATATTTCTGAGATAAATCTCAAATGTTTTACTTTTTGATGAAATTTTAGGGTTTTTTTTTTTTTTTTTTTTTTAAGATTAATTTTGGGAAAATCTGGATTGTTTCCAGAAACACTCTTTGGTTTCAGTGATGTAAGCGCTGCCAGGGCAGCCATCTTGTTTGACAAGCAACTTTTGCAACTTCTGTTTTTTTCTTGGACTTTGAATTCAGGTCAACAGGCTGAGATTTTTTCCCTTTTTAATGAGAATAAAGTCATAATATTAGTGGAACACAGATGTAGTAAAATGAGAAACAACTGAGTATCTAGAAGAACGACTCAAACTGAGCAGGTTGAATCAGTTACTTGATAACTGTTTTTTTTTTCTCATAATTTTAAGACTTCCTTCTGGTAAAAATGCCTTTTTCTGCTAATATTATGACTGGTCACAATTAAACAAAGGAGCTTGACCTTAAAACTCTGTCATTCAATTCACACAAGGGGTGATTGAAATAAAATCTACATTTGCAAAATATTTTCTGTCATTACTAATTGTTTTAGAGAAGAAAGCAAGAAAAAAAATCAAAAATGTTTTGATCCACATCGCTAAGTTTTGACTTTTGCTTTAATTTGTTTGGAGATGATTCATTTACTCCGTCTGTTACTGGTGACTCTTATTTTTCAGATACAGTTTTACTAAAAATCTAAATGAAAGGATGACTTTTTTTTTTACATGTTGAAGATATAAGTGACATCACCAGAACTCATGAAAGCTGATTTAAAATACAGATTTTTTTAGCCAAATGAAAATTAGCACATTAACAAACCAACTTTATTGCTTTTGTTATAAACTTCATTGAGAATTAATTTTATTGTAACAAAACCTCTTATTTAGTGTTGCACACATTTTTCCCTCTACAATTTTCATAATGTTGCTGAGGGTTTGGTTTGTGCTGCTCCATCTTCCAGCTTTGAGACGCTGTGATCGGGTTTGAACTTCAGCAGAACCGCCAGTTTATTCTCGTTCCTCCAACATGGCCTCGTTGCCCAGACCGAATCCTTTTGGGCCGAAGTTTCTTGGCATAGCAAACTGAAAAGAAAAATGTATATCAATGTCTCTGTTTCATAGAATACAGTTTATACATTTTCTTTTGTATCAAAGGTTTAACTTTCCATGTTTTTTTCTTGAAAATTTTTACATTCATCTCTAAATTTTTGGTGTAAATTTACAAAAAAAAAAATTTGTTTGCCTATTTACCGTCTAATACCAGAATATTACAATGTTCAATGATTTCACTGACCTCTGACCCAGAATCGCTCAGCGTTCTGGGAGATGTAGGCAAAGGAAAGACATTAGCCGCTCAATCTTTCGCAGCTAGTTCAGTGAAAACTGAATAAAACAGTAACGGTTACACAACGAGCTTGGTCACATTTCAAATATTTAAAACAATAAATAAATCAATAATTATTGATATCGACTGATATGAAACGCTTATATCGTAATAATATTTTTCAGCCATGTTTGTGTTCACACAAATGCAGTTGGGTTAGTAGTAGAGTAAAGCTTTATTTGACTTTCCACCAACATGGGACTGGATATAAATCAGTCTTAAAGGGAGAATCATATTTCTCCAAAGAGTGTGTAGAGTTTTAGACTCTTTGTAAATAAATGGCTTCACCTTTACAGTACAGCTCTCCGTCCTTATCCGTCACTGTGGTCGACTCCAGGCTTTTACCACACAGAGCGCAGCGGAACAGGTTTTATGCCAGGCCTGGAAACACAATATAAATGTTTATTATTTTGGAAAAAATAAATATTAGCTTGATATAGGCCTGTCACGATAACAGATTTTGCTGAGCGATTAATTGTCTCAAAAATTATTGAGATAAATAATTTGTTTGGAGACCTTTTTACACTGATTTAACGGAAATTACATAATAATACATGTATTTCCTGCCAAAGATAGATACACTTTATTTTAAAAAACACTTAATGCTGGAACTGAAAAACAAAAACAAAATGGATTCTCAGTCTCCATTTACAAAAATTACTTGAATAAAAACTATATATATATATGGTAAATGGACTGAACTTATATAGCGCTTTTCCAGTCATTTTGACCACTCAAAGCGCTTTTACACTAGAGTCACATTCACCCATTCACACACCGATATGCAGACCGGTAGGCGATTTTGGGTTAAGTGCCAGAGGCACTTCGACATATGGCAGGAGAAAGCTGGAATCGAACCTACAACCTTCCGATTGCAAGACGGCAACTCTGCCACACAACCACAGTCGCCACTTTCAACTACTTAATTATAAAACCCTAGAAAGAAATTATAAATCAATTAAGTTCAAGCTCCTGCTGTCTGGATGTCCTACCCACACATTTCTTTAACAAAGTCCTGCCTGTTATTGCTGCTGATCTGATCCAAATCGTAAACTCATCGCTTACATCAGGTGTTTTCCCCCAGGCTTTGAAAACAGCAGTCATCAAACCACCGTTAAAAAAGAACAACCTGGACAAATCACTATTGCAGAATTACAGGCCAATCTCAAACCTCACATTCATCAGCAAAGTTATTGAAAAAACTGTGTGTAAACAATTAAATAGTTTCCTCATGATGACCAACTGCTTTGACACTTTCCAGTCTGGTTTTCGTGCTCACCACAGCACGGAGACTGCCCTCGTAAAAGTATTCAATGATATCCATATAAATATGGACTGTGGGAGAACCACGGTGCTGGTTCTGTTGGACCTCAGTGCAGCTTTGACACTGTGGACCATGACATATTACTGAATCGACTGGAGAGTTGGGTTGGACTCTCCGGTTCGGTCCTCGACTGGTTTGAATCTACATAAAGAACAGGGATTTCTTTGTTTCAATTGAAAACTTCTTATCAAAGGGTCAAAGGTCACATATGGGGTACCCCAAGGTTCAATCTTAGGACCCCTCTTATTTAATATTTATATTCTCCCACTAGCTCAGGTCATAACAGGAAATAATATTAGCTACCACAACTATGCGGATGACACACAGCTCTACATTACGATGTCACCAGGTGACTCTGAACCCATCCAATCACTGAATAAATGCTTAGAACAGATAAATGTGTGGATGTGCCAAAACTTTCTCCAGCTGAACAAAAATAAAACTGAAGTCATTATTTTTGGACCTAAAGAGGAACGATCTAGAGTCAATGCACAGCTTCAGTTATTACAACTAAAACTAGCGATCAGGCCCGAAACCTGGAGTAGTGATGGACTCGGACTTGAACCTCCAGAGCCACATAAAGACAGTACAAACGGCCTTCTATCACCTGAAGAACATCTCCAGGATTAGAGGACTAATGTCTCAGCCAGATCTAGAGAAACTCATTCATGCGTTTGTCTTTAGTCACATTGATTATTGTAACAGCGTCTTCACAGGCCTGTCCAACAACTCAATCAAACAGCTGCAGCTGATCCAGAAGCTGCTGCTCGCGTTCTCACTAGAACCAGGAAGATAGAGCACATAACACCAGTTTTTAAAGTCCCTCCACTGGCTCCCTGTAGCTCAAAGAATAGATTTTAAAATACTGTTGTTAGTTTTATAAATCACTGAACGGTTCGCACCACAATACATTAAAGATCTGCTGTTGTTGTATCAACCTTCCAGACCTCTCAGGTCTTCTGGTTCTGGTCTGCTCTGCATCCCCAGAACCAGAACCAAGAGAGGAGAAGCAGCATCTATGCACCAAAACTTTGGAACAAACTTCCAGACAACTGTAAAACAGTGGAAACCCTGACTTCTTTTAAATCGCAACTAAAAACACACCTGTTTAGAGTTTCATTTTGAAATGTAATATGTAACAATGTATTGTCTATTATATGTTGCATGACTTTGTGTTCTTGTGTTTATGATGTAAAGCACTTTGAAATGCCTTGCTGAAATGTGCTATACAAATAAAATTTGATTGATTGATTGATTGATTCTCCGCTTCCTATTGGACGAACGCGTACCACGTGGTTACATGTCATCGGATATTTTCCTTTAGTTGACTGATTTAGTTTAATTTCCCGCAACATACAAAGATTAAAACCGCCGGATCTTCATGAAATAAACACGCCACGGTCCACGCTTCGTTTGCAGGTTTAATAATGTTAAAGTTTGTGAACCGTGAGTCAAGCTTAGTGTCCCCGGAAAGGCTTCGCGTCCTCCCCGGCTCTTAGCATCGCTTCTCGGCCTTTTGGCTCAGATCAAGTGTAGTTTCTGTTCTTATCAGTTTAATATCTGATAGTCCCCTATATGGGACGTTGTATTAAATTGATTTTTGGGACAGGGAGATGGACTAGGGGCTTGCTCTGTCCTCTCCAAGCATCAACCTGGTATTGCAGTATATCCGGGGATGGTGCACTTACTCCGTTCTGTTATATGGTAATATTGAAACTCTGCTGGACTGGAGGTGACAAGCTGAGCTTTGAGTATAGTTTAACCAGCTGAAAGGGTATATAGACACCCTGCAAGTTGTTAACTTCTGGGATTTTTGTGTAACACATGGTATCCGTAGCCACACTGCGAAGGTAGAACAACCCCGTTAACAAAACGGGATTATTAATATAGAAGGTTCTAGTGACTGGCAGAGTAAATATCAATGATCAATTAATAGTTGTACTGTACTTATACTGCTAAGATAGGAACAAGGCAATAGCTAGCTCTAAGCTAACTCTAAGCTAGAGCTTAGAGCTAGCTTATCTATATTTCTGAGATAAATCTCAAATGTTTTACTTTTTGATGAAATTTTAGGTTTTTTTTTTTTTTTTTTTTTTTTAAGATTAATTTTGGGAAAATCTGAATTGTTTCCAGAAACACTCTTTGGGTTTCAGTGATGTAAGCGCTGCCAGGGCAGCCATCTTGTTTGACAAGCAACTTTTGCAACTTCTGTTTTTTTCTTGGACTTTGAATTCAGGTCAACAGGCTGAGATTTTTTCCCTTTTTAATGAGAATAAAGTCATAATATTAATGGAACACAGATGTAGTAAAATGAGAAACAACTGAGTATCTAGAAGAACGACTCAAACTGAGCAGGTTGAATCAGTTACTTGATAACTGTTTTTTTTTTCTCATAATTTTAAGACTTCCTTCTGGTAAAAATGCCTTTTTCTGCTAATATTATGACTGGTCACAATTAAACAAAGGAGCTTGACCTTAAAACTCTGTCATTCAATTCACACAAGGGGTGATTTGAAATAAAATCTACATTTGCAAAATATTTTCTGTCATTACTAATTGTTTTAGAGAAGAAAGCAAGAAAAAAAATCAAAAATGTTTTGATCCACATCGCTAAGTTTTGACTTTTGCTTTAATTTGTTTGGAGATGATTCATTTACCGTCTGTTACTGGTGACTCTTATTTTTCAGATACAGTTTTTACTAAAAATCTAAATGAAAGGATGACTTTTTTTTTTTTACATGTTGAAGATATAAGTGACATCACCAGAACTCATGAAAGCTGATTTAAAATACAGATTTTTTTAGCCAAATGAGAAATTAGCACATTAACAAACCAACTTTATTGCTTTTGTTATAAACTTCATTGAGAATTAATTTTATTGTAACAAAACCTCTTATTTAGTGTTGCACATTTTTCCCTCTACAATTTTCATAATGTTGCCGAGGGTTTGGTTTGTGCTGCTCCATCTTCCAGCTTTGAGACGCTGTGATCGGGTTTGAACTTCAGCAGAACCGCAGTTTATTCTCGTTCCTCCAACATGGCCTCGTTGCCCAGACCGAATCCTTTTGGGCCGAAGTTCTTGGCATAGCAAACTGAAAAGAAAAATGTATATCAATGTCTCTGTTTCATAGAATACAGTTTATACATTTTCTTTTGTATCAAAGGTTTAACTTTCCATGTTTTTTTCTTGAAAATTTTTACATTCATCTCTAAATTTTTGGTGTAAATTTACAAAAAAAAAAATTTGTTTGCCTATTTACCCGTCTAATACCAGAATATTACAATGTTCAATGATTTCACTGACCTCTGACCCAGAATCGCTCAGCGTTCTGGGAGATGTAGGCAAAGGAAAGACATTAGCCGCTCAATCTCTCGCAGCTAGTTCAGTGAAAACTGAATAAAACAGTAAGGTTACACAACGAGCTTGGTCACATTTCAAATATTTAAAACAATAAATAAATCAATAATTATTGATATCGACTGATATGAAACGCTTATATCGTAATAATATTTTCAGCCATGTTTGTGTTCACACAAATGCAGTTGGGTTAGTAGTAGTAAAGCTTTATTTGACTTTCCACCAACATGGGACTGGATATAAATCAGTCTTAAAGGGAGAATCATATTTCTCCAAAGAGTGTGTAGAGTTTTAGACTCTTTGTAATAAATGGCTTCACCTTTACAGTACAGCTCTCCGTCCTTATCCGTCACTGTGGTCGACTCCAGGCTTTTACCACACAGAGCGCAGCGGAAACAGGTTTTATGCCAGGCCTGGAAACACAATATAAATGTTTATTATTTTGGAAAAAATAAATATTAGCTTGATATAGGCCTGTCACGATAACAGATTTTGCTGAGCGATTAATTGTCTCAAAAATTATTGAGATAAATAATATTGTTTGGAGACCTTTTTACACTGATTTAACGGAAATTACATAATAATACATGTGATTTCCTGCCAAAGATAGATACACTTTATTTTAAAAAAACACTTAATGCTGGAACTGAAAAACAAAAACAAAATGGATTCTCAGTCTCCATTTACAAAAATTACTTGAATAAAAACTATATATATATATGGTAAATGGACTGAACTTATATAGCACTTTTCCAGTCATTTTGACCACTCAAAGCGCTTTACACTAGAGTCACATTCACCCATTCACACACCGATACGCAGACCGGTAGGCGATTTTGGGGTTAAGTGCCAGAGGCACTTCGACATATGGCAGGAGAAAGCTGGAATCGAACCTACAACCTTCCGATTGCAAGACGGCAACTCTGCCACACAACCACAGTCGCCCACTTTCAACTACTGAATTATAAAACCCTAGAAGAAATTATAAATCAATTAAGTTCAAGCTCCTGCTGTCTGGATGTCCTACCCACACATTTCTTTAACAAAGTCCTGCCTGTTATTGCTGCTGATCTGATCCAAATCGTAAACTCATCGCTTACATCAGGTGTTTTCCCCCAGGCTTTGAAAAAACAGCAGTCATCAAACCACCGTTAAAAAAGAACAACTGGACAAATCACTATTGCAGAATACAGGCCAATCTCAAACCTCACATTCATCAGCAAAGTTATTGAAAAAACTGTGTGTAAACAATTAAATAGTTTCCTCATGATGACCAACTGCTTTGACACTTTCCAGTCTGTTTTTCGTGCTCACCACAGCAACGGAGACTGCCCTCGTAAAAGTATTCAATGATATCCATATAAATATGGACTGTGGGAGAACACGGTGCTGGTTCTGTTGGACCTCAGTGCAGCTTCTGACACTGGGGACCATGACATATTACTGAATCGACTGGAGAGTTTGGGGGACTCTCGGTTCGGTCCTCGACTGACCTTGAATCAGGGATTTCTTTGTTTCAATTGAAAACTTCTTATCAAAGAGGTCAAAGGTCACATATGGGGTACCCCAAGGTTCAATCTTAGGACCCCTCTTATTTAATATTTATATTCTCCCCACTAGCTCAGTCATAACAGGAAATAATATTAGCTACCACACTATGCGGATGACACACAGCTCTACATTACGATGTCACCAGGTGACCTGAACCCATCCAATCACTGAATAAATGCTTAGAACAGATAAATGTGTGGATGTGCCAAACTTTCTCCAACTGAACAAAATAAAACTGAAGTCATTATTTTTGGACCTAAAGAGGAACGATCTAGAGTCAATGCACAGCTTCAGTTATTACAACTAAAACCTAGCGATCAGGCCCGAAACCTGGGAGTAGTGATGGACTCGGACTTGAACCTCCAGAGCCACATAAAGACAGTAACAAAATCGGCCTTCTATCACCTGAAGAACATCTCCAGGATTAGAGGACTAATGTCTCAGCCAGATCTAGAGAAACTCATTCATGCATTTGTCTTTAGTCACATTGATTATTGTAACAGCGTCTTCACAGGCCTGTCCAACAAATCAATCAGACAGCTGCAACTGATCCAGAATGCTGCTGCTCGCGTTCTCACTAAAACCAGGAAGATAGAGCACATAACACCAGTTTTAAAGTCCCTCCACTGGCTCCCTGTAGCTCAAAGAATAGATTTTAAAATACTGTTGTTAGTTTATAAATCACTGAACGGTTTAGCACCACAATACATCAAAGATCTGCTGTTGTTGTATCAACCTTCCAGACCTCCCAGGTCTTCTGGTTCTGGTCTGCTCTGCATCCCCAGAACCAGAACCAAGAGAGGAGAAGCAGCTTTCAGCATCTATGCACCAAAACTTTGGAACAAACTTCCAGACAACTGTAAAACAGCGGAAACCCTGACTTCTTTTAAATCGCAATTAAAAACACACCTGTTTAGAATTGGATTTGAAATGTAATATGTAACAATGTATTGTCTATTATATGTTGCATGACTTTGTGTTCTTGTGTTTTTGAAATGCCTTGCTGAAATGTGCTATACAAATAAAATTTGATTGATTGATTGATTGATTCTCCGCTTCCTATTGGACGAACGCGTACCACGTGGTACATGTTATCCCGGATATTTTCCTTTAGTTGACTGATTTAGTTTAATTTCCCGCAACATACAAAGATTAAAACCGCCGGATCTTCATGAAATAACACGCCACGGTCCACGCTTCGTTTGCAGGTTTAAAATAATGTTAAAGTTTGTGAACCGTGAGTCAAGCTTAGTGTCCCCGGAAAGGCTTCGCGTCCTCCCCGGCCCTTTAGCATCGCTTCTCGGCCTTTTGGCTCAGATCAAGTGTAGTTTCTGTTCTTATCAGTTTAATATCTGATAGTCCCCTATATGAGGACGTTGTATTAAATTGATTTTTCGGACAGGGAGATGGACTAGGGGCTTGCTCTGTCCTCTCCAAGCATCAACCTGGTATTGCAGTATATCCGGGGATGGTGCACTTACTCCGTTCTGTTATATGGTAATATTGAAACTCTGCTGGACTGGAGGTGACAAGCTGAGCTTTGAGTATAGTTTAACCAGCTGAAAGGATATATAGACAACCTGCAAGTTGTTAACTTCTGGGAATTTTGTATAACACATGGTATCCGTAGCCACACTGCGAAGGTAGAACAACCCCGTTAACAAAACGGGATTATTAATATAGAAGGTTCTAGTGACTGGCAGAGTAAATATCAATGATCAATTAATAGTTGTACTGTACTTATACTGCTAAGATAGTAACAAGGCAATAGCTAGCTCTAAGCTAGCTCTAAGCTAACTCTAAGCTAGAGCTTAGAGCTAGCTTATCTATATTTCTGAGATAAATCTCAAATGTTTTACTTTTTGATGAATTTTAGGGTTTTTTTTTTTTTTTTTTTTTTTAAGATTAATTTTGGGAAAATCTGGATTGTTTCCAGAAACACTCTTTGGGTTTCAGTGATGTAAGCGCTGCCAGGGCAGCCATCTTGTTTGACAAGCAACTTTTGCAACTTCTGTTTTTTTCTTGGACTTTGAATTCAGGTCAACAGGCTGAGATTTTTCCCTTTTAATGAGAATAAAGTCATAATATTAGTGAACACAGATGTAGTAAAATGAGAAACAACTGAGTATCTAGAAGAACGACTCAAACTGAGCAGGTTGAATCAGTTACTTGATAACTGTTTTTTTTTTTTTCTCATAATTTTTAAGACTTCCTTCTGGTAAAAATGCCTTTTTCTGCTAATATTATGACTGGTCACAATTAAACAAAGGAGCTTGACCTTAAAACTCTGTCATTCAATTCACACAAGGGGTGATTGAAATAAAATCTACATTTGCAAAATATTTTCTGTCATTACTAATTGTTTTAGAGAAGAAAGCAAGAAAAAAAATCAAAAATGTTTTGATCCATCGCTAAGTTTTGACTTTTGCTTATTTGTTTGGAGATGATTCATTTACTCCGTCTGTTACTGGTGACTCTTATTTTCAGATACAGTTTTACTAAAAATCTAAATGAAAGGATGACTTTTTTTTTTTTTACATGTTGAAGATATAAGTGACATCACCAGAACTCATGAAAGCTGATTTAAAATACAGATTTTTTTAGCCAAATGAGAAATTAGCACATTAACAAACCAACTTTATTGCTTTTGTTATAAACTTCATTGAGAATTAATTTTATTGTAACAAAACCTCTTATTTAGTGTTGCACACATTTTTCCCTCTACAATTTTCATAATGTTGCTGAGGGTTTGGTTTGTGCTGCTCCATCTTCCAGCTTTGAGACGCTGTGATCGGGTTTGAACTTCAGCAGAACCGCCAGTTTATTCTCGTTCCTCCAACATGGCCTCGTTGCCCAGACCGAATCCTTTTGGGCCGAAGTTCTTGGCATAGCAAACTGAAAAGAAAAATGTATATCAATGTCTCTGTTTCATAGAATACAGTTTATACATTTTCTTTTGTATCAAAGGTTTAACTTTCCATGTTTTTTCTTGAAAATTTTTACATTCATCTCTAAATTTTTGGTGTAAATTTACAAAAAAAAAATTTTGTTTGCCTATTTACCCGTCTAATACCAGAATATTACAATGTTCAATGATTTCACTGACCTCCGACCCAGAATCGCTCAGCGTTCTGGGAGATGTAGGCAAAGGAAAGACATTAGCCGCTCAATCTTTCGCAGCTAGTTCAGTGAAAACTGAATAAAACAGTAACGGTTACACAACGAGCTTGGTCACATTTCAAATATTTAAAACAATAAATAAATCAATAATTATTGATATCGACTGATATGAAACGCTTATATCGTAATAATATTTTCAGCCATGTTTGTGTTCACACAAATGCAGTTGGGTTAGTAGTAGAGTAAAGCTTTATTTGACTTTCCACCAACATGGGACTGGATATAAATCAGTCTTAAAGGGAGAATCATATTTCTCCAAAGAGTGTGTAGAGTTTTAGACTCTTTGTAAATAAATGGCTTCACCTTTACAGTACAGCTCTCCGTCCTTATCCGTCACTGTGGTCGACTCCAGGCTTTTACCACACAGAGCGCAGCGGAAACAGGTTTTATGCCAGGCCTGGAAACACAATATAAATGTTTATTATTTTGGAAAAAATAAATATTAGCTTGATATAGGCCTGTCACGATAACAGATTTTGCTGAGCGATTAATTGTCTCAAAAATTATTGAGATAAATAATATTGTTTGGAGACCTTTTTACACTGATTTAACGGAAATTACATAATAATACATGTGATTTCCTGCCAAAGATAGATACACTTTATTTTAAAAAAAAAACACTTAATGCTGGAACTGAAAAACAAAAACAAAATGGATTCTCAGTCTCCATTTACAAAAATTACTTGAATAAAAACTATATATATATGGTAAATGGACTGAACTTATATAGCGCTTTTCCAGTCATTTTGACCACTCAAAGCGCTTTACACTAGAGTCACATTCACCCATTCACACACCGATATGCAGACCGGTAGGCGATTTTGGGTTAAGTGCCAGAGGCACTTCGACATATGGCAGGAGAAAGCTGGAATCGAACCTACAACCTTCCGATTGCAAGACGGCAACTCTGCCACACAACCACAGTCGCCCCACTTTCAACTACTTAATTATAAAACCCTAGAAGAAATTATAAATCAATTAAGTTCAAGCTCCTGCTGTCTGGATGTCCTACCCACACATTTCTTTAACAAAGTCCTGCTGTTATTGCTGCTGATCTGATCCAAATCGTAAACTCATCGCTTACATCAGGTGTTTTCCCCCAGGCTTTGAAAACAGCAGTCATCAAACCACCGTTAAAAAAGAACAACCTGGACAAATCACTATTGCAGAATTACAGGCCAATCTCAAACCTCACATTCATCAGCAAAGTTATTGAAAAAACTGTGTGTAAACAATTAAATAGTTTCCTCATGATGACCAACTGCTTTGACACTTTCCAGTCTGGTTTTCGTGCTCACCACAGCACGGAGACTGCCCTCGTAAAAGTATTCAATGATATCCATATAAATATGGACTGTGGGAGAACCACGGTGCTGGTTCTGTTGGACCTCAGTGCAGCTTCTGACACTGTGGACCATGACATATTACTGAATCGACTGGAGAGTTGGGTTGGACTCTCCGGTTCGGTCCTCGACTGGTTTGAATCTTACATAAAGAACAGGGATTTCTTTGTTTCAATTGAAAACTTCTTATCAAAGAGGTCAAAGGTCACATGTGGGGTACCCCAAGGTTCAATCTTAGGACCCCTCTTATTTAATATTTATATTCTCCCACTAGCTCAGGTCATAACAGGAAATAATATTAGCTACCACAACTATGCGGATGATACTCAGCTCTACATTACGATGTCACCAGGTGACTCTGAACCCATCCAATCACTGAATAAATGCTTAGAACAGATAAATGTGTGGATGTGCCAAAACTTTCTCCAGCTGAACAAAAACAAAACTGAAGTCATTATTTTTGGACCTAAAGAGGAACGATCTAGAGTCAATGCACAGCTTCAGTTATTACAACTAAAACCTAGCGATCAGGCCCGAAACCTGGGATTAGTGATGGACTCGGACTTGAACCTCCAGAGCCACATAAAGACAGTAACAAAATCGGCCTTCTATCACCTGAAGAACATCTCCAGGATTAGAGGACTAATGTCTCAGCCAGATCTAGAGAAACTCATTCATGCGTTTGTCTTTAGTCGCATTGATTATTGCAACAGCATCTTCACAGGCCTGTCCAACAAATCAATCAGACAGCTGCAACCGATCCAGAAGCTGCTGCTCGCGTTCTCACTAGAACCAGGAAAATAGAGCACATAACACCAGTTTTAAAGTCCCTCCACTGGCTCCCTGTAGCTCAAAGAATAGATTTTAAAATACTGTTGTTAGTTTATAAATCACTGAACGGCTTCGCACCACAATACATTAAAGATCTGCTGTTGTTGTATCAACCTTCCAGACCTATCAGGTCTTCTGGTTCTGGTCTGCTCTGCATCCCAGAACCAGAACCAAGAGAGGAGAAGCAGCTTTCAGCATCTATGCACCAAAACTTTGGAACAAACTTCCAGACAACTGTAAAACAGTGGAAACCCTGACTTCTTTTAAATCGCAACTAAAAACACACCTGTTTAGAGTTTCATTTGAAATGTAATATGTAACAATGTATTGTCTATTATATGTTGCATGACTTTGTGTTCTTGTGTTTATGATGTAAAGCACTTTGAAATGCCTTGCTGAAATGTGCTATACAAATAAAATTTGATTGATTGATTGATTCTCCGCTTCCTATTGGACGAACGCGTACCACGTGGTTACATGTTATCCCGGATATTTTCCTTTAGTTGACTGATTTAGTTTAATTTCCCGCAACATACAAAGATTAAAACCGCCGGATCTTAATGAAATAAACACGCCACGGTCCACGCTTCGTTTGCAGGTTTAAAATAATGTTAAAGTTTGTGAACCGTGAGTCAAGCTTAGTGTCCCCGGAAAGGCTTCGCGTCCTCCCCGGCTCTTAGCATCGCTTCTCGGCCTTTTTGCTCAGATCAAGTGTAGTTTCTGTTCTTATCAGTTTAATATCTGATAGTCCCCTATATGGGACATCGTATTAAATTGATTTTTGGGACAGGGAGATGGACTAGGGGCTTGCTCTGTCCTCTCCAAGCATCAACCTGGTATTGCAGTATATCCGGGGATGGTGCACTTACTCCGTTCTGTTATATGGTAATATTGAAACTCTGCTGGACTGGAGGTGACAAGCTGAGCTTTCAGTATAGTTTAACCATGATATATACACCAGCTGAAAGGATATATAGACAATCTGCAAGTTGTTAACTTCTGGGAATTTTGTATAACACATGGTATCCGTAGCCACACTGCGAAGGTAGAACAACCCCGTTAACAAAACGGAATTATTAATATAGAAGGTTCTAGTGACTGGCAGAGTAAAGTCCACATAGGCCACATGTCCGTCTTAGCTAGCAGATAGGAACTGCATTAGCCAAGCATATTTTGCTAGTTTGGCAAAGTAAATATCAATGATCAATTAATAGTTGTACTATACTTATACTGCTAAGATAGTAACAAGGCAATAGCTAGCTCTAAGCTAGCTCTAAGCTAGTGGCTTGCTTATCATTGTCATAGCAACTTGATAGCAGCTGTCATGACAGTTAAGGTTTCCTACCAAGATGGCTTCCATAACAAAGTTACCGGAAGTGTGACATGAGAACTGTATTCTGAATGGGCCAAAATACGTCCATGAGAAAGTTAGAGACTCCACAAAGTTATTGTTATTGTACTCCATTTTAACTGCTGGTATTTTAAAGTAAAGTTTTCGTTTTTGTTCTTACCTTTCCTGCTCCCATCACCTTCTCGGCTGCGTACACCGCTTTGGAGCAGCGGGGGCAGCGGTCCGAGCCGCCGAACCTCTGCGAGAACTTGCTGGCGTTGGGGTTGGAAGCGGCTTGTCGAGGTTTAGAGCTGCAAAGAAAATTAAGGGACGGGAAAACATCCCGTGAAACCACAGCCACACTTAATTCGTACTACTTTAAAACTAGTTCTTCAGGCTTTCTAGAGTTTTTCCTTTCAAACTTTGGCCTCTATAACGATATTTTTAGCCCAGATTGTTCAGAAACGGGCACTGAGCCGTTACCTAGCAAATCCAGTGAAACTCCAGAATATTTGGTTGTTTTTGGTCAACTTTCCAGTGCAAATATCTTACATAGGCACAACTGATCAGACTAAAATCTCATTATTTAAGAATGACTTTGCTCAAAAAATATAATGAACATGTTTCGTACCACCCATAGACCTGAGCTGTTCAAGGAAGTGTCGTAGTTCACCTTTAATGTGATAAATCAACTCATCTGATTTGATGACCTATTTGGTGTTTAGGTCGTACTTTTGCAGCTGCGATTCTCCATCCTGTCCCGGAGGATCAGAGCTCAGCGCTCCAGCTCCTTGTCCATATCCGTACCCTTTTGGCCCGTATTTCTTCCCGTAGCAAGACTTGCAGTAAATCTCAGAGTCGTGAGCTGCGACCGTGGTGCTGTCCAGCCCTTTCCTGCAGCTCACTGTGGGGGGCAAAGCAGGACAAAATGTTTGATCCGTGTCCCATTTAAGCCGGACTGAGATATGTGTGACAGTAGATTAGATTGTAAATAGAAGAAAATGTAAAAAAAAAAGAGTAAATTTCTGCTAGGAAAATCTCAGAAACTTTCTGAAAATAGCAAGAAAAGTTTCAATAGATGCAAATTTCTCATAAAAAATTACAATTTTAATATGGGTCTCAGAACTTTTCTAGAAAAGAAAAATACATTTCTGAGTTTGAAAAATCGCAAATTTGCTACAACAGAGCTATTAAAAAAAACAGCTATTTTTGAATCTCAAAAGTTTGAAAACCTTCGATTGAAACTCAGAAAATACCCAGCAGACAGAAGTTTTTTTTTCTCACAAGTTTTTGAAATTAGTCTCAAGAATTCAGATTTTTTTCTAGCACATTTTTGGCTTTTTAAAACTGAGAAATTTCCTTGATTCTTTTTTTTTTCAAAATTTCTAAGATTTATCGAAAATATTTTGAACATTTTTCTAGCAAATTTTCTACTTTTCCAACAAATAAATGTGCTCGATTTTTCTCTACAGATCAATCCCAAAATTCAAAGTTTTTAGTAGAAATTGACTGCTCTTTTCTTAATGCCTGCTGTGGGCCTAATCCGCCGCTGCAGGAATGTCAGAAGTTAAATAAAGCTCTGATCTCGCCGGGTTTATCAGTCAACAGTCTTGTGTTGCTATTTTCAGTAGGAAGTGTGAAGTGTACGTTGGAGAGAAGATGAACTCTTAGCAGGTGGGATGAGTTTATCTCAGACGGCTTTCAGAGCTTCCCGGTGGAATAATGGATCCGTCACACGGACACCAACAAGCTGTGAGGATTTGTGCAGAGAACAGAAGCATTCAAGCCCTAAAGCAGAAATTTACCCCTCCTTTTATTCTATCATCAACTTTTACTCAATCATAGCATCCAGTCCATTTTAATAAAGTCAGAACAGATGGCATTAATCTCAGAAAGTTTCTAGATATGGTCATATTTATACTTGACCAATGTTTATGCTCAGGTGTTGGTCTGTCCTACAGCGTGTTGCTCATCTGCACCGTCCGTTTTACATAAATAAATCTTTTTAAAGTGAGAAGTAACCAGAATCCTTACTGCAGATGAAGCAGGTTTTGTGGAAACTCCTGCTGTTACACTGGATCTCCTCGGCGTGGTAAACCGTTTTCTCACAGGCGGCACACTTGGTGCCTCCGCCCCAGTTCGGCATCTCAGAAACCTCCTCTGATATTTATCAACGGCTGAAAACAAGACCGGAAGATAAAAGAAATATCCTGTTAACTATTCTTCAGCATCTCAGTCAAAAGGAGAGCTGCAAAAACAAAAATCAAATCAATTTAACTGAAAATTCAGTTTTTTAAACTGAGTTTGCTTAAAATTAGAAATCCAACTGAAACAGTTCATCGGATTAATCACGATTAATCGATAGTTGAAATAATCGACAACTAATTTGTCAATTAATTGTTAACTGAAGCATGTCTGTAGAAAAGGGAATTAGCTGAAAGAACAGTAAAATCAGAAATAAAACTTGTTTGTAAAGAAAATAAACATTTGGCATTTAAGGCAGAAAAAAATATTTTGTCTCTAAATTTGTCCACTGATTTCAAAAGTATATTTTTAGCTGCAGATTCAGAAAACGATCAAAATTATTTATTTCCTTATTTAAAAAAGAAATTCAAATTTGTTTATTTGCACATTTTAATGTATTTATAACACTTGAACAATCTGCAGTTCTTGCCTATTTTTCATCCTATTAATTGATTAATCTTCAGAATAATCAATTACTAAAATACTTAAATGTTTGAAGATATCATCACTGTCTGTCTCACAAGTCTGATTCTACTGTTTAATTTTTATTTTTTTATTTGCAAACAGCAAAACTAAATAGTTTTCTCATTTTTGTTGATATTATTTTGATTTGTTGATATTTTCTCACATGCCAGCTGCTGTGAAGGTTAGACTGGCCTCATGTTTCCATGGCTGGTATGAGGCGTTTCAAAAACAAAAACCATCCAATAACATTTTATTGGTAGAAAGAGTTTTTTAAAAACACAAATCCTCTAGAAATGTAAATAAATACCATTTTTCCGCGGTTTCATTGCAAAATTAAACATTGTTCTGATAAGTTTGTTTAGCCGCTGACATAAATAAAATGGTTCCTTACCTTCAGCTTGTGGGTTTGATGTGGCTGTTAACTCTGTTAGCAGGCGGGTTAAATACGCGCCATCAGCACAGACCGCTGCTGACGCTTCCTCCTAAAATAACCTGTGACAGATCCAAGCCCTGAAAGAGGCCCGAACATCAGGAGCTCAAACATTTGTCTGCTCAAACAGCCGCGTCTGCGTGGCATCTCCTAAACCCAGGGATCAAACGTCACGACAAATGTCGGTTTGGATGACGCCATGCAGACAAGAGAACGCTTTCTGATGGAAGAACTAAAAATATCTGATGTTAAGACGAGGTTTCAGTTGTTTACGCGACAGAAAGATCACTGAACAGAGCTTTTAGTTTTTAGTGAACATAATTTGTTCTATTCATTATTAGAATTTTATGAATGATGTGCTCAAAAAACAATGGGATAAGCATTGAGCCTTGGGGAACTCCAAGAAAGATTTAGCAGTTAGTAACAGTTGAAATGCACACATTCCATTAGAACTGTACTTCCTGACTGTAAACAGTCTGGAAAACACTGCAGAAATAAGCATTCAATTAATCAAAGTTTATAAATGTTTAGGTTTCATTTTCACAACTGAATATAAAATTCTAACATTTCATGAATTATGTGCTCCAAAACAACAATGGACCAAGCACTAAGCTTTGGGGAACTCCAAGAAACATTCAAGATCAGAGAATATTAGCAAACATTTTGTAACAGTTTTGTTTCACATTTATTGTTTGGAGATGATTGAACTAAAAAAGCTGAACATTAAATAATGCATTTATTTTTTTAATCGATGTAATCTTACCTTTTTTTTCAGCTGTTTTCAATATTTACAATTTAATACTTCATTCTGATGCAACGTTATCATTATTGAACTATTTATAATAAAAAAACTACTTATTTAGACAGTGCCTCATGCAGGAACTCACAAAACATCTGTTCATTAAAGAAATCTGAATTTAAATGTGCTCTCTATAATGAAATCTATTTAGTAAAATTTTATAAAGTTAAAAGAAAAAAAAAATCAGATGAGTTGATGTTTTTTACAAAAATCATCTTACAATTTATTCAACATTTTATAAGGAGTAAGACATCACAAACAAAAGTTTGTTTCCTCATAAATTAAACCCATCAAGCAGTAAATTTTTTCCCAAAATGCTTCAAATATTCACATAGTTCAGATTTCTACTCAGGGGTAACAGTTCACATGTTCATATGTGCAAAAGTGATCTCAGTTTTACTACAATATTGAAGTTTTTACCAATTAGGTCAATTGAAAGAAAACTCATTTTAAAAGCAAAGAAAAGCAAGAAAGTCGACAGGAATGAAAAATAAAGATGAAGATTTTAATCTAATTCTGGGAAATGTCTATCAGCGACGACGGAGAATTAGGGCCACGCTAAGAAAACCAAAAATTAAAATCACAAGAATAAAGTCACACTATGACAGCAAAGTGGAATAATACAAGAATAAAATGGTGAGACTATGAAAATAAACTTGGAAAAAAAAGAGAATACAGTCAAACTGCGGGAACAAACTTGCATGTTTGACTTTATTCTCAGAATATTGTGACTTTATTCCAGTAATTTTATGTATTTTTCCTTAGTTTGGCCCTGATGCTGGTTGTAAACGGCCTCACATGCAGCAGGGCGGTAGTGTTCCTGGGTATCTGAACTGGTTTCGTATCGGTTTCCCATAAGTCCGCTGGGCCTCAGCCAAAGTCTGCTTGGCAGCTATTTTTATGACTGATAACAAAAGGCCGCTGAGAAATGTTCAGAGGTAACAAAAATGTAAATAAACTAAAATCACAATCAGAGCGCGACCCCCAAGCGACCGGCCCAAACATCAGGAGTCCTCGGCCGAGACGTCCAGCTTCCTCTGAGGGACGTAAACCGTCCTGGAGGCCGGCTGCCCGCAAGGGGCTACCATGGCAGCCAGAGGCGAGAGCGGGACCGGCGTGTGGAAGAAGCTGTGATGAGGGAGACCCGACGCTTTCGGCGTGGCCATCAGAGGCTGAAAGACAGAAAAATTAAAGAACTGATGGGAAGGAAGGCTGTGAGAAGTCCTAGTTAAAGTTTTCACCTCTAGTTCTTGTTTTTTTTAAAGTCGAGTTTAGAAAGTTTACAGCTTCAAACAAATGTTGCTTGGCTTCCTGAGGAATGACATGATTACCAGATGATCCACTCTGAACAAGAAAGAAAGAAGCCAAAGAAAAAAAGGAAAAAGAATGAGGAAGGAAAGGAAGTAAAAAATGAAGGAAGGAAGTAAAGAAGGGAAATAAGGTAGAAAGGAAAGAATGAAGGAAGGATGGAGGTCAACAAACAGAAAGGAAAAAAATATAAAGTAAGGAAGCAGAGAAGAACTGAAGGAAGGAAGAAAGAAATGGCTGCCAATAGTAACCGTCTACATTATGCAAACTCTCAGTCTGCACCAATGAAGATCTTCCATATACCTGCTGCAGGCTGATCAGAGTGAGCGGCTGTCCAGACAACGACGGCTGGACCGGAACCGGTGAGACAGGCTTGATGAACACCAAGCCTCTGGGCTGCAGGCCCAGCGGACTCGGAGCGGCGCCAGCGCCCTCTGGAGGCTGGGGGGACCCGAAGGCTCCGCCAGGGCTGGAGATCAGACCCAAGTTCTGCAGCGTGAAGTTCAGGATGGCGGGGCTGGGACTGCTGACCCGACCGGGTTGGTGTAGAGACGAGACAGCGGCGGCGGCCGGGGGTTTGCTCAGGCGAAGGTTGGTGGGGGTCACTTCAAGGGCGGCGGCCGGTCTGGAGCCTGACGACAGAAAAATGATACGGATCAATGAGAATTCATCAATACTGATTCCAATACGGAGCTCACTTATTGGCTCTCGTTGAGTTAGGAAATGATTCAAAATACTCACAATGTAGTATTTAAAAAAAGATTTAATCAAAACTTTTTTTAAAATTGTCAAATTAACACCTGAACATGAAAAGCTAAATTTTCCTTTTCAGAAAAAATCTTTCAAGAGCAAAATCTCACATTTTTGTACTTCCTATCGGGTCTCTACTGCTTCTTAAAACGTTGAAATAATCCAAGAATAACATTGAAATAATCCATGAAAAGAGTAATAATACGAGAATAAAGATTAAATAATATGAAAATAAAGTTGAAAACATGCCAGAATAAAGAAGAAACACAAAAATAAAATATAAATAAAGTTGAAATATTACAATTTTATTATTTCAAATTTCTTCTCATGTTATTTTTCTTATTTTCTTAGCGTCGCCCTAATACTCGGTTGTATTTTTTAAATTCAAAATATTATACAAATATTTCCTTTTTTGTTATAGAAATACATTCGACCTTCTTATAAGAGAAAACTGCATTTTTTAAAACAAAATGGCCGCTCATATTGATAATACCAACCAACCGTAGATTAATTCATCATTTAGTCGATCATTTGCTTTCCTCATCTGGGATTACAGTGAAGGTACTCGCCTGCAGTCGGTGTTTGGAAGATGTAAGAGGACTTGTTGCTTTCTTCTGCAGAGTTTTGTAATTCCCTGAAGCTGATGAGGGATTGCTGAGAGATTGGGATTAAATATCCGGCTGGGACCAAAGTCTGGAGAGAATGAGACGGACTGGATGTTAAACCAAACGCTTTTCTCCCCTCCACCCAGCAGAGCCGATCGCTCACCTCAGAGTGGATCTGTCCGGGTGTGAGCGGCACCGCCCGGACCGGCGTGAACCCCGCCTCCAGGTCAGAGGTCGCAGGCCTGTCGTCTCTGTCCAGGAGGTTCTCCAGGCTGTGCTCCAGCGTCGGGCCGGCGGCGCCGGGGGTGTTGACAAACTCCGGGTCCAGGTGGAGCGCGCGTGGCGAGGGCCGGCTGACGAGGTGAGCGCCGCGGCGCGCCTTCAGCCGGGCCTGCAGGATCTCGCCGAGCTTCGGAGAGCCGTCCTGCACGGAGCGAGGAAAGGTCAAAACCAGGGTTCAGACGCCGAGACCTCAGTGAGTCTTCAAACTTTTCCAGCTAAAAACAACTTCAATGTTTCAATTCACTATTTTATGACATAATTTAACGACTTAAGATCAACATTCTGCAACTGGAGCTAGAATGGTACCTAACAATGTGTGAAAAGATCTGGTTCCAACTGTAAATCACATTTTGTAAATGCAAAAACAACAAAATCCTTTAAAATATTTACATTTCAATTAGATGTTCTAAAGCTTTGGGAAGTGTTTAAATGTACTAGATTATAGAAATTGTGCAGTTTTGTATTAAAGTGCAATTTAACATATATGAAAATATTACACTACAAAAACACAAAATCTTACCAAGTATTTTAATCCAGTTTCTAGTGCAGTTTCAAGCTTGAAATAAGAGAAAACTTACAAGGGAATAACATTAAAAGCCAAATTTTAAAATGAATTAAAGACATTTTAGGGCCTTAATTTTAGATGCACAAATTCAAGACTTTTGAAGACCATAATGAATTATATTTAAGACCTGTAAAAAAATACCAGTTTGGATTCCCATGTTAAAGGCCGACTTTTTTAAAATAAATTCACAAATTTAAGGCCTTAAGTTTGATGCACAAATAAATTTAAGACCCGTGTATATAAAAAGAAACCGTTTATGAGATTAAATAGCATCCTCAAGACAAAGTGTGAGATGTGGGAATAACACTAAAAACTAACTCTAAAAGTTAAAAAAGGCATTTTAAGGCCCTAATGTTATACACATAAATTTACCCCAAATACCATGGCAACCGCCCGTGGTAATGTGCACCAATACATTTTCTAAAGTTAGGTAAATTTCTTTAAGGTAAGCAACTTACCTTTAAGTTGGGGTCGGGCCGCTTGGCTTTCGAGGGGCTGCTCTCTGCGGTGGAACCCGAATGTTGACGTTTGAGCGTCAGAGGACTGCCGTCGGACTCCCTGGACGCCGGTCGGCTCTTGGCCGCAGACGGCGCGCTCGGACTCTGGCCCGTCTTGTCCTCGAACGTCATGGAGCGCACCGCGAGGCTGGTGGGCTGCGGTCTGGACAGAGCGTTTGACCTGAGGGAGGACGGGTGCAGGTAGACGGCGTAGGGCCCGTTGCCCCGCTGCTGAGGCAGCAGGACGGGGATCAGGGGCGAACACTGCGTCGGGATGAAGGTGACGGCGCCCTGTCCTGCTAGCGGCGTTAGGTGGACTCCAGGCTCCTGATTCGCTGCCGTTCGCGGCACTTTGGGTGGCTCCATGTGACCGGAGGCGGCTGGCGGTGACCTCTCTGTGGCGGTCGGAGTTTCTTTTGGCCTGGAACAGAAGCAGAGCTCTGGGTCAACAACCAGTTTTCTCCTCATTTTCACTCAGTATGCTGAGCTGGCTACTGAAACAAAAAACTTTGTTTGGTAAATCTGCAGCAGATGAGAAATAACAGAAAACACTAACTGAGTGACGTGTTTTTAAAGAGCTTGTTCTGCTTTTAGAAGCAGTTAAAACCCAAATAGAAACATGAAAATGGACAAAATGTTTTAACAAACAGAAGCTGTAAAAGCCCCAGGAGTTCATCAATTAAGAAAAACAATACAGTTTTTCCAAAAATTAATTTGACTTACAGCCCAACTCCAACTATAAGACAGTTATCAGACCGTTACTCACCTTGACTCCTGATCAAGTTTAATTTTACAAATGGCAGCAAGTTGGGCCATTTTGCTTGGAAAATCCACATTAGCTGAATCACCTGAGAACAAAGGAGGAAAGAACGTGTTAATCTGACATCTTAAAACCTGGAGAAGTGACTTTTTCCACAGAACAGCGCCCCCCACTGACCAAGGACACACTTGGAGGGGCTGCTGGGGGCGGAGTTGATTTTCCGCCGGTCGTCCTGGATGCTTTTCGCGAGCTTTATGAGGGACGGGTGCCGCGTGAAGCTGCGCTTGGCCCCCGATGAAGAAAACAGGTTTTTGGCGCAGTTTTCCACAGATGGCTCAAGGATTCTCTTCTTCTTGGATGAAAACTCAGGAGAGGATTTTGACAAATCTGTTGCAGAAGATGGAGCAAAGAGAATTCAGGAGCAAAAAAAAAAAAAAAAAAAAAAAAAAAAAAGAGATGAATCACAAATTTTTCAAGTTTTCAATCTTTTCCAGATTAAAAACAACAGGAACTAACTGTTAGTACCAACTACTGTTATTAATAATTTTTAAAATTTTACATTCTGCTTCAGGAACAATATAAACTTAAAAATAGCAAATGTAAATTCAGACAATTTTAGATAAATCTCTAAGAGAAGAAATTTCTAGAAATGTTCTAAATCTTTTCTTTTTTCCACAAAAAAATCCCCAGTTTTAATAACTGACATATAGATACAAGACAGCTTCTATTTCATTTAGATTGAGCCATTAGAAAAAAATAAATATTCATTACTTTGAACGAATCAGTTTGTGTAAAAGTAAATGAAATTCCTGCTCAATTCAAATGCTTAAAACAAAAAATAACTCGACTTCCTGTGAAATTAGTGATTTATGCATTTTCAAATCTTCCTTGTTCATAAAAACAGGAAAGATTTGGGTCGGTACCTTGGACTGGTGGAAGTTCTACCGGTCCGATCCATTTAAAGGCCGGTTTCCTTCCTCCTGCTTCCGTAACGTGGAATTTCTCAATCAGCTTCAGGCTCCGCAGCACGTTGGCGATGTCGTACAGACGCCTCACCTTGGCTGCAAACAGCCGAACAAGCAGTTATACCATCTACTCTCAACACAAGCAATCACTTTACAAAGCAAGTAAGGAAGCATGTGATTGGTTAATCACTTTAGATATAGTTAATCTAAAGTCAAGTGATCTTAACGATTAATTGATGAGCGGCCATTTTGGCAAAAACTTGAGTTTTCTCTTATATTAACAGGATTGACCATCTTTCCATAGCATAAACATCCTGTATCAATGGCTCTGTTTAAGGATGACCAGCAGCGCCCTCTGCTTGATGGAGGCCAAAGTACAACATAAAACACATAAAAAGGTCTAAGTGATTATGATGGAGTATTAGGACCATTGTTGATAGACAAAAGGAAGGGTAAAAAAAAAAAAAAAAACTATTTGGAAATTAATCTTAGAAGTATTTCAGGAAAAACATGGAAAGTTATGAGTCTGAAAATGTTTAGGAAAAAAAAAGTAAAATCAGAAATTTTCAATAAAAAAAACACGGATATTTCTGAGTTTAAAAAGTCAAACAATTCTAGAGAAAAACTCCAAAATTTTCTTCTAGCATTTTTTTTCGAAGTTCCTAATTCTTATTTTTTTCTATCCAAAATGTCTCTGATTGTTTAACCGATTTGAACTGATTTTAATCCATCAATCAACAATTAATCATAAGTCAATTGTTTGCCTCAAGAGTCAGAGATTGAACAAAGTCACATTTCTGTTCTCACTCTTGAACTTGCTCTTGTCCTGATCTGCAATTTGATCTTCTCCTATCAGGATCTTTGCAGCAACGTCCAGACTGACCACATGAGGGTTAGAAACCAGAAACAGCATGACGAACTTCTGGCTCATCACCCGCAGAGATTTATCTTTCCTACTGTTAACCGAAGCTGAAAAGAAAGGACAGACAGAGGGGAAAACATTTAAAATCACCATGAATGGATTTATCATGTTGGCATAAGGGATGCTATATAAGGAGCAAATGTCTGACAGTAAATGTACTTTCCCTTATTTTCTGCCTTCACTGTCATAATAATCTGTTTTCACCTGCTTTGAACTCGACTCCTGGATGCTCCACGAAGAAGAGCTCCTTCTGCTCGCCGCCCTCCGCCTCGTTCTCCTTCTCTTCCTGACCGAAGTCGAACTCCCGGTCTGCGACGCGCTGCCGGATCTGCTGCATCTGCTGGCCGTACCGGTGCGTCTCGCCGACGTTCCTCAGGATGGCCAGCGTCTCGGCCAGCTTGGTGCGGCCGTGCCAGGAGTAGCGGTTCTTCGCCGAGCGGCTGACCATGTGGAGGCTCTCCAGAACGTTCATGATGTCATAGATGCGCCGCCGCTCCACACCTGAGGAGACCAATAACGAAGCGTTGTCCAATCAACGGAAAAGGAAACAAATTATTTCCATCATGACAGAATATTCGCAAATGGCCTACTAGGACCATTGTAGATGGAAAAAAAGGAATACATTTCCACCAGAAATTTAGAGACTAAGAAAATTTCTGAGCTCCAAAAAACTTGGAAATTTGTCTTTGAAAGTCTAATATTTTCTAGAAAAATTCAGAAATTTTGACAAAAATCTGTTATCTTTAAAAATAAATAAAAAATTCTGAGCTTCAAAATAAAACATTTGCTTGAAATTTTGTAACTAATCTAAAAAACATGTCCAGAAAAAACAAGTACACTTTTGCAAAGCCTTTCATTTTCATCTCAGCTCCACTGACACTACAAACATAAAAACCTTAGTTTCAGCTGACGCTGCAGCCCAAACACATAAAATTGAGCAGAAGTGCTAACATGAAGACGGCCGCCTCTCAGTTTGTGTCAACCACTTTCATCCCTTTCCAGTTGACTGGTGTGAGACTCACAAACACCTCGGTTTCAGTTTTGCTACATATTTTTCAAAATGGCTGCTGTAGCTCAAATGGAGAATTAATGTTTGCATCCGATGTTTTGTGCAAACCAAAAAGTCAGATTCAATAACCAGTTATTTGCTGCCGTCTCGTCTCTCAGTCTGTCACACATCAGTTTCAGTTTTGGCAATTGATTTTGCTACATATTGTTACGTTAAAGTTGTACGAGTAAAATGAAAACATAATCAACATAAAGTTCAAATCATGAACATTTGTAAAATTTTATGTCAATCCGGCGGCCATCTTGAAAAAATGTTCCTGAAATTCAATTGAATAATGAGAAAGTTTTTATCCTCAGTTTAAAGAGTTTTTACCGGAGGATGCAGCACTAGTTATAGAAATATAGAAAGACGTACTGAGCTCCGTAGCAACGTCGTCCAGGCAGATGTCAGTCAGAACCGAATCTGGGTAATCTGGGTACCGGGCCAGAAACTTGTGGCACAACAAACCCAGACTCTTATCTTTCCTGCTGATCATTTTCTCCGACTCATCACCATTTTCTGAGTCCTATAAGAACAAAAACCAATCAGAAATGCATCTCAAACGTATCTACTCAGCAGTAAAACGGTTTACCTGTGTCGGGTCCAAACCGTCCCGGTCGTCGGCGTCCATGCACAGTTCCTTTTCCCTATTCCGGATCTCAGGACTGGCGGCGCTGATCAGCATTTTAAGGTTGGAGGTCGGCGTCCAGGGGTCAACTGAACCGGCCTCCGCTCTCTTTTTGGGCGTCGTGAAGGGCCCCATCGTCTCTTCTGATTTCTTTGGAGGATTTAAAGAAATTTGGGCTCAAACAAAACCATCATCCTAACACGGAGAAAGAATGCAGGTTAGACCCAATACTGGTTCAACAGGTACATAATGACAGCAAAACACCACGAACAGCCAGTATTTTTGCTTTAACTGGTTATCAGTACCATTATCTTACTTTATCCAACATTTTTGGAAAAAATAAGCTTTATATTAGCATTTTTAATGTTTACATTTTAGTTGTTCATTCAAACCCATCTAAAGGAAAAGTAGCTTCGTTTAACAAATATGTCTTTATAGATTCAGGTCTTCAACTTTCTCATTGTTTCTCACATTATAACCACAAACTTCAAGACATTTTATTGGGATTTTATATGACCAACCACACAAAATAGCATTTGAGTTAACATGCACTGCTTGCAACATTTCTCTCAACAAATATAAATCTGAAAAATATCTAAATAAAATCGGCCTTCAGAAGCCACCTTATTAATTAATCAAGTTTATGTGCAGCATCATCTAAATCCGGGTTTTCTGTGAACCATTAGTGTACAAACAGAGTCATAACATTACAAAATGTTAAATTGCTTGTATTCTATAACAGATTAATACCCATTTAATATGCAAAATAAGAAGTTTAGGCATCTCTACCCCATTAAAAGGCTTATTTTCGAATAAAAGAGTTCTAAAATAGCTAAATAAAGACAGATTATTTATCACCTGTCTGTGTTGAATTGCATGAAAGGTATAAATGATTGAAAATATGTTTTAAAAGTCTATAAACTAGTGCACAAATATTGGCGGTAACTGACACACATTCCATCGAATCGCGGTGCTCAACGGCTCCAAAAGCCCCGCCCTTTTTGCCAGAACCAGCCAATGGGAGCTCGGGCTGAGACAGCGCGGCGGAAGTGAATGTCGGCCCGCGCAGGTGAGCAATTTTTTTGAAATGCTTGGCGCGGAAGATCTCCGGGCAGAAATAGCGGCGGATTCCGCTGAAATCTCACATTTAAACCCACAAACAGCCTCACTGAAGGAGCTTAAGGAGCGCCGTGTTTTTAAAACCACCCGTATTTAAAGGAGGAAGCTCCCAAAACGAGTTAATCCGCTCACGTCTCCGAACTTCAACCGCTTTAAACTTTAACACCGTAGAAAGCTGGACGTTTCCTGTCGACCGCCAAGGAAACATGAAGGCTTTGTAACTGTTCCCACTTAAAACACTCACCAAAGTCCACGAAGCGAGCCGCTTCCTCAGAGAAACATCCGCATCTTCAAAGTATTCCCCCGAAGATAAAAGCTGCCGCTAAATGTGTTTCAAAGTGGAAAATCTGGATTTTCCTCACGCAGAGAAAAACACAAAGTCCGTCAGTTCTGACATTAGTCCTTCCCTCTCTTGGTTTCCCTCCTCCTGCCAACATCCGCGGTCTTGTGATCAACTTTCCTGCAGTTATGGGGAAACTTTGCCCAGTTTGTGATGATGACCAACATCTGACCCGCCCAGTCGGAGCATGCGCACTGAGGCTCCGCTCTTCCTGACGCCAAACCAAGAAAGAGGCGGGTTTTTAAAATCACAAAGTGTTTCCTCACATTCTGTGTTTGTATGCGCCAAACGCAACCCGGGAAAGAGACAAACATCCTCTTGTAGTTTAATCGATGATCATCTGGTCCAGGATTTACGTCATCAGTTCTTATATCACCGCATAATCAATGAAAAAGTTTCACATGTAATAAAGAAAATACATTTTTAATTGTGTTTTCTTTACGACTGTATAAAACCGAGTAGTCACCACTTGTTCCAACCATTTTAGTTTTATAATGAACAGAAAAATATATGATATTTGGTGACAATCATAAGTTTCTATGTTTGAAATAGTTAAAAACTAGTCTACTAAATGCAAGGAGTTTTCTACAACGGCCACTGGAAATAATATTAAAAAGAAGTCATTTTCCACAAAAAATTTAGAAAATTTAACATTGATCTCTGAAATTTTGTAGATTTTTGGTTAATTTTCTGAGCTTGAAAAGTCAAAAATTGGAGAGAAAAAATTCAGAAATTTTGAGATTTGTTTCATAAAATTTCCAGTGAGAAACCATAGAAATGTCTGTGTTTCAGAAGTGAAAAACTTTTTGCCTTCAGAAATGTTCTGAGTTTCAAAAGGGGAACATTTTCCATTTGTGAAACTCCCAATTTCCAAGTTTTTTCAGTAAAATTTCTGAGATTAATCTCAAATTTTCTACTTTTGGAGCTCAGAAATTTTCCTGTTTCCTGTCGTCTTCACAGGTCTGCCTAAAGAATCAGTGATCCAGATCTGCAGCCGATCTAGATCTGCAGCCGATCCAGATCTGCAGCCGATCCGGATCTGCAGCTGATCCAAAACGCTGCTGCTGGAGTTCTGACTGAAACCAGGGAGATGGAGAACATCACCCAGAACTAAAGTCCCTCCCTGTAGCTCAATGAATAGACTTTGAAATACTGTTATTAGTTTATAAATCACTGAACGGTTTAGCACCACAATACATTACAGATCTGCTGTTGTTGGATCAACCTTCCTGACTTCTCAGATTCTGGTTCTGCTCTGCATCCCCAGAACCAGAACCAAACAATGAGAAGCAACATTCAGCATCTATGCACCACAAATCTGGAATAAACCTCCAGAAAACTGTAAAACAGGTTTTCAAAAGGTTCCCACAACAACTGACAAACTTAAAGTCAAACTAGAGCAGATTGACACAATTTCTGTAGTTTTGCAAGTGTAGCAAACAAACCTTCAAATGATATAATGGCTTTTGAAGAAGTAAAAAAATAAAATTGAAAACAATAGATAGATAAATAACATCAATTAAAACTAATAAAACACAAAAATTGACAGCAAAACCTTCATTTTTTTGGTTGAAGTTAATTTGAAATCCCATTCTGGTTGGAGAAATTCTATAAAAAAATCTTACACTGCAAAAACAAAGTATTACCTCATATTTCTGTGCAGTTTCTTGTTAAAATATCTTAGTACACTTAAAAAGACTAAAATAACTTACAAATAACTTTTTAGCAAGAAATATGAGCCTATTTTAAGTCACTAATTCATAAATATTGACGACAATGTGCTGCCAGTTCGACTGGTTTTGAGTATTTTTTGGTGACGTGTCTCCACTTCGTCGGTAGGTGGCGGTAGAGCACTCCTCACGAAGAATCACCATGACAACACGCGTTCGGCTTCAAAGATGCTGAGAGAAAAGAACACGAATCACGCTGTGACGTAATTTGATGGCGTCGGGAAGAGAGCGAGCGGGACCCCGGTGCTGCCTTCAGGTGCTGCTCCAACATTTTAAAGGCGACATCAACAGGATACATTTACTGACTTTAGGACTGTGAAAAGGAAACATATCAACGTTTATCATTAAATAAAACATTATTGTGATTGTTTAAAGTACATGGACTGACTTCATATGTAATATATCACCAATGTGTGCTGATAATTTATTCCTCTGCATTTGAAACTTATCAACAATGTGGCAACACTATTTTCCCATGTTACAATTAGAACTAGTATTTTTTTTCTTAATAAATATTGAGGAATTATTTACTAATGAAAAATTACTTTAAAGTGATATCTGTTGCAAAAGCTAGAAAAAAATCAAAACAAAAAATGTTGGTAAGATCAAAATACCTACCATTTCATATGTAAGATTACATAATCAAATGGCCCAAAATATAAGTTATGTGGAAATTTAGGTATTTTAAAAACCAAACGGAAAATAATTTATATAAATTACAAAATAAAGCAAATGAAACATTTTAACAAATCAATTTCTTTCTAAATAAAACTTTTGAAACTTTAACAAAAACTGCAAATATGTACATTTTTGCTTTAAACAAACTTATTACTCAAGTAAAACAACCCCAAAGGCAATGCAAAAATATAAATAAAATATTATAATTAAATAACTTTGTTCATTTTAACTAAACTAATCTAAAATAAATGTAGTAAAATTACTATTAAAGGTAACTCCCCCCCTAAAAAAAAGTTACTCAAGTAAATGAAAAGGATTAAATATAACTAGTTACTTGCCACGTCTTTTGGTCTGTATGACCCAGCAAGCCATAATTTAAGTTAATTACATTTTCTAACTTGGAAATTAATTCTCAGATTTTCTCACCAAGCCAAAAGATTTATTCATTTTCTTCTTACATTCTTTCAGATTCATATTCTAAACAATAATAAAAACAATGCTAATTCACAATATGAAACAGAAGATCTCCAATTTTCTCGAGCTTTCCTGGCCGCTAACATTTCCGACGGCCCCTGAACGCACCACCGGGCTGCTCCGCTTGCAGCTTGGTGCGGGCAGCGCCACGCAGGAGTCGGGGAGCGACCTCTGAAGGAAGCGGAGCGTCTGGGTGAGCATCTCTTCACTCCGTGTCTTTTTGTTTTCCTGAATGTTTTGGTCGGAATGGTGAGTTTACGGGAAGCTCGGAACATCCGTCGCTTTTTTTGCGTCTCTGTCAGAGCCTAACGGTGATTCTCCTGCAGGGATGCTGCGGCGGCAATTTGTTCCACATTGTAACTCTTGACTTGATGCTTGTCAGGGCTGAGGAGCTGCTGCATATTATGACTGCTTTCTGCGCTTAAAGTTGGATTATTAAACGAGATTTCTGACGCTTTGAGGGGAATGATTGAAGAGCTGCGCACCTGCAGCAATTAGGAGGCAATTTGTCTAATTAGGGAACCTGCTTTCTGTGACGTAAGTAGAAATGGAGCATTTAAAGCCTGTAGCTAGGGCAGAAAAAGTTTACAATTATTTGCATGTCACATAAGATCTATTTTTAAAATTTTATTATTCAGTTTGGAAAGATTTGTTTATTTGTATTTATTTATTAGCATCATGGATATAGTACATTCCCCAGAAAACATTGATGGAAACTAGATTTCAAACGTGAATTAGGGCCAAGAATGAAAGAGAAAGAACATTTTGGCAAAAAAAACAAAACAAAAACAAAAAAACTCAAGAATTTTTAGAATAATCTCATAAACCTGAACTTTTTTTAGTTCAAAAGGTTTAAAGTTTGCAAGAACAAATCTCAGTAAGTTTTATGTTATTGTTACATGTTTTCTCGAAAAAAAAAAAAAAAAAACACTGAAAATGTTCTGACTTTGCAGACTGGAAGAATTTTGACTTTTGGAAATTTTTTCCGCTAAATTTGTGGGACCTCGAAGTTTCAGATTTCTTTTTTTTTTTTTTTTTGGACCATTTATTTGAGATTAGGCAGAAATTGGAAAAGTTAAAAATTTCTCTGAATTTGGAATTTTGTGAATTTCTCAGAATTCTGACCTTTCTTTCTCTAAATGTTGACTTGTTTCTCAAAATTGTGACTTTTTTTCAGAATTTTGACTTTAAACTTCTGACATCAAAAGTCAGAATTGTGAAAAACTCAAAACTTCCAAAAGTTGAACATTTTTGACATTTGGAATTTGTAAGTTTCTCAGAATTTTGACTTTTTTCCTCCTGATTTTGACATTTTCTCAGAATTTTGAATGTTTTTCGCCTCCTAACTCTGACTTTAAACGCCTCATATCAGAATTCTGAGATCTAAAGTCATATTTTGTTTATTTTCAGTGGCACTAATCTTCCTCCGTATCCCACGTCTTGAACATGTCGTCAGGGAAGGTTTTCTCTCTGTTCTGTTCCAGAGAAGTGTCCAGGTTGTGTCTCCATCAGGATGACCTCAGCAGCGATTGGGATCAAGTCTCCAGAGCATCCGTGATGTTTTTTCCCTGCGTCGTCTCGGGCGCGGACGCTCGCTCCAGTTCTGCTGCTCGGGTCCGGGAAGCGCAGGAAGTCGCCGTCGGGAAGCATTATGCCTGAGGACGCAGCTGAGGTTGAGCGTCCCGTTTTTGACGAGTTGATGGACAGGAAGCTCTTCCCTGCCTGTGGATTTGACATTCATGCACCGTAACTGGGAATCGGTTGGGAAGGTGGACTGAAATACTCTGAGCAGGTATTTCCCTTCGTTCCTGGATAGGTTTGGGTTTTGGGTGGAGGTTCGGGGTTAAAGGTTGGATATTTGGCGGTTGGATAAAGATGGAGGCCGGAGCGGAGGCGAGCCCACATCAGCACCAGAGGAGGAAGCCTGTTTTGCATGGACTGGAGGACCAGAAAAGGGTGAGTTAACCACAAAATCATCTTCTGCTTCTTTTTTCCCGCCATTGCTGCTTCTGGCTGGTGTTTCACTGAGAAACAAGCAGAACTTGAGCTGAACAGTTTGACTTTTCTTCATTCAAAGTTGACTTTTGGAAACATGGAAACGTGCGATTGGTTCACATAAAGTCATCTGGGATGCTTTTCTGGTTGTCTGGAGGAATTTATTAGAATTTTCTGACTTTGAATTTGAACTTTAATCTCATGTTTATTACTTTAAACTTCTGCAGTCGGATTAATTATCGTAACTCATTCTCTCCATGTCGGCTGTTCTCTGCATTTTAATGGAAACATTTTGATATGGAAACATTCCTGTTGGTCATAGAAACAGTGAATTTAGCCTGGCGCAGAATTCAATCAATCAATCAATCAATCAATCAATCAATCAATCAATCAATCAATCAATCAATCAATCAATCAATCAATCAATCAATCAATCAATCAATTGTGTGATAAATATATTTCCATTTAAGTGATTAATCTTTATTCATCTGTTATAATTGCTGCTGTTTTGGGGTCCTGTTTTTCATTTTGGATATAAAGTTTGAAAAGTTAACATTTATTGGTCTAATAGAGCGAATTTTTGTTATTTTGTCCAGGAAACCAACAACAATATTATTGTGTATCTTGATCATCACTGGAACAATTTATCGTCCAGCAGATTTTGTTGCTGTTTGTGCTGCTTTGTGGTGAAGAGTGTGCATGTTTTGGATGCTGGTGCATGTTTTCTCTGTTTTCCGTCTCGCGTTTCGCCACCCAGAGGTTTGTTGCTGATTGCAGAACGCAATGTGATGTGTTGGGTCATGATCCTGACGGTTTCATCACTCCGTGCTGCTTTGTATCTGGGCGCTGTTGCAGAAACACTCAGAAATGTCAGACGATCTTGTGGTTTTTTTTTCTCTCTCTGTCGCTCAAAGTGAGCAGAGATTTCTTGTTTTTGTGGCTGTGATTGATTGGTCTGGGCATCAGTTGTCTTTGTTTTTAAAGCAGAGGTGCAGCGAATTGCTCCTCCTGTGCTGCGGTGACCGTTGACACGCAGGGCGGCTGTAACGCGCAGAAAAACCCAACCAAATCAAACGGGCTTCATGCTTTCCTCATGCTTTTATGTTGTGGTTTATTGGAAAACGCTATTTTGTGGTTGAGCCGCTTCTTGTTTTATGAAATTGTGAATGTGTTTTGTTGAATTTGTGGGTCTTTTTCTTGCAAGCTGAACAGATCAGAAACATCTGTTTGGATTTTTTTCCTTGTAAATGTGCAAAAAAAGGATTTTTAAGTGCAGAAAAGCCGCTGATATAGTCCACGAAGTTCTCTCCAAGTCAATAAAATGATTTTAAATTGGTCTCTAAAATAAACCGGAAGCTGCATCAGGATTGGAGTCATGTGAAAACCTGACTGCGGCATTTTGTTTTACCAAGACGTGTTTATAGAGCATTGGAATAGTCCAGTTTGAATAAAACAAAAGAAAAAATGCTTATTTCCAACTCAGAGCGTGAGATAATGGAGCTTAGTTTGGCAATACAGTTTTCAAATGTGCAATTAAAGTGAAACCAGAATGAAAGTTTGTGCCAGTAGAAAGCCAGCAGGCATTTTTCAGGTTCAAAGGTAATTATTTCAGCTTTTCTTTTTCATTTAACTGAAGAAAACTATGAGCCTCCCACTGTTTTTAATGTAAATATAATAAGATATATGAGATTTAGCATCAGCTGGTACAAAAATTGGCTTAAAATGACTTAAAATGTTTAAAAAACAAACAAACAACACAAACACAAATGTACTGATTTACACGTTTATTTTATAAACGCAGCGAAGTGGGTTCACAAGCTGTTCAAAAATGTAAAAACAACTTTAAATTGCTCAATCAGTGCATTTAGGAGAATAACAGCCAATGTAAAAATAAATAATAATCTTTAGTCTGTAATTCCTTAATATTGATGACAAAGTTCTGGATTTAGTACTTTTTCATCAAATAAATTATTTACTAAAACAAGCTCCTTTATCTTGATTTAGAAACTAACAATTTCTAAGTTAGTTTTGTTCTATTTCAAGTTTACTCAGATATTTGCAATAAAAACCTGGATTTTGTGTTTTGCAGTACAGAATGAAAACTAGTGATTACCAACCAGTGTGAAGATTTAAAAATAAAAACAGCGCATATATTTTCTACCTGTGTTGGTCCTTTTCCCCTGTAAATTATTGATTTGATCAGGTGTGATAAATGAATCACCTGGGAATATGTAGAACATGAATATTAATTCAGTCCCAGCTGGTGTTTTCCCCCGATTTCCCATAATGCCGAGCGTCTCAGCGGCTGCTAATTGACTCACAGAGAAGCTCAAGAAATCCCAGAGTAAATAGAAAAAAATATATTCAGTCTATTTTGGGTTAATTCAACAAAAACGTTTCCAGTTCATTCAACTCGGCTCAATTTGAACAGAATTATTTTATTGATAGTGTAATTCATAACTTCATAAAGTTCAGTTCATCATTCATTGTAAGATGGCTGCCAGCTGGCCAAGGAAGGCCATGAATGGCTTTTTTTTTTAACAACAGACTATTCGGATCATATTAAGAAAAAATTAAAAGATTATGAGAATAAAGATGAGATGAAATCATCTTAGTCATAATAATGACAATAAAGTCACAATATCTTGAATAAAGTCAAGCACAAGTTTGAGTCACAATCAGACATCTTGATTATGCTAACAGTTACTCTACAAACATACCTCTGCTAACTATGTAGCTAACTAGTTAGCAGATTAACTAGTTAGCTAACTAGTTGACTACCAACTCATACCCTTGTTAGCTAATTAACTCACTTCTAAAATCCCTGATATCTCACTGCTAACATATCCTTGCTAACTAATTAGCTGGATAGTTATCAGGGGTATAAGTTGACTACCACCGTACACCCTTGTTAGGTAGTTACCTATGCCAAATAATCTTGTTATGCTTGCTGACTAGTAACTACCAACTTCTACCAATTATTTTTGTTGACTGGATAGCTAGTCAGCAAGACTGCAAAGGATAAACTTACTTCTAAACACCTGATAACTTTGCTATTATATCCTTGCTAACTAACTGGCTAGCTAGCTAGCAAGCGAATTGATTACCACCTTTGACAACACCATTGCTAGATATTTACCCTTGCTAACAGGCAAGCTTGAGCCTTTTTCCATTTTATTTATTATTATTTTTTATTTTGGATATTTAAAGTATCTTCTAGTTCTTGTTTTTTAAGTGCATGAAAATATTTAAAATTAAAAGGTTGTTTAGCTGTCATGCTTTAAGGACTCCGGGTAATGCATTTGTTTTATTTCTGCATTTAATTTTATTAAACCTTTCTTTTCTACCTGGCATAGATCTGTAGTCTAGATTCAAAGTCTAATTTTTTTTAAATCAGCTGCTAAATTTGTGACGAATGCATCACATTCTGCACAAGTTACTGAAGCTACGAAAAGCCATTATACACTTTTTCTAGAACTGCTTTCCTGTTTTACATTTTCATTTGCTACCAGGTCAGCTGTGAATTGTCTGTTTGGTGTGTCTCACATATTACTGAGAAGTTTATTTTCTTCTTCAGATTGGCTTTTTATATTTTGTGTAGTCATGTTTTTCTGTTAATATTGCACTAATTTTGTGCAATAAAACTGTTCTTCAACTGCTGCTAGGGCCACAAAAGATCAATCTGGAGACCACAAATGGCCCCGGGCCACACTTTGAACACCCCTTATTTAACAAGATAGAAAACGCACAAATTTAAAGTGAATCTTCCAGAATAAAAGCCTGTATTTCAGTCTGAGGAGGGACCCGGCTAGATTTTTATCGGCGACAGCGATCCCGGCGGTGTCTGTGGAAACAAGGCTGAACCAATTCTCACCTTCCCTTTTAATGGACTTCAACCAACTTAAATAAACTGTAAGCGGTGTTTTCACAGGAGCCTCCCATTGTTGAAGTACTGGCGCAACAGTCGCCGTCCTTCAGCAATTACCTTGGCTTTGTGGGTCTGAGATGCTGCGTGCGATCCTCACTCTGCAGGAGATAATTGGATTTTGTTCCCTCTGTGGATCTGCTGTCACACGTCTCCTGCTCTGCGTATTAATGTTCGATGAGCAGCAGTCGCAGACCTGCGCGGTCTGAAAAGGCCTGAAACGGAAGCGTTGCATTACGAGGAGGAGAATCGGGGTCGTGTGTTTGCTGGAGCAGAACTGCAGACTTTGTTGCTGAATTAGTCGTTTGATATTCATGGTATTCATTAAACATGGATTTTCTGGAATTAGATCTTTAGTGCAGTGAATCGTCTTGCAGCTGATAAGGTGGAGGACCTCAATTAAGCAACACATTTATTATGGAGTTAGCATACGCTGCAAAAACACAAAATCTCACCAAGTGTTTCTGGTTCATTCTGTCTTAGTTCACTGGAAATAAGAGAAAACTAACAAACGGGGAACTTTTCAGCAAAACTAGGAGATTGTCTTAAGTCAATTAATCTTTTTTTAGATCCACTGGAAGATAATTTAACTTGTAACAAGATTTTTTTACCATAATAATCTCTCAGAAGAACCAGCTCTGTTCAATCTGTATCAAGAAATTATTCACTTAAAACAAGATAAAAAGTTACTTGTAGATTAATTTTCTTATTTTATGTGAACTAAGATATTTCTGTGTAGTTTGTAGAACATTAAGACAAAACTAACTTAAAAATAACTTTTCAGCAAGATGTAGGAGCTTGTTTTAATTGGTTCTATTGGCAGATTACTTCACTTAATACATTATAATTTCCCAGATTAAAAGTGAAATAATCTGGCAGTCGACCTACTTTTCATCTATATTGAGGAATTATTGACTTAAAACAAGCTTGTGTATTATGCTGGAAAGTCACTTGTAAATTAGTTTGTCCTATTTTAATTGCACCAAGGTATTTTTAACAGAAACTAGGAATGTATTCCTCCATGCTGCATCAAAATGCAGAAAATAAAAGTAAAATAAGCAAAAGCCTATAAATAGAAATGAACAAATAATTTTGCTGAGATTTTTTAAAGAACAAACAATTAGAAAGATCTTATCTGGTATTAAAATGAAGCAAAACTAACCAACAAGCAAGATGGAGGAGATTAATTAATGTCAATAATTCCTTTATATTGATGAAAAAGTACAGAAAAGGCAAATTATTTAAGATGTTAAGAACTAGACACAAATCTTGGTAAGATTTTAGTTTTTGCAGTGCAAATCCTCAAACCAAGATCAATTTCTTCCCTGCGGTTAAATGTTAGTTTAAACAAAAGCCATGTGATTTTTAAAAAATGTATTTTTCTCCCACTCATCTGCATCTCTCGTTAACTAAAGCTACAGAATAGCAGCAAATAGCCAAACCAAACAGTCATTAACGAGCGATCAGCGAGGAAATGTATCATTTCCAGTTCCTCTTATGAGCAATCAATGATAGATTTCTGTTCAATAATCAATTCTTCTCTGAAAAATGGATTGTTTTTTATCTGAAAGATTCATAAAGTCTTCTCTCTCTCTCTCTTTTACAGCTTGTTGTTAAAATAATGTGATCCCAACTGTTTTCTGACTGAACCCACTGAGAGGTGTTAAAAAAGACCAAGGAAAACACTGGAAAACGCCAAACGCTGTGTGAAATCTCACCATATGTTTGCCATTTGTGGTGCAGTTTGAGTCCAAAAATAAAAACAATGAAAAGCGGCTCAGTAACGTTGGGTTGAATCTTTCATTGGGTTTCTCTCACGGCTGTTGTTGGCTGCTCTCTCCATAAATTAATCATGTTCATCCAGACATTCAGGTTCATTCTTGTAAACAAAAAACTGAAACGAATTCAGATCCACTCAGAATGTGAGATAAAACGTTGCTGTTGTTTTTATTGTTTACAAAAGAAGATTTGAACTTTATGAACCATGTTTAGATAGTTTTCCTACATCTTTTGATTATTCCATCCACACTGCAAAAACACAAAACTTTACCAAGTATTTGATTTGAGTTTCTGATGCAAATTCCTTAAGATGCTTGAAATAAGACAAAACTGACTTCAATGCAACTTTTCAGTGGCATAAAATAGTTTTAATAAGAAAAAATGTCTTGTTTTAATTAAAATAATCGATATATTGACCTCGTATTTTATTAGTATTAAGAAATCACTTATGCAAACATTTAATCATTTATTGCTGAAATGTTTCTTGAGTAATTTTAGTTTTTTAAGTGTATTAAGATATTTGCAGTAGAAACTGGACTAAAGTAAGTTTCTATTTGTGCAGTTTATAATTTTTGACAGTAAATTTGATTTACTGGAACTGAAAACTTTAAAGTTTTTCTGTAAAGTAGTTTTTTTTTTAGTTTACATTATTTTTTAGCATTTTTACTGAATTAAAATAAACTCCCACATCTTGCAGAAAAGTAACTAAAATAAAAGTGATTTATATTTTAGGAATCACAACAATGGTTGTATTTTCCTCTCTTTTCTGCTTTTGGACTGATTCTGTTCATATGAAACTTTTATTTTGTGCTGAAATGATTCATCATGGAGAGGAAATTATAAACAGGGTTAAATAAAAACAGATGCTTTTAGGTGAATCTAAATACTGAATAGAAAAGTTTCCTGTGGTTTTCTACTCTCAGCTGGGTTTTTATGAAACCTTTTGCTTTTGATGCTTCTGACTGAACTTGTCGCAATAATCAATTAATTAACCAATTAATTGCATAATAACTTAAAATGACAGATAATTTACATCCTTTTGATTACATTTTTTATTAATAGTTTCATTTGTCTTTATTTATTTGTTTTGGTTGTTTTATTTTGAATATTTAAAATATCTTCCCGTTCCAGTATTACGTGCTTTTGTACAAAATTAAAGTTTTTTAGAGCTAGTTTATCAGCATTAATATATCATTAATATATTCCTTGAAAATAATATCACTTTATGTGATAAATTATAAAATTGATCACATTAAATACTACAATATTTAACCCCACCTCCAAGGACGAAGCTCCTCCTCTCAGCTGCAGTTCCCAAACTTCAGAGCTTCTTTCTGCTTCACGGAGTCACTCTGCCTCACTCAGCTCCTTCAGACTAGCCAGCAGCAATTAGCAAACACCTGGCGGAGCTCATTACTGGAGCTACTTCTGACAGAAAAGCAGGTACAATGTTGTTAAACAATTAACAGAGGAGCCATGATGGGATAACTTCCTGAAGGCGGAGTTTCAGAAAGAGCAGGAGTTTCTTAAAGGGACAGAGACTCAATTTCAAGGCGTTAAATTATGAAGTAAAATTTCTGGAAGGGATGTGTATAAGAGTGACATGACAACACCTGTTATGAAAATGGAGTCTTCATGAATGCTTCTGACTGTTTCATGAACTTTAATTTGGTAAATAATGACACTTACTGCAAAGTTCCATTAAAATGTGCATAAAAATAAGTGTCATTATTTACCGACTGATACTTCATGTTGATAACAGGTGTTGGGTTTTTCACCGTGTCATGTCCAGTTTATGACACCTCTTCAACTAAATGTTACTAGATTCCAGTCATTTTAGTTTACTTCTCACTTGGTGATGCTATAAAATGTAACTGTGTCTGGAATATTCGTGGTACCGCCCCTTTAAGCCTCCAGTCTTCAGTGATGCAGCTCTGAGACGTTGGTTAGACTTGCCGATCCTCCATCTTCTCATCTGTTCGGTTGGCCTGTTGCCTGGATGTGAGGGGCGAGTGGAGGCTGACGATTTGTCATTGACGGGTTTGATTGATTGTGGAAGCAGAGCGCTGTGCGCCGCTGCTATCTGAAACTAATTGAATGTAATATCAGAGCGACGGGACGGGTGATGACGAATGGCCAGCCCTCTCTGACTCCTTTTGTGACATCAGTGATTACAATCTGCAGTAAACATGGTGGTTAGCTGCAGCTTTCCATTGTGGATCCAAGGGTTAAGCACTTTCCTTTTAGGGTTTGTGGTTGACCTAAACGGATCAGGATGGAGAGCAGGTTCTGGTTCTTTGCGATAGGAGGAGGAATCTAAAGGCTTTTCTTGCAAACCAGGCAGCTGCAGAGGAGAGATGGAGGGGATTTATTTATTTCTTTTTTGCAGAGGACTGTGTTTGCCCAGTCATGCAGCACTGACAAGCCTGGGGAGCGGGGCTTTAAACCGGGGGAAGGGGAGGTCTGAGGCTGGGGGTGGGGGACGGTGCAGCACCACCAGGGTCCCGGTCGGGCCTCCGGAGCCATCTGGCCTCTTCCTGGACCCGGAGGGACGGCGAAGGACAGGTGGCAGGGGCTGTTGGTGTTGACAGGACTTCAGCTTCGGGGCAGAAACGTTGGATAGATGGGCCTTATCAAACCTCATCCAAATACAAGATGACTTATCAGCAAAAAAAATAAGAAAATTATTATTTTAGTAATCAATTAATCAATAATTCTAACGATTAATCGATTAGTCTGACGATTAATCAAATAAAAAATTTACTTCTGACTAATTTCTGCTTGAATTAACATTGGTACAGTGTAGAGCTGCATCTGTTTAAGTTTTGGATTAAGCAATTAATATTTGGAAAGCAAAATTATATATATATCTTTACATTTACCATATGAAGCTAAAGTTGTGACACTTCCAGGATTTGGGGTGAAACATGTTTAAAGACAAAGGTTTTATTCATCTTAAGTGCAAAATATACATAATTTGAACAATTTTGGATTAATTATGTTGTTCTTTCAGAAAATGGCCTTGTTTAAACTCTGCAGTTAATGATTGATTTCTGAATTATTATTTCAATAATCGATTATTCATGATTAATTGTTTCAGTCCTTACAAGATAAAACATATTTTTACAGTTACCTCAGTTTTAAATTCATTTTCTCATCTTTCACAGCGATGAAACAAACATCTCTGGGTGGAAACTACAAAATGGGACTTCATCATTTATATCCATAGTTTATGTTTTACGCTTTAACACCTTAAAACGCATCTTTAAATCATGAAGAGGGAAAAGTGACTCCAGCAGAAATCCCAACTGCTTTCCACTGGAGCTGCAACTAGAAAACAAGTTAATTAATTAAAATGACATAAATAACTTGTGGAGTTCCACAAGGTTCTATATTAGGAATTTGAATAAAAACAGTACAATAAAGAGCTTTAAGAGCAACTTTTTCCACATAAATTACTTATTTCACCTCTTTGTAAGATATAATTTGAGTTTAATAATATAAAACTCAGAGGATTTTTCAGTCTTCATTAAGCAGTAATATTTATAAAAGCAGTGCTGTAATCCGGGGATGGAGGAGGGCAGCGGCCGGATTAGAATGGGTGTTTTTGCACAGATGAGTGCTGTAACTGGCCAGCTTATACCAGACTGTGAAGCTCCCAGTGTTACATACAGAGAAAAGCAGTTATGACTGCATACAATAAGCATCTTTTGACTTGTTTGTAAAGTGACAAAAGGAGACGTTAAACTGGTGCTACCTGAATAAGTCAAAAATTGTGTGAAAAGTATGGCTAAATTAAGTTGATTGATTTAATAATTTTTTTTTATTTATGTGTAACATTGAAGCTGGTATTTTTAGCTACTATGTTGTAAAAATAATTTGCTAATCAATTCTTAAGGTGTAGAACTTGTTGGAGGGAAACAGTAGATAATTATTTCACTACCAAATACTGAAATTTCCGTCTGTTAGCATAGAAAGCTACCTCTAGTTCTTGCTTTTTACGCTACAACCAGTATAGAAAATTACTGCTAACTTTCTGTACTTGTATAAAAAGATACTACTAGCTTTCTACTACTTCTACTTGTATGCTACTAGTAGTACTAGTAGTACAAGCTATTACTTGTGTAGTAGTAGCTTTCTATGCTATCAAAAACATCATCAAAGCTACTACTAGCACAGAAGGCTAGTAGTAGCTTCCTATGCTAGTAGAATATCTGATGACTTTTTTGATTGATTTTCCTATTAGCTGGACGGAGCTGAATGGACTGCTCATGATCCCTTTGGTTCCTACAAACCCAAAACTGAAAAGTCTTAAAACTGTTTAAAAGTTGTACGTTATTTTATCATCAGATTTATTAACAAATGCACAGGAAGCTACGGTTAGCTTTCTATGCTAGTATTTGATGACACTTTTCCCAGCAGCTGGATAGAAAACTCATTATGCCCAAAGCAGAAAGATATTCAAACCGTTCATTATTTCAAGTGTATTATCAAGAGATTCATCAAAGTTATTGTATGTTTTGCTAACATTGCTCAGCTGTAATAAAGCTGATAGAGTCTCTTCCTGTCACTGGTTTCTGTTTAGATGTGAATCAGCAGCAGGATGTCAGATAAGCGTTTCAGGCCGGTTTTACGTGTTAACGTCGTCATCCTGACTCTGCACAAAGACGCCGTTATCTTAAGTCTGCAGAGCATGTTTCCAGTAGACACTCCCACATGTTTTCCATTCCTGTCATCCCATCTTCTCTCCAGGAAATACGCTGGAATTAAATTTTACACACCAGGAATTTCAGCTCTGATAAGGACGAATGGAGAGCAGAAAGAAAAAGGTTTTCATCTGCAGCAGCAGGTGTGGTGCCAGAGTTTCCTCTGGTTCCTGCAGCCAATCTCTCCACGGCCTCTTAACCTCAGCCTCGCCTCCATTATGGACGCCCCGGCGTAAATCTGCCACGTTTGGAGAGCAACTCAGACAGCGAGGCAGAGGAGCAAACGGTTAGCTTTGTTACAGGAAGCAGAGGAAAACATGGTGGAAGTCTGTGAAATTTTGCCGAATCTCTCCAGGGATGTGGAGTTGGTGCACAGGTGAAAATCGCCGCTGAGGGAAAATTTCTAAAGTTACTGTTTGCTGAACATCGGGTGATATTTCTTTGACAATTTTTCCAACTCAGAAACCGTGACAGCCTGAATTATGAATAATTTTTTACAATCATATTCTACTTTAACTGCTGCAGGATTTATATCATTTCATAATGCGGCGTTAGGACCATGGAAAAATGTTAGTAAATTTCAACCAAAAAACAAAATTTTGAGGTTAATCTCAGAAATGTTCTGGACGAAGCATGAATAGTTCAGATTTTAAAATGTCAAAATTTGCTTGAAAAGAGCTCAGAAATTTTGACATTTTATGAAAATGTCTAGAAAAAACATGTTAGTTCTGAGTTTGAAAAGTCAAATTTTGAAGTTGAGGGGAAAAATGAGGATATTTCTGAATATCAACATTTTTGACTTTTGAAATTCAAATTCTTTTTCTAAAAAATTTTCTACAAACAGCTAAATATTTCTGAGCTTCATAGGTCAAAAATGTGTAAGAATTTTTTTTTATATTAATCTCAGAAATTTTGTGGAAAACCTTTGGTAATTTCTGAGCTTAGTCAAAAATATGTTTGGGACAAAAAACAAAATTTTTGAGATTTATCTCAGAAAATTTCATGTTTTTTTCTAGAATATTTCTGAGATTATAAAGTCAAAGTTTAAATTTTTGGAAATTCTCAGAGTTTCAAATGTCAAAAATATTAAATATTTTGAGCTCAGAAATTTCCCCAACAAAACATTTCTGGAAAATTACTGAAATAAATGAGTTTTTGGTGAAATTAACTTTTTCTAATTACCCCAAAATGCTTTCTTTTATTGACTAAAAACTTTTCAGCTTCTTAAAATCCCAGCGATACTTGATTTTTGGATGTAACAGCATTAGTGTCAATGTAATATTTATATTTACTACCATGAATATTAAGCATGTTGTGTCTCGTTGCTATAGTTGAACACTTTAATTCCTAGGCTAAGCTAGGCTATGCTAGGCTAAGTTAGGCTAGGCTAGGCGCTGCACCAGATGTTTCTCCTGGTTCTGAACAATCTGTCGGGAAACTCGATGGCTGCTGAGGTCACCCAGAGGTCAAGGTCTCTGTTCTGGAGTTCCTGTATTTAGCGGGAAAATAATAAACGGGTTGAATAAATAAGGATTTCTGTTTTTAATCGTAATAGTCAGTTGTGTCAAATTGTTCCAACAGAGAACTAATGTGTTGCTTTTTGTGCCGTTGTAACGTCAGAGCTACAGCTGAGTGAACAAATTGTTCTTTATGGGTCAGTGGTTTCACACAATGAATGCTAATGAGGTGAAAGCAGTCGGTGAAATCAAGCAGGTTTCTTCATCTCATGATTCAGCTTGAATTTCAACAAGCAAAGCTGCAGCGTTTCCATATTTTAATAACTTTTATACCTTTTGTCACATCAAAATCAGATGGTAAATGTATTTAAATGGGATTTTCTGTGAAGCAGTTCATAACTGTGAAGTGAAAGGAAAAGAATAAATAGCTTTTGTATTCAGCCGTAAACATTTATATAACAGCTTCACTGCAGTTACACCTGCAGATGTTTTGCTTTTTCAACCAATTAATCGCCAGAATAATTGGTACATTAATCAATAACTAAAACAATTTAGTTGCAGCCCTATATTTTGTCATTATGAAGCATTTCTAATACTTTTTTCCAATAATTAATGAGTAATCAGAGTAATCGATCAATCATCATTATAGTTGATTAATCATCAGAGTAATTGATCAATTAATCGCCATCTAAGATTATTTTTTTGTTGGAGGTCTATGTATTGCCATTATCAATCTTAAAAATGTAATTAAAAGCAAAGTTGGGCAGTAACTAGTTACATTTACTCAATTACGATTCTTCATTTTGAAATATTGCTGCTTTTACTTGAGTAAAGTTTCTGTATATTCAACCGACTGCATGAAAAATAAACATGTTTTAACCAAACATCCACCACACTCAGACACACACCTGCAGTTTGTCAAAGTTTTACTTTTTATTTACAAAAACTGATTTGGAAAAAAAATTTCAGTTGCCTGATTTTGTTATTTTTTGTTATTTATATGGATTATTGTCATTTTTGTCCTTAAAATACCAAAATTTACACCTAACCATATATTTTGACTATGTAATTTTTAAGTATGAATTGATTCAGAAATTGAGTAAACTTAAAATATTTTTTTATTCCAGGAATTTCTTGAATGGCTACTTTTTAACTTGAGTAAAACCATGTGGAAGTAGAGCTGCTCTTACTTGAGTAGGTTTTCGTGCTCTGCCCACATCTGAGTAAACGTAAAAGTTCAGTATTGCTAAAAGTGAGTCTTTCAAAAAAAGGTTACTCAAGTAAATGTAAGTAGTTACTGCCCACCTCTACCTTCATGCACGCAGGAAGTACCGTCCTCCTCAGTTACAAACATTAACGAGTTTCACCACTAAGCTGCATCCAGTCACCGTTTCCACCATGACGACCCCCATTGCTGGTATCACTTACACGGGTAATCAATACGTGCTCTCTGCCGCTATTGATCCGGGGACGGCGTGTGCTCAGCTGCTGGACCCAGAAAGGGACGGTGGACCAGCAGCGCCTGGTTCTGCTCTCCAGTATGGAGAGATTAGGGAAGACTGCAAACATCAAAGCCTGTTGGTTTATAGAGGAACTGTTAATGAGCGGCTTGTTAGGAAATCAATCTGCTGCAGGTCAACAGCTTCATTTGATGCTGTAATGAAGTGTGTCATTGAAGTGTAATACAGAACATGATGCATAAATGAAAGTATATGTAGCTTTTAATTGAGAATCGGAGGTTGTCTAAATTAGAACGCCGTGATAAACTGCATTAAAATATCATAGTTCAAAGATAGCTCAAAATAAGTTGAATTAAAAATTACCAGAGAGCTATAAAGATTATTTATTCTCATTGATAAACTATTCAATTCTGTCTTTCTATTTTCCACAAAGGCCAAATTAATGTAAAATGCTGCATCCATATTACTCTAAAAATTTTGATTAAAATTTAATCTAAAAAATTTTGATTAAAATTTAATCTAAAAAAGTTTGATTAAAATTTAATCTAAAAAAGTTTGATTAAAATTTAATCTAAAAAATTTTAGGTTAAAATTTAATCTAAAAATTTTTAGGTGAAATCAAATTGTATTTTTCCAGCAAATTCTAACTTTTAAACTCAGAAATTTTTTGAGAAACATTTATTAAATTTATATTTTTTTCTGTCAAGTTTGGGACTTTCAAGGTCAGACATTTCCTTTTTTTTTCTTGAACATTTCTCATGCTAATCTAAAAATTTCAAAGATTTTTTTTTGCCAGAAATTTACTTCTATTTTTTTCAGTATGTCCATTGGCCCTAATCGTAGCACTATAGACACCACTTAAATTCAGTACTCATAAATCTTGTGCTAGTTAAAATTAGAGGTAAAATTTTCCAAACTGAAGTCAGATTTCTGACGACTCCTGCTAATTTGCAGCATCTAGAGACAGAAAACCGAAACTGCATCCTTGTAATTGAATTACGTTTCATTTTATCTCCCTTTTCTGGACAGATTACCGTCTGTCAGAACCAATCAGTATAACCAAATCAAATCCAATCTGATGTGTTTGCAGCTGATTGATTCCTGCACGGTGTAATTAAATTGTTGCTGTAGCCGATAAGAACCATGACTGGTGACCCAGTATCATGGGAGCATCTTCCCACTGACAGATGAGATGTGGGACTGGGATTAGAGGGAAGTGGCTGGGATTTCTGCTGTATCTTCATATTTTAAAGATTAGGCTTAAGGTGTTAGAGTAAAATATAAATGATGTGAAAGATGATGAATATGTCCAAGCAAAACGGAAAGCTTTTATCTCACAGCTGAAACAATCAGATTCATTGTGATTAATCGATTATTTTAATAAATTAACTAAAGAAAACAGACTAAAAAAGGCTATTTGCTGAAAAAACAACAAACTCAGAAAAATGATTAAGCCAAAACTGTATAAAACTATATGCATTTTTATTTAAGATTAAAACAAACAAACAAACCTGTAAATATGTTATAACTTCTTAAGCAGCATAATCAAATTCTGTAAATAAAATTTCTTTTCAAGCACTTTTTCTTATCCAATTATTAATTGGTTAATCCAAAAATCAATGAACAGATTATTGTTTGTGTCTGAAGTCCAGCAGAAACGTCTGAGCTTTTCACAGAAATATTTTTTAGGAACAAATGAGCATTTACTACAAATCATAGAAATGCATATTGGCCATTAAATATTTATCAGTAAGAAAAGGAATTTGCATCTTTTAATGCATAAAAGTTTTACATGAAGAATTTGTAGAATTTTACAAATTTTTAAATGATTAATTGTAGGTAAATCCATTAATCAATATCTAAAATAATTGTTAGTTGCTGCCTTGTATTGTTATTATGAGGCATTTTCAGTACATTAGTATGAAATTATGATTTATTGTCCAGTTTTCAGACCTTTTCTGCGCGTAATGAGACTTTTGAAGCTCCATGGGATGGAGATTAGATGATCCTTGGACTTTAGTGTGAAACAAGTTGTTCTCTTATATCTTGCCCTGATGGTTTCTTTTTGTCCTCTAAAGGCAGAGGTGCTTGTTGCAGCTGGGGTCGCCCAGCATGAGGCTCAAGGACGTTGCAGTAATTCAACCGTACCTGTTAACAGGCCTGTAGCTCGTATTCTGATAAAGCACCTCGGATACTCGCTGTAAACGCTTTAAAAAGACATTAAATGGCTTTTGTTAAATCCACAATGTGATTTGACATTTAGAGGTTTCACGTATGGATGTGTTTATATGAACAGTGATCACAGTGGGATCCATAAAGAGTGGGTAAAGACGCTGATCAATACCCATCACAGTCCAGCTGATCAAATATTTATCCAGAAAGAGGGAGGAGAATAGACTTCCTGTCGGCTCAAGCGAGCCCCGTCTCCTCAGATCCTCCTGCCGGAAGAAAAGGTTTTATGAAGTCAATTCATAGACTTTGGTTCGGAAGAATATCAGGGCCACAGGGGACAGAAAAAGGACCCTGACTTTTGATGTAAGAAAATGAAAGTCAGATTTCTGAGGAAAAAAGTTTGAATTTGGAGAAAAAAAGTCAGAACTCTGAGATTATAGTCAAAATTCTGAGAAAAAACATAATAAAAAAAAATTGTCTGTTTTATAAGAACTGGAAACCCTCCTTACAATAGCTGCTGTCTTTTTAAAACAATGTTGCCGAGATATTTGTTCTTATAATCCTAATGGGTTTAAGAAAAGTAAAACCTGCTGAATTACACTAATCAGTGATGCTATATCATGCCACACCCATAGGGGGCAGTGTAGCATTAAGCTAAAATTTGCCAATCACAAAACTTCAAAACAACCAGGATTTTCTGGTAAGAATTATCAGGATTTTAAATGAGACGTATTGTCCAAAATTGACATTTTGCACATTTTTCTTCTTTTTGAATTCTTCTGCTTTTAAAAACAACCCAAGCACTTAATAAAACCCCACAACAATAAAAATAGCCTGCGCGTAGCAATCAGTCAATATTTTTTGGCGTCTTGAAAGTGAGCCGTTTCAAAAGTAAGACATAGGCCGTTACCTAGCGCCTTTGCCTACCAACCAGCATGGTTGGTCAGCTGGTTTCACCACTGTATGCACCGCACAATGGCTGCTCGAAAAAACAAGTGTTTTGTTGTTGCTCTCTGGAAACCGCTAGCTTCATTCTTGTTGGTTGTGCAGGAGGCTCCACTTCTGCTTTTCAAAGATGTAAGGTTGTACAGTTGTGCATCTGGCCAGCAGTAGCAGCTTATTTGGATTTAAAGTGACCAGATGTCCTAAAAAGACTAAAATCATATGATCTTAGAATAATTTTGTGCAAAAAATAAAAATAAAATAAAAAACTCTGCATGTTTTGTACCTCCCTTAAACCTAATAGCTCATGTATAAATATGTTATCAAAATGTCTCTACATAATTTTCTCATTCTGAAATTGTGACTCTGATGAACTGAAGTGCAAATAGTCTGTTTTTAATTTTGAGCTTTAATCTAATTAATTTTCATTAACTTCCTTTATTGTGCAACGCTTGGCTGCTTTGTTTTCCAACCTTCCACAATGATGTTTAGTCAAGCAGAAAGAAACACATTAGCAGCTCCTCCTCCTACAAGATCCACCCACAGCATACATGATGATAACAACATGTTAATTCCTCTGTCTGGAGCCTCGTCTTTCTCTCTCTCTCAAGTTGCCCCACATTCTGGGGAAGTTCCTGTTGGCAGAGATTGCACGTTTATCTGCGTTTTCCTCTTCACTCCTCCTTTTCCAACAAGTTTAATGATGTTTGAGTCGCTGGAATAATTCACTGCTCTCCCATTGACTGTCAGCTTCCAGCTGTTTTGGCTGCTGGCAGGCGGTTCCTAAAGGCTCTTAGGCAAACACTTCCTGGCTCGATGAGCTGTGACTCCGACAGAAAGGGGGCACTGGAGGGCGGAGGAGCTGCTGTTGGCGGACTGAAGCTTCTGGCTGCAGAGCCCCCTGTAGCCGCAGTGATAAGAGGCTGATATGGAGCTGCTGGTGCGGATGAGCGTTGGACACCTTGATGCATTGCTGTGCAGGAGCTCAGAGGCAACATGCTGATGATTCAGGGATTAATGTTCTGACTGTGTTCAATAAGCAGGTGTTGGTTTTGTGCAGACACCAGATTCTGGGGTTTGGGTTATTTTATTTTACCGAGCAGGCAAAGCGAAACTTTGCAGCTTGATTAGTTTTATATATGAATAATTAAACAAAATTCACATTTTGTATATTTTTATGCTTCCATTTGTGTCTCTACTGCTTCTAAAAACAAGACAAGAGCTTTAAAATAAAAGACCTGATGATGTTTTTTTGGTGTCTGGAAAATGAGTCGTTTTAAAAACCTCCCGAATGTTCAAAGATGTGTGGTTGCATATGAATCATAATTACAACCTGTATTATAATTGTGCAAACAAAACTAAACTAAAACAAATCAGCACACCCTGCCCGTTACTGAGCGACCACAGCACAGTTTCTCCTGTTCGTTGTCGTTCCTGGTTTCTGTGTTTCCGGTTCCTGCGTAAGCTTTTTGAGATGTTAATAAACTACTCGCTCTCCATTCAGGCTGCTTGTTTCATTCATAACTGTTTCCGTCCTGAAATATTACATTTAATAACCTTTAGGATAAATTAGGTGATGTGGTGAAATTATGTTGGATTTGATTTCTTTTATTTATAACAAAATTTTTATTACATGTTATAAGTGAAACAATCTGCCAGTGGAACTTGTATTCTTTTTATTATCAACTTTTGAGAAATTAATTACATAAGATAAGCTCCTATATCTTTCTGAAAAGTTACTTTTAAGTTTTTTCCCAACGTTCTAAGATATTTGGAAACAAAATTCCTGTTAAGATTTTGTGTTTTTGCAGTGTAACGCTTCCTTAAACAAAAGTCAAATCCCTCTGTTGGTAATTATGTCTTAAAATGTTTTTAACATATTATAGTAGATAATTGGAAAATAAAAGTTATAATTTGTTTTAAGATATTTTTGTTTTGTGTTGCGGCCTGTAAATTGATGCATTTCTGCTAATCAGGCTCAACTTGTTTTCAACAGCAGGTGCTCTGTGTTAATCTGCTACAGGAAATTAAATTAAATTTAACTGCAGTTGCATGCAGAATGAGTCTAAGTACTAATGAACTGTAAGGTGCAGTACGCTGAGCTGATATGTGTGTAAATATGTTGTAGCAGTCGATTGCTGCAGAGATTTTCTGCACCTGCCACACTTGGCTGCATCCATAATGCAAATGAGTCTCTCTTGGTGTTTCCACGTCTTAATTTTTGACTAGCGTAAGCACTTTGGACAAAATTTTCCCAAAGATCTGTGAGAGCAGCCTGCAGGCAGGAGAGTTTGATCAGATCCTGTTTGTATGTGTGAACAGCTGGAAGAAGGTGGGGACATTTATCAAGTGGGAAGCTTCCAGGGGTCAGCGCCGTCCAATTCTTCTCTAATGAAGAACACAGCTGAACCAATCGGAGCTCTGCTGCTCTGAGGCAGCCAATCAGGCAGGTGAGGTGTGCAGGACTGATGAAAGGAGCGAGTCCTGATGAAGGATCGCCATAAGCCGGCAGAGATAACACTCCGCTCAATGGAAATCCAATAAAGCCTGAATGTATCTCGGTGTTGGCTGGTTGATAACAGTCGTGCAGCAGGAAGCGCTGAAATGCAGCGCGAGACTCCAGAGCTTTACATGTGAAGCAGCAGTGAAAATAGGACGGTGTGTGAATGTAAGTGGCCAAAGAGTGAACCGATCATTCATTTTATCCTATAAAGAAGAGCTTTTGAAGCTCCGCTGCCAACAGAACAAAGATTATAATCTGGTTTAAATCAAATCAGTGCGACTGAAGATGAACTCATGAATGAGTTTCTATAGCTCCTGCTGAAGCATTTGTCCTCTGAAATGATGTTCAGGTGACAGAAGGCTGGCTTTGTAACTGTCTTTATGTGACTCTGAAGGTTCAGGTCAGAGTTCAGCCTGATCTCTAGTTTCCAGCTGTAATAACTGAAGCTGTGCATTGATTCTAGATCGTTCCAAAGATGATAACTCCAGTTTTGTTTCTGTTCAGTTGGAGAAATATCTGTTCTAAGCATTTATTATTTACTCTGAACCATCCAGGGTGATTTGGATGGTCACCTGGATGGTTCCAGAGTCACCTGGATGGTTCCAGAGTCACCTGGATTGTTCCAGAGTCACCTGGATGGTTCCAGAGTCACCTGGTGACATTGTAATGTAGAGCTGCAAAACATCTGCGTAGTTATTCAAACGTTTCCTTGAGCTCTAATTCCTGTTTCTCTAACTGAAACATGAGCTTTAATATGTCCAGACTTTCCAGTGTCTTCCAATAAACTTATTTATAACATCCAAATCTCTAGTATATTGTACCACATTCTCTCCAATGCAGCTTTCATAACAAATTTTGAATATATAAGAAATTAGACTGCTGTGCTGACAGAATAAACTACTAGATTCAGGTTGTACTTGATAATAACAATTTACTAATCTGTAATGTTTAAGGACTTCAGGATTTAAATCTTGGTTTTTCTTTCACTCTAAACAAAATAATCTGCAAACTTTAACGTAAATAATCAATCTAAGACAAGAGAACATGCTTTGCAAAACACTTATAATTCTAAAAATGCATTAATTTAAAAAAAGTTACTTGAATAAATGTAATTGAGTAAAGTTTGAGAATACCAGGCACTGCTACAATTTCAGATTGTGCTTTAGGAATTTGACAGGAAATCCAATGAAAAAATAGTTAGTTTTGATAAAGCCAGCCTCTGTAAGTTGCAGCTCTGTGAGCGCATGTTTCCATTACTTCCACATGAAAACCTTTCGTCAGGTGTGATTCGACATGATTGAGCTTTGTGCTGCAGACCTTGAAGAGTGATTATTGAACCGTTGCGTTTCTTATCCTACAGACTTGCCAGCAGTGCCGTTGCTCCACATTTCAGGTGTCTTATCAAGGACATCCCAAGGTTTGTTGGCTTCTTTTTAAAAGTGTGTCATAAGAGAAAAATCCAATAAATGAGCCTTCACAGACTCGCGGCCTCGTTTTGAGGAAACTTTTACTGTGAAAGCTCTACAGGCCTGGAAAAGACCTTGAAGGCCAGTGTTTTTGCTCCACTGGTTTTATTTTTGCCTGTTGAGCTTTTATGCTCCATAATTTAATTATGGAGTCGCTGCCTTGGTTTATTGGACCTCAGTAAGTAAGATTTCTGTATTTGATCCGGGTTTAAATAGTTGGATCAGGGCGATAAAGCACTCTGTGGATTTGTAACAATCTGTCGGGTTGCAATAACCCCAATGCAGACACAAAACACGTTCATTACATTTTTTGCTCAAAATCATTCTTAAATAATTTGTTTTTGCACTTGCCCATGAACATGGCTGCAAACAGATGCACAATTATACAACATTTCATATTTGAAAAGTATTACTACAGCCTGCTGCACAATTAAGAGTGCAGCAAGTGCTTTCTGGACATTAAGTCAACAACAAGACACTTGTTCTTTCCAGCAGCCATTGTACATACGGACTGGGCTTTGCTAAGGTTTCTAGGTAACGACGCAGTGCCCGGTGATTTGTGACGTTACATTCGAAAAGGTTTTTAATTGGTTCCACTGCAAAAACTTCTCACCAAGTGAGTTTCGTCTGGTTTTCTGGTGAAATATCTTTGTAGACCTGAACGAAGATAAAACTCAATATGATCTTGTTCCTTAATCATCCATGGAAACAAGATGGCTCCATTTACAGATGATTTCACTTGTAACATGGGAAAAATATCTTAATAGTGGAATAATCCCCAAGTGGAACGCACTTTTTCATCAATATTAAGGAAATATTGACTTAAAACAAGCTCCTACGTTTTGGTGAAAAGATACTTGTATGTTTGTTTGTATTACTTTAAATGTACTAAAATATTTGCATTTAGAAACTCGACAGAAATACTTGGTAAGATTTTGTCATTTTCCAGACACCAAAACTCGTTTTGTGTTTTAAGCACTTTGGGTTGTTTTTAGAAGCAGTAAAACCTCTAATGGAAGAACAAAAACATTAAAATGTGAATTTTGCCTCATACTTCCTCTCTAAGTGAGCTACTTGCAGTCAGAAAAACGTCTTTCGAACTCTTCCGCTATCGACCAGAGTTGCTGTCGTCTGTCGTTGATTTATTTGAAGTGAGGCGTGTTCATCATCGTGCAGGAAGATTACTCCTCCATGCCGAGACAGTCCCGTCTCTTTTTGTCTCTCATCATCTTCGTCATCTTCCAGAGTAAAGATCCTTCAGTCCTTTCCACTCAAACACGTTGTAGTTTTTCTGTCCTTCTAGATGTTTATTGATCCACATCTTCCTTTTTTTCTTCTTGTTAGACACTCTAGTTTATTGATCTCAGTGTAAACTTTACAGTTCCTGAATTTAACTTCATCTGACATGAAGCTATTGACTTGAGCAAAGAAATGCCAGCAGAAAAATGTAAATTTAAGCATAAAAGCCTTTGTTTTTTACACAGTAGCCAGTTTTTAAGACCGTCGGAAATCATTATGTACTGAGTTTAAGCGCTTTTTAAAAGGTAATGATAAACGCATGATGTATAGGCCAAATTACCCACAATGATTTTCCATTATACTTCTAATAAAACGCCTTATAAAACATGTTCCCTGTGGAATGAGACGCTCCTAAAAGTAGAGATGCTTCAGTTGTAACCAGGGAATTTTCAGATTTATTTGTCAGTATAAAAGATGAGACACAGATTGATTAAATATTTGCGAACAGAGAATAAGAGAAAGCGGTAAGAGTTGGTAAATTATTCAGAAACATAATAGAAACATTTATCTCCTCGTTTAAAGATTTGCCTGTGATATGTGTGACACATTCAAACAAAACAATAAAACCAGAACTAGATGAGTGTTTGTTTTAACGTTTAGGAACTTTAATGCTCTCTGCTGATTTTCTGTTGTAAACTGAGGCGGTTTGGTTTGATCCAGCTTGACTTGTTGGGAGTTTGACGTTTTACCGGATCTGAGTGAGAAACATGCAAACACTTTGGATTTCTGTCATTCGCTTCCCTCAGGATACAAGTCAGCACTCTGAATAATCCTGGCCTCTCTTCCACTTTCAGGCTCTTTATCTTAAAACGCTGGAAACTTTTAATATCCGTATAAGTGTGGGAGCTGTGGCTTACGGGAACCTTGGTGGTGCAATCTCTGGTAAGACACCGACTAAACCTGATTTAAACTCCGAGTACCTCAGACTTTTTTCCTGTTAGACAATGCTGGGAGACTTGGATGAGGTCAAGTGTTAGATAAAATAGAAACCTACCTGACAGCAATATGAGCTGCATGACAATCACTAAAAAAAATTATTCTGATTTTAAACTTAAACTCAGAACTCTGACCGTAAACGCAGGATTTTGACTTTTTTTGTCTGAGTTCTGACTTTTCTCTAAATTTTTACCCTAATACCAGAATTTTGACTGTTTTTCTCTGACTTTTGATCCTTTTCTTTTCTAGAATTTTGACCCTAATCTCAGAAATATTACTTTTCTCAAAATTGTGACTTCTTTAAAATTCAGAATTTTTTACCTCAGAATTTAGATTTATTTATTTTTTTTTTGATTTTGCTCTTTTTCCAGAAATCTGACTTTAACCTTCTGAGGTCAAAGGTCAGAAATCTGCTTTTCAGTATCCCAAATCCTCTGCTGTGGTTGGAGAGGAGAGTAAAATCTGTGCAATGGGTTTTAATGGACTTCACAGCTCTCAGCCCTGAATCCAATATAATCACTCAACTCAAACCAGATATTGAGTTTTGTGTGATAACGTATGCACACATGATCTTCATTATGTTTTATGTAAAAACTCCTATTTTCCCTTCCAGAAGCATAGTTCATTTTCCTGTAGTTTGCCTCAGTGTGACTGTATTAAACCTTCGCTGTCTGAATATTAATAAGCATTTTGTGATTTTGTATTTTCAGCACAGCGGCCTGCAGGACCTCAGCAGAGATGAATGAACTAATTGATATGTAAATAAGGGAAGGTGTGGCAAATAGAGTTCAGGAAAGAAGAAGCATGAATCTGTAATGCTGGAAATTGATTTTTGTTCCCCTTTGAGCTTCATCTTTCTTTCTTTTTTAAATCCACATACATGACAGCTTTTTGTTTCTCCTGCAATCATCCGAGGATGAAGTGAACTCGGTGCTGCACGCTGGTTTAAGTTACATTATTTCACCACATTTTGGTTCCAAGTTCTTAACTGGAATGTTTAGTCCGTCTTTTATTATTCTTTTTCCCTTTCATGATTGAAGATAAAAATCCCAGAAATAAATCGTAGCTTTCAGTTTTCATCCCCGTTCCAGATGTTCTGCTGGGTTTCTCTCAGAACATTTCTTGATCCGGATCGGTGCCTTTAAACGCTTTCTAAAATGATTTTTTATCCCGATTTAAACACGGAGATGAGAGGCGGCATTTTATTTACACACAAGGAAGATTTGAAGAGAAATAAGAGATGATTTGTAGTAAAAATAAACATGTGCAGCTGGGAACGGGTTTCGTTTTCCTTCTCTTTTCCCATTTCTTTTAATATCTGGTGGTAAAATAGTTTATCAGCAGGATTTGACTTGACAAATGGACTGCATTTGTATAGAGGCTCTAGTTTCTATTCTGCTACTGAACGCACTTTATCAGGTACATTTATTCCTCGACAAAAAGGCATAAAAGTGATTTTCCTTTCACAGATTTACCATGAACTGTCTCACATTTAGACCATTTGTTACCTGAACTGCAGTGATTAATGCAGGTCATTGTTAATCTGATGCAGGTTCATTTTCTTGCTGTTTTTGTGCACAAAAACAAGAATTTTCATAAAATCAAATTAATTTACAAGGAATTGCACTCTGGTGTTATTATAATTGTGCATTAGGCTCGTTGCATGTAAGAAAAAAAGCTGCTGATTTTTGCCAAAAATTGTTTTTTAGATTAATTTCAGAAATTTTATAGGAAACAATTAAATTCCTGAGCTAAAAAAGTTTAACATTTTATAGAAAAACTCTTAAAGTTAAACATTTTTGGCTTTTGAAACTAAAATGTCCAAGTTTTTCTTTTTAGAATAATCTCAAAAATGTGTTTTTTTTTTCAATTGTTCTTGAATTTAACTAATAAGGTTGACACCATGACAGCACCTGATTTTTGTCTGTTATTGAACAAAGACGGATCGAGCTGAAAGCGTAGAGAATTATTTTGAAACTTTGAGCGTTTACTTCTCAGATCCAGTTTACCGAGTGCCAACATTCAAGTGGCCGAATCATTTTTTATTTTTATTTTCATGCACTTTGGACGACCCAAATGTCAATATTTCTTGGGAGAGACGTAAAATAAAACAAAAGCACAAAAGGAAAAATCCCGATTCTGCAGAAACCTGAACGGACGGCCAGTAATGTTCTACTGTTTGTTACACCTGTGTTGTTTCTTTTCTCGGATCGTTTTTTTATGTTCCCCAATGTGGTCCAGCAGATGTTTCCCCTCAGATTGGTTACTGCTCTTCCTGCTGGTAATTAGAGGTTAGGCGAATCCAGGCTGCTACCCTGGAACATGTTGCAGATGACTGACAACTTGTGTGCTTTTGAAGTGTGTGGTTGCTCTCTCCTCTCTCCCCGTCGCTGTTTTTCCTCTACAGTTTCCTCGGCTGCTCACTCTGAGACAGTTGCAGGGTGAATAAATGCTAATGAATGGAAATACTCTGTGGTGTGTGTGTGTGTGTGTGTGTGTGTGTGTGTGTGTGTGTGTGTGTGTGTGTGTGTGTGTGTGTGTGTGTGTGTGTGTGTGTGTGTGTGTGCGGTTCACTGTAAGGGGAGATAGTGGATGTTTAATAAAGCGGCACAACTTTTCTTTTATCTCTTTTTGCTTGAATTGGCGCTGCCAACAAATACAAAGCTTAACGTCTGATTTAACTCTGCAAACATGAATTTCTGATTTATTTTTGCAGGTGTGCTCAGTTCTGCTGGAGTAAGCGCAAATCACACATGTGGCTCAGGTGGGATTCACTTAATTTTCCTGCTGCAACTGGATTACAGTTCAGGTTTATTTACTATCTGAGGAGTACAAACAGAGCTCTAGATAACAAGCATCTTGTTTTTATAGAAGTTTTCTGCATAGAGCTGGAATCAGCTCCACCCATTATCAAGGCAAGGCAATTTTATTTGTGTTGCACATTTTCAATTTAAAGGCTGACTTTGCAATCATCTTTATGTGACTCTGAAATCTTCAAGTCCATCACTCCACTCAGATTTCAGCCCTGATCAAACCCCATTGAATTATATCCATTTGTAATGTAATGCGACAAAATATGCAAATGAATCCTATGAGTGGTTTTGCAAGTCGTTATTTTGGCAACATTAGTCGTTTTAACCTTGTTTGTATGACCTTTGATTGTTTTTATCAAAACAAATCAGACATTGTCAAGGGACAAAAACCTTTTGACTAATTCTGGGGCGTTTACAACAAATAAATTTGAGTCATTAGTTTCTGGATGAGCGCTGACTATTGACCGTTTCTCTCCGAGTCCAAAAATCAATATCTGCAGTTTTGTTTCCAGTCAGCTGAAGAAAGTTACGGCAACTTCACACATTGACTTGTTCTACACATCTGCTGAACACTTGAATGGGTTCACAGCCCATTCATGTGAAATTACATTTTTATCCAGTATGCTAAAAGAGTTTGAACTGACAGGTTGGCTAGAAAGCAACAGTGAATAACAGTTTTCAAGTCTTGCATTTTGTCTGGACTTCGACAAGGCCGTTCTAACACATGAATGTGCTCCAACTGTATGTTTACTCTTGATGGAGGGTGAAACTCCAAATATATTCTTTTTTTTTTGACCTATTACAAGGTTTTCTTCCAAAATTGGCAGGTATTTACCGCCATGTTCTCATACCCTCAGATCACCTTCCCTGTTCCTGCCAAAGAATGGTGTGTTCAGGGTGAAATGGTTGCTTTTGTTATCCTGATCTGACCTGAGCACCAGATGTCCTTCCATACTTTTGCTGAAGTTTCGTCTGTAAAATAGGAAAACAGCTCGGAAAGTGAATCCTTTTGCGATACAGTTTTAGTGAAATTGTGTTTGTAAGGCGTTCATGTCGTCTTGTTTCAGGCCAGTCAGTGTAGCACAGTGAAGAGCATCCATTTAATTACTAAAAGTGTTATTCAAAAGTCACATAACACTTCCGTTTGGAAGTGTATAAAAATCCAGCCACCATGCTCCAGCACATTTGGTCAGCTGGTTGCTTGCGCTGTACAATGGCTGCTGGAAAGGACAAGTGTTTTGTTACTGACGCAATCTTCAGAAACCTTCATGATGTGCGCAGGAGGTCTTACTAGTGCTTTTCAAAGGACCGTATAATTGTTCTTCTGTTTGCAGCCTTTTTCATGTGCGAGTGTAAACGTTGAATTAGAAGGCGTTGCCAGCAGCAGCTCCTTTGGATTTAAAGTGACAGGTTGCACTAAAAACAGACTAAAATCTAAATATCTAAGAATGATTTGTCCAAAAACATGTAATGAACATCTTTTGTACAACCAATAGTTCTATTCCAACCTGTTTAAGGAAACATAACAGGAAAGGAAATTATGGAATGAAAATATGAATCCAGCCAGTTAATTTGCCAGACATTGTTGGCGCTGGTGTATGTGACGGTAGTTTTGCCGCTGTTGGTGCATTCTGATCTTCATTCACATTATCAGATTAACCTGATAGGCGCTCAGGTTAATCAGACCCAGATATGTTCCAGAATACGCATCCAGTCTGAAATGATCTGGGTCTCAGTCTGGTCAGCTGCTCGGTTTTTCACCAGAGCAGCAACTTTGTTTATATTTGATCCATGTTGCGTGTTGGCATTTACTCTTCCTGCCTCATCCGTCATTTTACTGTGGCCTTCCTGGAGGAGCATATCGCTGCATTCACCTCCATCTCTCCGTGGACTTCACCCTCCTCCACCATCCTGCCACTCTCATCCCCCTTTGCTCATATTTTCTCCTCTCTGTTGTTTCCACCTCATCTCTCTGTTTTGCCGGAGGCCATTTTGGTTTCTGAGGGGACTTCTCTCTGTCATCGCTTTCCTGCTTGTGAGAAAAGCATATCGGACCATCGGAGCACAGATTGGTGCTTCACACTCAAACACACACAGATATTAAAATTTCAGCTTAAAAGGTGTGTATTAATTCCCTTTTTAGATGTGTTCACACCTGCAGATCCAAGTAGAAGAGAAGCAGCAGGATGTCGCTCTGGAGAAATAGGAAGCTGTAAATTAAAAGAAAACTAGTGAAGAGTGCAGAGTTTTCTGCAGGAACTGACAAGGAAGTGTGTTGTAGTTTAAATTCAATCAAAATTAAAAATTAAATTTGCTTAGAAACTGTTTTGTTTTTTGGGAAGGTGTGAATGCGAACCAAAGAAGTGAACTCTGTTCTGAACTCAGTTTCCATTCAGTTGAAGTGAACTTTGGTGCTAATTTGATCACCAAGTGGACTGGAGATCGCTCCAAAAGCAGGAAGTGGACCACAGCGCAGGGCATTCTGGGTAAATATTACCAAACCAAACAGAGTATAATGCTTGTGGGAGGAGTTGGTTATACTGATAACCAAAGAGAAATCCTGCAATGCCAAAATCTGATACCACTCCATTTTTAACATCTGGTGAAGAAGGAAGTTGCGCTCACATAAATTTAATTTACTAAACATTAATTGAAATTTATTGTGGCAACAATAAAGGGCAATTGTTGTTCTGGCAACCCAACAGCAGATTTAGGCAATAATTATTTCAATTTCCTGACAACATGTCTGTCTTGCATAAGACACCTTTTCTCCGTTTTCTCATTTTTAAAGGAAATGGGCTTTTTAAACGCCAAAACTATGAAGGAGGATGAAGATTTTGGATTATTGAGCATCACAGTTCTGCAGGAAACACCCAGAGCAGATTTATTTTCCTTTTTATTTGCAGTGTTTGGTCTTGTAAACTCGTGGTGTTAATCAGCCCAGAAGCTCATTGGTGGCTTATTTAATTGCCGTCACATAAAAGGCGTCGAGATTAACTGTCCCCTGCAAAACGATGCTTAACCCATCTGTGTTTTTACAGGTGAATGGAGCAGACAACCAACCTGCATTACTGTTAGATCAAATCACGGCTGAGCCATTATGCAGTAACTCTGCTTTGACAGAAAAAGTCATTAAATGCAATGAGTTGCAGATGTTATCAGGCTGATTAGTCCTCCATTTGCTTTCCAATCACCTTTAAACTGTAATTATTATGAATCAACACACAGTGTGACCTTGGCGTGCAGAGAGATTAACAGTCGGTGTCGCATTGTTCATGTCGCCTGCAGAAAACAGCAAGAATATGTTATTAAAGCGATTTAAACTATTTACAATAATGTAGTGAAATTATTTAGATTACCACCTGTCTTTATGGCTGCAGCTACATGTTAATTTTTTATGCTTTTCACTAGAGATTTTTATATGTGAAATTCAAAGAATTTTTCTGTAAAGGTGACAAAACACAGCAATGTCCTTTGAAAACTAGCATCTGCTTTTATTTTGTTGGAAATTGTTATTAGAACAGAACATTATTACAAAGGTGGGAAATCATCATATTTAATTTCCCCTTTGCATGAATTGTGCTAAATTGTAGTGGGACTCAATCCGTCTCATTTGCTGCGTTTCTATTACAAATGTGTCCAAAACTTTCTCAACATTACTTTAAGGTAGAAAAACACAATTTGCAATTCTGGTGATTCTAATAAATAACAAATACAAGTAAAAGTACACATGGACAAGTCATTAAAAAACAAGACACGGCATCATCCTCCAATTACTTCCTGTTTCACTCTTTGTCGTTTCCATCAGTAGCAACATTTGGTTGTTGATCATGTGACTCGTGTTGTGTAAAAAAAATGTTTCCATACGGCCAAAAAAACCAACAGATAGTCCCTCCTTATGAACAGTTGCTCCCGACTGGTGCTGTGTTTTTATATGGTTTTCATCGTTCCATTGCTGGTTCCCTCCGACGGCGCGAAAGGGTTGTGAACTGTTTACTGGCGTGTGCTCAGTGGACCAAACATCAGCGGTTAAACTACCACCTGAGAAAAAACTTTCAACGCTTTCCATTCATCTCCACCATCACAGACGAAGCCCAGGACCTTCGCTGCCTGTCAGCAGATAAACGCCCACTCAAAAAATACACCAGAGAACGATCCAGCTGCGCCCTGAATGCACCGCGGACCGGCAGTGTAAAAACTCCGAGCGCACTTTTTCCTCATGTTTTTATTTTCCATCTTTTTTCATAGTTCCTTCTCCCTGGATGATTGCTGTGACCCAGACGGCTCAGACAGCGCAGAATACAAACAGACTGATAATGGGATCTTACTGGGTTCTCTGGAGAGCCTCTGTGGTGAAAGGAGGAGAAAATGGAGGACAGATGTGGATGCTGATAATATTTACAGAGGAAATAAGAAAAGGTGCAGGAATGGCAGGTTTTAAAACTGCATTTCATTAGTTTTCTCATTTCATTTGGTGTTCTGTTTACAGACTGCACTGAAAAAAAATACAGAATAAGTGTTATTGTCCAGTTTTTAATTTTAGTCTTAGGACACTTGAAATTAGAGAAAAGTAAAATACAAGCAGCTTTTCAGCAAGATATGGGAGACATAGGAGCTTGTTCCAAGCCATATTATTGATGAAAAATTATTTTTGATTATTTCACTTTTAACTTGGAAAAATGTCTCAGCAGAACGACCTGCCAGTGGAACGACAATAGTTCTGCTTCATCAATTTTAATCAGTTATTGACCTAAAGCAATCTTTTGTTTCTTGCTGAAAAGTTAATCCAAAGTTGGTTTTATTTGCTTCCCGTTTATTAAGATATCGAAATGAGACAAAAAGTCATTGGTAGGGTTTTGTGATTTTGCTGTAAAACCAGCTGACCAAATGTGCTTGAACTCTGCTGGGGTTGAATCTGGAGGTTTTGGAAACGGCTCATTTTCCACACAATGAAACATTGACTTATTGGGACTTTTAAGAAATTACTGACTTCAATTTATTTTGCTGAAAAGTTAGTTGTAAGTTAGCTTTGTCGTATTTCAAACTTGCTCAGAAACTTTTGTGTTTTTTTTTGCTTTGTGACCTAATTTTGTCAAGTTGATATTTTTATGCAAGAGTTATTTACTGTGTGTATTTATGTATTATGTTTTTTGAATATAGAACATCCTTAAATCTTCCTTCTTAAAAAACATATATATCATGTGGTTTTGGGTTTCACTACAACTGATATTTCACCAGGATAACTTTTGCATAAACTGGAAAGTTCAAAATGGGGATTAATTTAGATCTTTTTCATAAAGATCAAAATAGTAATTATACCAAATCTGAAACTTTTATGCTTAAATTTGCATTTTGTTTCGGAATTTAGAGAATTTGGATTAATTTTTTCCATTTTTATGGTACAATCAGAAGCAGGATCAGATTAAAACTGTAATAGATTGATAAAGTGAACATTTGTGAGATAATTGTTGTTGCTTCATAGATTTCCTGAGTTGCCAACAAAAATCAGCCTTTTGTGCTTAAGAGTCAGGTCTTGTGATTTAAATTGTCTAGATTTTGGTTTTTGGGGGGTGAGAATTTGTCCAGTGCATCGAAGACGTTTCTGTTGGATTCATTCAGCTCTTTTCCTGTTAACTTTATTGATTGTTTGTCTGGAGACCTGCTGCTGATCAATGTCCTCCACTCTGCAGGAATTACTGCGCTGCATGTATTTAAACAGCAACGTATCCCACAATCCTTCACTCTCTGACAATAATACGACGACCGTTAGGATCGGTAAAGTCAATATTTTCCTTTTAGATTTCTGTACAGGTGACATTCACATAATTTTCAGTGAAGAAAACAAAACAGAAAAAAACAAAATTTTCATTATTTTATACGATGTGACGCTAATGTTGAGATACAAATTATATATGTCTGCTGATAAACCTTTTTACTTAATTATTTTAATAATTGAAGGAGAAAACTGAGTAAAACATACAAATGGAGCAACAATTAAGAGGATAACATGACGAGAGGATAAATTTGTAGAATTACAAGAATAAAGTCATAATGAGACTAAAGTTATGATTTTACAAGAATAGTTATAATATTTTGACATTAAAGTAAAAAAATACAAGAATAAAGTCAAAATAATATAAGAACAAAGTAATAATACTTGGAGAACAGTTGTTATATTATGACTTTATACTCATATTGTTTTGACTTTATTCTCATATGACTTCTTATAATTTTGTAGGATTTTACTCTTGTAATTTTTTTCTCAGTTGGCCATAATACTCCTTTCTAAAAGTCTGATTGTAGATAAAGATTTCCAGCAAAACAAAAAGCCGATGTCGTCCTGCTGTTTCATATGAGATCCACTATAAATACTTTATAGAAAAACTTGACGAAGTAAAAATGAACAGAAAATTGATCGAATCCACAAGAAACCCAATCCTACAACAAAATCAAAACCAAAACTTTTTTTACAAATAAAAACTTTGGTCTGAAGTCTTGTCTTAATAATCTCCAATCTCATTTCTTGATTGATCGTCTGTCTCGTTGACGGTATTTATGTTGGGAAACAGTTTGAGCCAGACTGTAAAAGTGATGGACGCCATCAGCGCCGCCGCCACTGCTCAGGATATTGACCGATGGTTGGGAGACAGCGGATGAGACTGATGAAATATTAAAAGGCAAGAGACCAGAGTCCATGTTGGGCCCTAAAAAAGCAGCGACATGAGCTATTGAACCCAGGCTTTTACCACCGCAAAGAGTCCCGCCATCGATCCGGGGACTCTCTGTCTGCTGCCTATTTTTACGATTAGATGCCGATGGTAAAAGCTCCTCAGAAGTCACGTGGTTTTTATTTTATTTTATTTTTTATCTTTTTTTGCTCCGGTAAGTCGGTTGGAAGGAGGAAACTGGAATATGTGAACAGAAACCCACTTTATGGCTGACTCCAGCTTGGTGTCCTGGAAACCTCATCCTCTTTATGAATAATAAAACAGGCGTTGTAAAAAAAGAAGAAGAAAAATCCCGGCTGACTTCACTGACCGTCTCGGCGTTTTATATTCATTATCTGACCTCTGCATCTCGGCCTGTTGCTGTGTGAGAGCTCACCTGCATGTTAATGTGCAGCCGTCACGCATCTGGATGGGTTTTATATAGAAAATGTATATAAAATGTGTTTCCTGTTTTGTTTTATGTGAAAAAACCCAGCCGGTTTCTGCAGGTGAAGTCCAAAAACGCTAAATATTACCAAGTAATTTTGGTTTAAGAAAGACAAAAATGAACTTAAAGTCACTTTTCAGCAAGAAATGGCTTGTTTTAAATAAATAAATGATTAATATTGAGCATTTCAATTTATTTCACTTATAACACAGTAAAAATGTCTTTACTGGTACTTTTTAATCAATATTAAGAAATTATTGACTTAAAACAAGCTTCTATATTTTGTATAACATTACATGTCAGCTGTTAAAAAAATAGTATTTTGTATTTTTTCAGTAATTTTTTTTTTATTTTTTTTTGCATCCTCTATCGTCTTTTTTTACTTAAAACGTATTGATTAAATCTTGGTTTAAAGCCTAATTTTCTAAGCATTAATTTTCACATTGGCCTCTGATTCAGGCCTTGACCTCTGGGGGAAAAGGAGGCGGAGACAAAAGGCAATTAAAACGAATAGCGTTCACGTTCTGAGGATGACCTGACCTTTGTGCACCTGGATGACAAATAGTGGAGGGCGTGCAAAGAGAGGAGCGGAGAGAAGATCCTCCTCCTCGTCCTTTTGTGGAGTTTTGTAGAGATTTTGCAGACAAAAGAAAAGGGGGAGAAATGTCAGTGTGAATGTCAGACCGCGCACATTAAACATTAAGAGAGGGGGGGATTCGCTAAGTGGCTCAAATACCTCAGCTGGAAAGAAATCCTGTGTTTCAGCTGTTTAATGTGGCGTGGCGAGCGTTTTTCTTTCGTAGGGAGCGACGCTGAACGACAGCGACATCTGAGGAAACGATAAGATTTTACTGATTTTAACACCTGAGTTTTTTTTACAAACCTAAATTAACATCTTTTAAAATGTTTATATTGTCATTGATTAAATTAAGAGGAGACGTAACACTGTGAGAGCTGTCACTGTAAAACAAGATTATTTTAAACTAAATGATGTCAGAGTTGATGTGGAGTTTTTTGTTTATTTCAAACATCATGATGCGTGTTTAAATATGAATTTGTTTGGCAGAAGCATAAATGTGTTTATCTGCGTTTCTACAAGTACAATAATACATATAACGACTGTGAAGATATTGAAATTAACTCAATATCTTGAGAAAATGGGAAATTAGCTCAAGGAAACCAGCAGGAAACGAGAAAAGAGCCTGTTATTGCGAGAAAGTGGGAAATTAACTCGCCATCTCCAGAAAACAATCTGGAAATGAATTTGTCTCAAGAAAACCATTGTTAAATCAGTTAATTATCTCAAGAAAACTAGAAATTAAACCATTATCTGGAGAAATTTGGAAACTTGTCACTGGAGAAAACCATGGGGAAAAAGCAGGTCATGTCCACTTTTGGCTTCAACATTTTCTCTGAGATTTTCAAACAGGCCAATTTATGACTGTCGGTTTCAGATGTTTATTCTGGTATTACTTTGACTTTTTTTTTCATGATATTCTGACTCTGTTCTTGTAATTTCATTTTATTTTTTTGCATAGCTCAATCACTATGTGGAAGCTCGCAGTAAATGCAACAGATGTCTATGAAACTTCAGAAAACACTTTAGACTTTTCATTGTGAAACTAATGACATGCTGCTTTCTGCTGATAATGGATAAGCTTTTATTTCTGCCTTTCTGTGCGTCCGCTCGTTTTTCCCGGCCCTGCAGTGACTCGGTGACGGACACGTCGCTCTAATTGCTGCTTTTCATCTCTGACCGTTTTTATCTCCAGCCGAGCTCTCAGTGGGGACGAGTCGTCTGTGTTTTTATGTCCATCTCTTTGTCATGATGGGCTGTTAGAGTTCTGCTCAGTGAGACTCCAGGGTTTTTGTTTTTTACCCCTGAACGCGCTCTGCTCTCTGGTTGTTGGGGAGTCTAACGGCAGCCGGAGGCGTGACACTTCGAACCTTTAATAATTTGGGAAGTGACGCTTTCTTTGCATGTTCGATGTTCTTCATTATTTTTATTTTGGAACGGTAGCGTCGCTGAAACTCTTACCACCTTATTGCAGCTGAGCCGAAAAGGTGAGCATGGGGAGGATAATTGCAGGTGTTTTAACATGCTTTGCCTCGCTGGTTTGAAATGCCTGCAGACACACAGATGGATGCTTGTTACCCAGCAGAAACATGCAAGGAAGCAACACATTTTATATGCAAAACTCTCTGAAATATGGAGCTTAATTCCCTTATTGTTCACTATGTAAATTCTTGTTGTTAGGACATTCGCTTTACCGAAAGAGCTGCCCGATATATCACAAAATAAGCTTTTAAGATATGTTTTAAAGGTAAATTATATGAACATTTTATTTATTTGACAGATAATTCTAACATTCTCCTGAATATAATGTTTTTGTACAAACGTAGCTAATTTCCAACAAATTTCTTGCTTTACGACAGAAGATGGAAGTGATAAAATATCTTATGATATTATCATCTCTGTAGGGAAGATTTCTAAAGAATGACATGTTGCTAAGTCTAAAAAATTGATGCGGCTTAAAAATAAAATAAATTTTTTATACCAGATGCATTTTTTCTTGCTTTGTTTTCTAAAAATTTTACAAGTGATGGAAAATATTTGTTTTAATGATCTCTTTTGAACATTAGGGCCAGAAAACAAGATTATAGTCTTAATATTAGCAGGTTGAAGATAACATTTTACTGTAACATCAAAAAATTACAAGAAAAAAGATGTTTTAATGAGGAATAAAGTTGCTGAGATGTAACATGAGCCTCTCAACTTCTGTAGTTTGAGTAGTTTGATATTGATGTGTTAATAGATAAGAGAGCTCCAGCATGTTTGGTCAGCTGGTTTTACCTCCATACAGTGGCTGCTGGAAAAGACAACAGTTTGGTTGCTGTTTTACCATCCATTGATTGTGCAGGAGGCTCCACATCTGCTTTTCACATATATACGGTTGTATAATTGTGCACCTGTTTGCAGACATTTTCATGTGAGTGTAAACATTGAATGGGAGGCATCTTATTTGGATTTGAAGTGACAGAGACCATAAAACAGACGAATCTCTTTATCTAAGAAGGATTTTGCGCAAAAAAATGTAATAAACATGTTTTGTATAGACCATAAATCTATCCTAACCCATTTGAAGAAGCACATTTAAAGAAAATTTGCAGTTGGCTGAAATTCATATCTGTAGGTTCAACATTCATAACTCAAGTTATCCATATACACAGTAACCATAAACTCTAATTTGTTTCAAATCAGAGCTACGTTGAATTAGTTTTATTTAATAAAAAATAAGTAGAATCCTTTTCATTGTCTCAAGCTGCTCGTTTATCGTTTTGGAGCGTTTCCTTCTCCTCCACCATGCAGGGACGGTTGATTCTCCAACCCAAACTGGTTCACAGACAGAGAGCCCGTCTGGGTTCGTCTCCCCATCATCCATGCCTCTGGCCTCACTGGTGCTGCCCCACTGGGAGATGCTCACCTGTCAGCAGTAATGAGAGCCCCCCTGCTGAAGAAGGGGTGAGGGGCTGAGTGTTTGGATGCAACAAGATGACAGCGCTTTCTGCATGATTGATTGTAGATGAAGAAAGCCAGAAACGTGGGGGTTTCTGTTGGGAATAGTGCATCCCCTTGGCTCCTGCAAAGGCTTGTAAACCATCCGAGAAACCTGACATTTTATGTTTAAGATCCACCTTTAATGTTTGAACGTTTTTGAAAAACTGGTGCAGGGAAAGAACATGTCCACATAAATATGGAGTATGTGATTTTTAAACAATAACACGTTTTAGAAGCAGCAGAAACCCAAATGAAAGTACAGAAATGTTAAATTTAGTAAATGTACGTCCCCTTTAAGAGTTAAAATAAATGTAGATACAAGAAGAAAATAAAAAATACTTATTTTTAGTCTTCCTGCTCTGAGTGCAACTCAGTGATACTAGAATCAGTGGTGATTCTAGATTGCTTTGTGAGGAGAGCAAGATTTAATGTTTCAAACTGATTTTGGCATATTGTGTTAAGAGCTACCTTAGCTAACCGGGCAACATTACCAGCTGTCTGTCATTTCCCACATCCAAGTTGAAAACTCAGTAGGAAAAGAAAATTGCGATACCACATTTAGCCTTCCTGTTTCCTGTTAAAAGACCTGGGATGTTTTCACACTGCATAGTTTGGTAAACTCGGTTTGATTGGAGATCAAAGTTGCAACATTTGTTACATTTTCAACTGCTGCAGTTTGCTTTCTCGCTGCACTGTCAAACAAACCAAAATAATTTAAAAGCCTATTCCCCTCCTCGCCTCCGGAGGCGCTGCAACAAGAACCACAACACGGAAACCCTTGAAGACGACATAAGTGCGACTTCCTGCTTCACAAAATAAAAACAAAAATAAAGAGGAGTCAGATATTTCTTCCGTTAGCGCTAGGCTAGACCTAAGCTAGTATGTTTGTTTTGGTTTTGTTTACCCAGAATGCCATGCGCTGGAGTTCACTCCCTGGCATTCTTAAATGCATTTGAACCAGAGTTCTTTAACTGAACCACGACGATGGTTTGTAGGCAGAATTCTGTTTTTGTTCTGCGTCAGAGATCGATTACACATTCACACGTTGAAATGAAAACACAGCTACTCTTTGAAGATCAGGAAATGCCTGTGAAGTAAGAGTAAACACAGGACACGTCATCAGGTTTAAGAAAGAAATAAACAGCTCTTATAAGTCTTAAGATATCGGGGAAAAAAGACAATAACTAGTTATAAATGCCTAAAAGTTATAAAAGAAGAAGTTTGCAGAACATCTTTGCTTTAGAATAGACTATTCTGCTTTTGGTAGGGAGAAACGTGAAAGCAAAGCGCTTGCAAAAAGCTGCAGCTTTTGTTTCTAAGCAGATCTTCTGTTTCTGTGTTTAGCTGCAGATGACCTCCAGCCCACAGGGGAGCCCGGAGGTCACAGAGCGTCTTGGATTAGTTTTTATTCAGTCATTTTTGCTTTCAGGAACATTTTCCACCCATGGAGTTTTGCTTAAGAATCCATTTTTTAAGCAACATATTTGCATAAATGTTGCCCTGTTAACACTTTCATCTCAATGCTGATGGGTGGACACATTTATCTGCATCTGCAGAGAAAGGCTTACACTGCAAAAACAGTGTTTAGAGTTTTTCACTAGTTTCTTCTGCTGACATCTTAATACACTTGATGTAAAACAAGTGCATTACACTTGTTTTACACTTTTCATGAAGATATAGAAGTTTGTTTAACGTGAATAATTTCTTCACATTTATGAAAAAAGTACATATGAAATAATCTACCAGTGAGACTCTTATTTTCCCACCAATATTAAGAAAATATTGATTTAAAAAAGCTCCTATATGTTGCCCAAAAGTTACTTGTAAGTCTTTTTTTTCAGTCCGTTTTCTTTTTTATTCCTTACTGACATTATTTACCATTTTTAATTTTAAGTGAAATAATTTGCAAGTGAAAATTTCACTTTTTAGTAAAAATTAAGGAATTATTGACTTAAAACAATCTCTATTGAAAATTAGCTTTGTTTTATTCTAAGTGCACGAAGGTTATTTGCGCTAGAAACTAGACCAAAATCTTTTTAGTAAGATTTTGTGTTTTTGCAGTGTATTTGTCTTTCACCAGCAGAAAGAATAACAGTGGAGCCGTTTCCCTGTTTTCCCAGCTTCCACCCCGAGAGCTTGTCACCTCCACAGCAAGACATCTTGTTTTTTAACCCTGAGCGCCTGGTGTGTGTGTGTGTGTGTGTGTGTGTGTGTGTGTGTGTGTGTGTGTGTGTGTGTGTGTGTGTGTGTGTGTGTGTGTGTGTGTGTGTGTGTGTGTGTGTGTGTGTGTGTCTTCTAACCGAATGGAAAGCTGTACAGTTTGAGGGCCACCAACATAGCGCGTACATACCATTAGCTCCAATCAGGCGGCACTCGAGGCTGCTTTTAATTGCCTGTTTGATGAGACGGCGTGGAAAGTGTGAGAACGGCGTTTCTCAGGGTTTGCTGTGAAAGGATGGAAACGCTGAGTGGCAGATGGAGGAGATGTGAGGAGATGAAGGAGGCTCAGCTTGTATATTGCTCTTACTGTGTCATGGAAACATATTCATCATAACTGTTCAACTTTTCCTCGTTTTTGTCACGTCACATCCAGAACCTGGACTGTACTTTATGGGGATTTTGATGGAAGAATGACGTTTGCATTTTGGAACAACCACTTCCAATTATGAAAAGCTCTGAACAAAATGAAACTGGAAACATGTACATTTTCTTCAAGGTGCCGATTACACGTACTTGGATAAGGTCTGTGATCTATACCAAACGTTTTCGTTACATTTTTTGCTCAGTAATTTTTAGAAAATATTTTAGTCTTCCTAGTTTGAGTTCCTTTCATAATGAGCTGTTTCAGAGCGTTTTGTCACTTTAAATACAAATAAGCTGCTGCTGCCCACGCCCCCCAACTCAATATTTACATAACATTGACCACAAACGGACAAATAATTATACAACCATGCATCTTTGAAAAGCATTAGTAGAGGCTCCTGCACAACCAACAAGAGTGAAGCAAGTGGTTTCTGGCTGAATAAAAAACACTTGTGTTCCCAGCAGCCATTGTACAGCGTATGCAGATGTAAAACTAGGTGACCAAACGTCCTGAAGCTCAGCTTGGTTGCTAGGTAACAGGCAGAACGTGGCTGGGGTTGCTAGGTAACAGGCTAGGCTTCACTGAGGTCACGAGGTGAAAGGTCAGTGCCTGCTGGTTTGGGACGTTACATTCGGAAAGTTTTTGAAAAGGCTCATTTTCCAGATACCAAAAAAACATCAAGATGTGGCCAGAAAACGACTGGGACGTTTATAAAAGCATTAGAAACTCAGAAGAAAGGACAATAATGTGCATAACACGTCCCCTATAGCGCCAGCTCACACATTCTCACACATGCAGCCCAGATGCTTGAAGCTCCAGAGTATGATCCTCCGCAACTGGAGACAGGTTGTTTTCATACCTGGAGCGGCGCTACAAAGGCTCCCTCCTGCTGCTGCAGATCACCAGCAGACACTGAAAGTTTACAGCTCCAATTTACAACCCGACTGGCTTTCCAAGCCTCACCGGCTGAACGCCACGTCGGCCATAAATCCTCAGGATGCTTTAAAATAAGTCGCTTAGCATTGCAGTTACCTTCGCTAAATTATCCTGACAGTTGTTCCCTATTATCTGGTTTAAAGCGCCTGAGATTAAATAGATTTTATTGTATTTATTGAGTTTTTGTGATGTGATGATGTCATGCACCCAGGGTGGCCATCTTGTTTAGATTATTTCACTTGTTACATGGGAAAATCTCTTGTTATAAGTGAAATAATCTGTCAGTGGAACAAGAACTTTTCTTTTTTTAAATCAATATTGATAAATTATTGTCTTAAACCAGCCCCTATATCTAAAGTTACCTGTAAGTATGTTTTGTCTCATTTCAGGTGAACTAAAATATTTACACTAGAAACTAGACCATAAATACTTGGTAATTTTTTTTTTGTTTGCAGTATAACATTGGATGAAAGATGAGTGTTGTGTGCATCATTTTTGTATCAGTTGCATTATTGAATTATTATTCCTGTTGCCTGGAGGTGAAATTAGCATTTTAAAAGTGTAAGTAGCTTCTATACAGTGTGAAAAATGGATGCTGTATTTGAGAAAAGCTTTGCAGCTGTCATTTTTCCTTTTATAATAAGAATAACTTGATGAACTGACCTTTTTCCAGCCCACACAGAGAGCTGCACTGTTATCAGCTCTTTAACATACAGTAGGATGAATGTGGTAAATGAGCTTTTGTGCGTTTTTCCCGGCCCGGTGTTGAGCTGTGAGCTTTTGAAGTGAATACATTGTGATCCCCAGCTATTCACACTTACCCCATCTGTGTATGCATATATGTATGCATGCATGTTGTTGGATTGTGACACAGCTGAGCGCAGCAGCTGGTGTTAATATCCTGCGGTGCGTGTTTGGCTGCTGGCGCGCCGAGAAGCCAATGATGGCACGGCAACGTCAGTCTGGATTAAAGGATCAGGGCTGGTGTCAGACAAACATTGGATTAGTGCTGTAATCTCACTGTCGTTGGCCCAGACCTGAAACTGACACCAAGACGTGACGTCGCCGTCTTGCTTTCACACCTGCTGGTGTTAACGTGGCGATGGTTTGGGTGTCGTTTACACCTCCCTAACCAGTTCTAATGTGACTGGTTTGGGAGTTTGTGGCCAATATTTTGCACATGAATGCCAATCATGGAGCCTCAGGGGTGAATCCAGCAGGAGGAGCTCTCCTGGGTGTAATATGATGTGTTCATACATTTTGGGTGGCAGGTTTATGGTTCATCCTGGCAAGGGGAGGAGACCATGTGGCTGCTAAACAGGGTCCTGGGATGTGGCTGCTCTCATAAATTACTCTTAAATTAAATTTATATGTTTTTTGGTATTTTTTGATTACGCTTCCTTTAACAAGTCTGTGGTGAATAAAAAAATGTGTACATGAGTTTTTCTTTTTTTGTTGCACAAAATTATTGATGATTAAAGAGATTTCAGATGTCTTAGGACGTCTTGTCACTTCAAATCCAAATAAGCTGCTTTTGGCAAAGGCCCCAAACTCAACATTTACACGCTCACACATTAAAATGACAGCAAACACATGTGCAATTATGCAACAGTACATCTTTGAAAAGCAGAAGTGGAGCCTCCTTCACAACTTACACATAGTAGTGAAAAAAGGAGTACATTTCCACCAAAAAACTGAGATTTATCTCAATAATTTTCTTGCTCCAAAAGTAGTAAATTTGCAGGAAGAAAACCAGAAATTTTGAGATTTATTTCTGAAAATCTCTTGAAAAAGCTTGGAATTTTTTTTAGCTCAAAGTAAAAAAATTGCGAGAAAAAAAAGTGATTGAAACCCTAAAAAACTAATTTCTAACAAATTTGTGATTTTTGAAGCTAAACATACTTTATTTTGTTTTTTCTTAGTGGCCCTCATGCTGTACTTTCACTATCTGAACATGCATAAAAAGCATCACCTGTAACTAAGACGATTCCACGTTCCCTGGGTTGTGCCTGAGGTTAATTTGGTTGAGATTTCTCTTGTCAGCAGGAATAAAAACTTGTCTCTAATTTAACATTTGAGTTGTTTATATTTTAGATGAATCGAAAACCTAAAGATGTTTATTTTATTTTGGACATGTTTAAATTCTCAGCGTCTCCTGCAGAGCTATTGATTCTGACAGCAATTGAAATTTGATGTTAATAAAAATAAATTGTGCTGGCTTGTTTAGAATAACGTGTAGTGCTTTGGGGTTTCTGTTCCGCCGTCACATTTTCTTCACTTTGCTCCTGTTATTTCTCTACGTTTAGCGTTGCAGCAGCAGGAGAGGAGCTGCAGGGGCTGAACATAAAGAAATTTAACTTCAAAGCGCCTCTTTTAATCCTGATTCAGCTTTTCTTTCACTACAGAACAAACATGTTGGTAAGAACTGTGACAACCCCCTGCCAGAGAAAAAGACAGTGTGTCCAATTAATTTTATGCTCTTCAAAAAACATTGTAGCGTGATTAAGCTGTTAAATTAACACAAAATTACACCAAGTAGTATTAAAAATAAATCCCTCCTCAGTGTTTTTGAAACCTTAAGGTATATATTTCCCATAGCTAAGGGAAGGTCTTGATTTTCAACTGAGATTCTTTTAATTTTATTTCATGCTGAAATCTTATTTTGCTTTTATTTTTATTTTTTATCTGGTTGTAAACTCATGTCACAACAATAAAGTTGAAATGATATGTGTGAAATAATATGATAAAGTCATATTGTCTCACTTGAATTAAGTCACATGAGAAAAACTTTGTCTTTAATGTGTCATAATAGAAGAACTTTTGTCTCAGATTTAATCTCAGAATTATTTTATTATGACAGATTAAAATCAGGATTCTGGGATTAGACTTTAATTTGTCAGAATTTCTTTTAAAAAGTGAGAATTATGAAATTAAAGTCCAAATGCTTTCTTAAATTATTCTCAGTGGCACCAATCTTCATGAATCAATACATCTGATTTCTTCATGTATTGATTCATGTGGTTTGTGGAAGCAAAGGTTTTTTCATCACATTTATAGAAGGCAAGAGAATCGAGCATTAGCATCCCGCTAAGGAACAAAGATAATCCTTCACTTGATGAGCTCTACTCTACCCAGAAGTGTGTTTGGAGACGTTTACTCCTCCTAACGGCGTATTGGAAGCAAACGCTGCAGTTTGAGTAATTTAGCGGCTCTGACGTCCGTCACCAGAACAACAGTGTGACACTGACAGAAGGGTTTTCATGTGCAGCTCTGGGATGCTAACTGGCAGATGTCTCTGTTTTGGCAGAAGTTGCGTTTTATTGCTTGGCACCTCGGGGTTCAGCGGCTGGATTTGTAGCGGCGTTTCTGGCAGGTGTTGGTGATTGGCCCAGACTCCACTCGGTAATTTGGTGAAGCCTAAACGAGGAAACTCATGTGACAGCGATGATGAGCAGCCCGCAGCATAACTGAGATGCTGCGGATAGCGATGCTGCCAGGACACTTGGAGACGGCTGATAAAGAGGCTAATGTGTCAATGATCTGGTTTAGCTGGCTCTTTAACTTTACATCATGTAGTCGTAACTTAAATAAGCTTTTTATTGTTTGGTCATTGGTGGGAAGGTTTATTGCTGCTTCAGATCAGTTCCGACCATTTAATGCACGATTATAAGAATTAAATGCTTTAGAGCATCATGAAAATTTGAATTTCAGATAAAGTCAGAGTAAATACATAAATTGTTTTTAAATGGTGATGGAGACCTATCAAGGCTAGTCCTTGAGGCTCAAAATGTAAATTTTTATGATGAAAAAATAACATTTTGAGCATTTTCGTGCTTCCATTTGGAATCTTCCTGCTTCTGAAAAACCCCATAAGGTTAGTTTTTGTCAATAAGTTGACGTGTTTTAGTGTCTGGAAAGTGAGCCATTTCAAAAACCTCTGGAATGCAACATCGCAAATCTGTGTTTGGTCAGCTGGTGTTACCAGCTGACTGCTGTACAATGGCTGCTGGAAAAGACAGGGGTTTTGTTGTGGACTTACCACCCAAAAGCTAATTGCTGCATTCTTATTGGTTGTGCAGGAGGCTCTACTTCTGCTTTTCATAGATGTACGGTTGTATGGTTGCCCATCTTTTTTTGTGCAAATGTGGCCAGAAGTAACTTATTTGGATTTATAGTGACAAGATGCCCTAAAACAGAATAAACAAAGCATGTTTTGTATGTTTATTACAAAACATGCTTTGTTTTGTGACTAACCACGGTTACTATACTTACTATGTGTGGAAGTATAGATTTACTTTAAAGAAAAACAATTGTGTTTTTTGTGATGTCATAAAATAATTTTCAAAGATGAATGGAAATATAAAAAATAATATATATATCCAATTGACATTTTGATGACATAAAAGAGCTCATATTGAAAAGAGCTCAAATTAGACAGAGAATCTCATCTCAGAATGATTTTGTGCAAAAACAATGTAATAAAAATATTTTCTGTAGACCAAAGAGAATGTGGCATAGACAAATCCTAACCTGTTCAAGGAAGCAAACTACGTAATCTTTTACAAAAATATTGTTAAAGATGTATGTTTGTGGGATTAAATGCTGAAAATTTTGGATAAATATGTTCAGTTGTATCTAAAAACAAGTGAGGAAAACACATTCTTCATTCCAGCTTTGTTTTCTCATCCATTTTACACTGAAACGAATATATTATACATATTCACCAGTCCTACCGTCAGATTCCTGCAGCTGCACATTTAACTCGCGCAAAATGTCACCAGTGTCGGCAAGGTTATGAAAAGTCATCCTTGTTCGAGTCGTAAATCAGTAATTCTGCAGAGCGGCTCAGTGGAAACGCTTCATTCGCTCAGCATTCAACACACAAACAGACTGAGGCTGCAGTAAAATAGGAGCTAAAGCTACAAATCTGGTTCTAAAACCTCTCATCAGTTGTTGGGGTCAGAGGTCGGAGTCGTGCCTTGACTTTAGAGAAGATGGCAGAATGAAGGCGGTTAGCCTACAGTGACAAAAAGGAATGAATTGTTGCTGATGAGATCTCTGTTTTTACTCCTGCCCAGGGTGACTTCTTGTCTGGGGCGGCATTAGCTGCCACACAAGTAAACGGTTGTTAAATTAAACCAGAAGCCTGTTTCTTTCTTGAACAGTAATTGTTTAACAAAGGGTCGAATGTTTTTATCACAACTGTGGAATTTAATTTGTGTTTCTTGAAGTGAATTATTAATTTTTAGATGTTTCCTTGACAGTTGTGCTGTGAAATTTGTGGCTTGATCAAAATGCAATCAAAGTACAATCAATTTTGTAATTGTTTGATTATCGGTGCAATTTGTTTTCTTTTTAACTGCATTGTAGATAGGATACTTGTGCCTTGTTTTGTGTGTTTATAGTATTATTCTAATTTCTTTTACATTTTTTTCAAGTAAAATATTAATAGAAACAAATCTACGTGATAATGTAACTGACGGCGCATGTTGGCCCAGGGCTCCAAACAGGCTAGGATCGCCCCTGAACATTGAAAATAAAGACAAAAAAGCTTATAGGTTATATTTTATAGTTTGTAAATGTTGTTAATTGCTGATATTTATGGTCTTTGCTTCATAAACACTTTTAGTGAGGAAAAAATTGTGACATTTAGGGATTCTGCTTGGTCTTTTACAAACTGCTGAGGAGATTTTTTTCTGTCTTCTTCACCTTTAGAACATCAGTGACAAGATCAAGCCAAGACTTTTAAAGAAGCACTGATTGTTTTTGCTGCATCTGCAGGATCCAGTTTATTCTTGGCACTGTAAGAAGGTCCCGACTCTTTGAGTCGGCAGAGTTTTACTTCAGCACTTTGCGTTACTTTTTTGTAGTAGTCAACAAATAGACCTAATCTGTCCTGCACTATCTCTGTAATTAACTGCCTTAAAACAAACTTCCCAAACATATTTGCAGATTTAATATATGCAGAAAATATTTGAGCTGCCATTTGTAAGAAATGGTTGATGGCATTAGCCTGCAGAATCAAAATAATGACCGGTCTCTCAGCCTGGGGAGAGTCTAGTTAGCGAGTGGCATTTATTATGTGGAGGTGACAGCTTGAAGCTGGAGACGAGATCGGCAGGGATTTCCTCATTTAACTACCCAGACTGAGATGAAGTGTATGGGGAGATATGAGGAATGTTTTCTGCCAAACCATCTGAATCACAGCTCTGCCACAAATGGCTCATATTTCAGCAAACAGAGGATATTTTCCACCTTCGTTTCTCTTTCAACATGTTCTAATCAAGATAATGTAAAGTCAGTGAAACTCTAAATATTGCAAGGGAGAAATTAAATATGAGTTCATGCATGGATTGATGGAGATTTGCTTTAGACATGGTGTTTTATAATGAAAGATAGCTTTAATTAGTTTACCACATTCTATAGTGATGGATTTAGAATTACTACTAAATCTTATTTAGATGGTCAATAAAATACTATTTATTTTGAACTTATTTCAAATTGAGCTGTTTTAGGACCTCGATCACTTTAAATCTAATCAAGCTGCTGCTGGTTCACACCCCCCAAATTTAACATTTACTCGGAAATGTGAAAATGGCTGCAAACAGATGTGCAATCATACAACTGTACATCTTTGAAAAGCAGAAGTAGAGCCTCCTGCACAACCAGCAAGAATGCATCAAGTGGTTTCTGAATGGCAGGTCAACAACAAATCTCTTGTCTTTTACAGCAGCCATTGCACAGAAATAAAACCCAAACATTTGAGATCTCAGGTTATGTTGCTCGGTAACGGAGCTGTGTCTTCTGATTTTTAGCGTTACATACTCGAGGTTTTAGAAATGGTTTGTTTTTCAGACACCAAAAAACACAAACTTATTGACAAAAAACCGTGTGAGTTCTTTAAAGCACGTTGGTTGTTTTTAGAAGCGAGAAAAACCCAAATTGAAGTAAAGAAACTTGCAAAATGTGAATTTCTCATAATACGTCCCTTTTAAGTGCAGAAGCGCAACCAAGAAAAACACTTTGACTTTCCATATGTGTTATCAAATTGGTTGCAGTTTGGATATCATTGTGGATCATTACCACAAATACAACACAGGTATGTTATTCTCTAAGTTGGGTCTAAGTAGCTTGTACGCTAAATATTAGTTTCTTTCGGTCATGTATCATTTGTTTTTCTTCCTGGAGCAGCACTTAAGGATGTCTTTCCACATTTACTTTCACTCACTGAGCTCTCTTTGTTTAGCTTTTTCAGTCCATCCAGTGCTTGCTGTTCTTTGCAGAGCCGTAACTCCCACCCAGTTGGGGTGGCTGCTGCTCCAGTTGCCAGAGTAACACATTTGACAGCATGAATTAGTTTTTCCTTGTCTGCACCGGTGATCTGAGAGCAGGCAGGTCGCACACTGGAGTCCTCGAGTCAGTGCCAGGTCTGAGATGAGTGAAAACATCTCAGCATCCTGGGTAATTAGCACTCAGTAAAAGAAGTCAGGCTGGTCACATGTTCAGAAGGGAGCTGATAAATTGAGGGAATTGACTTCTTGGATCTGTAAAGGAGCCAACTGTAAAGCATTTAGCGGCCATGTCATGGTGCTTTGTGGCGTCCCCCCTTCCTTGGCTAATGAAGGATCCCCTGAGATTTATGTGTCCAAGGTCGTTTTTCTATCCACCCAGAGGCCAGTGAGGCAACCGTTCTACTACCCCTTTTCATCCAGAGGACTGCTTTATGATAGTGCCTAACCGGCGAATAAATCACAGCGGTGGTCATTAAACCAAAGGGGAGACTGCGGGAAGACGAGTCATATTTCATATTTAGGATCACTGCATGAGGGCAGCCTGAGTTTGGTTGCTAACTTATATATCTGCATATGTTTCAGGATGTCGTGTAACCGTGACTGTTTCAATAATACAACATGTTGGACAATAAATCAATAACAATATGTAATGTAATAGATCAACATTGATCGGTAATACGTCTGATAAAATATTCACTGAACTCTGATGCGGAACCGCTCAACGTCTCA